>NC_058082.1:457230686-457567378 GCF_014858855.1 Bufo gargarizans
CCCAGCTTCTCCTGAGTACGGCGATACCACATGTGTGACACTTTTTTGTAGCCTAGATGCGCAAAGGTGCCCAAATTCCTTTTAGGAGGGCATTTTTAGATATTTGGATCCCAGACTTCTTCTCACGCTTTAGGGCCCCTAAAAAGCCAGGGCAGTATAAATACCCCACATGTGACCCCGCTTTGGAAAGAAGACACCCCAAGGTATTTAATGAGGGGCCTGGCGAGTTCATAGAATTTTTTTTTTTGGGCATAAGCTAGCGGAAATTGATTTTTTTGTTGTTTTTTCGCACAAAGTCTCACTTTCCGCTAACTTGGGACAAAAATTTAAATCTTTCATGGACTCAATATGCTCCTCAGCGAATACCTTGGGGTGTCTTCTTTCCAAAATGGGGTCAGTTGTGGGGTGTTTGTACTGCCCTGGCATTTGAGGGTCTCCGCAATCATTACATGTATGGCCAGCATTAGGAGTTTCTGCTATTCTCCTTATATTGAGCATACAGGTAATGAGATTTTTTTTTCCGTTCAGCCTCTGGGCTGAAAGAAAAAAATGAACGGCACAGATTTCTTCATTCACATCGATCAATGTGGATGAAAAAATCTCTGCCAAAAAAAAAAAAAGGAGGGGAAAGGCGTCTGCCAGGACATAGGAGCTCCGCCCAACATCCATACCCACTTAGCTCGTATGCCCTGGCAAACCAGATTTCTCCATTCACATCAATCGATGTGGATGAATAAATCATTGCCGGGAATTTTTATTTTATTTTTTATATACAAAGTGCCAAAGCATAGGAACGCCGCCTCCTCCTCAGCTTGTATGCCTTGGCAAACGTATCTTTAACTGCAGAGTAGAAATCTCGTCTTGCAGTGCCGCATACGCCGACTTGCATGTAATCTGACAGCAGCGCAATGCTTCTGTCAGAAAGCACATCAGTGCTGCAGCTAGTCGATCGGTTGGTCCACCTGGAAGGTAAAAAAAAAATAAAAAGAAAGAAAAAACCAGGCCGCAACACAATAATTTTATTAACTTTGGAACAGAACATATAAACTTTAACTTTTTGAACTAAACATTAACCTTTTTGCTTACTGGTGTTTTTTTTTTTTTGTTTTTTTTTAACCTTTATAGAACAAACCTCTCCTTCCCCATGGGTCAATGTGCAAAGCGCAAATCGCCCAAAGATGTAGCGAAGTGCGTTATGCACTTTGTCCCAGGTGAAAGGAGACGTTTGCAGCAGCTGTGAGTGAATGGGCCCTAATAGCCCTGTGTGCCTGTCCTGGGGAGATGTGATCCCTATGCTAGGTGTACCTGTGTGTGGTACTTCCGGAAACACTCCCCTAAGCATAGGGCAGGGTGGTCAGGACAGTCAGGACAGAAATAGCGGGTGTCACGCCTTATTCCACTCCTGCTACAGACACGACATCTTTTTCGGGGTGACGGTTGGGTTGAGGTACCAGCAACGACATTGGGGAAATGTCGCTCGTGTAGACGGCTAACTACACTGGTGGATGGGGCCACGGAACCTCCTGGGTACAGGAGGCTCTCGATGATCTCTTCCTGAAATTTGAGGAAGGATCGTGTTCTCCCAGCCTTACTGTAGAGAACAAAACTATTATACAGAGCCAATTGAATCAAATATACAGACACCTTCTTATACCAGCGTCTGGTTCTGCGGGAAACTAAATACGGAGACAACATCTGGTCATTGAAGTCCACCCCTCCCATGTGAAGGTTATAGTCGTGGACCGAGAGGGGCTTTTCAATGACACGGGTTGCTCGCTAAATTTGTATTGTCGTGTGTCTGCGTGAATGGAGGAGAGCATGTAAACGTCACGCTTGTCTCTCCATTTCACCGCGAGCAGTTCTTCGTTACACAATGCGGCCCTCTGCCCCCGGTGTTGTCGCTAAAGTGCAGGAAATGCAGGATGGTCTCAAATCGTGTCCTGGACATAGCAGCAGAGAACATGGGCATGTGATGAATTGTGTTCGTGGACCAATATGACCGCAATTCATGCTTTTTCGTTAGACCCATGTTGAGGAGAAGGCCCAAAAAAAATTTAATTTCGGAAACTTGGACTGGTTTCCACCGGAAAGGCTGGGCATAAAAGCTTCCCGGGTTAGCGGTTATAAATTGTGTGGCATACCGATTTGTTTCTGCCACAACTAAGTCTAAGAGCTCCGCAGTCAAGAACAGCTCAAAAAATCCCAGGGCCGAACCAATCTGAGCTGTCTCAACCCGAACTACAGGTGCGGCTGAAGTTGGGGACTGCCAATCAGGGTTTGCCAGCACCTCAGGGATTCTAGGGGCTCTACGGGCACGTCTTTGCAGTGGCTGCGACGGGGTCACTACTGCACGTGCCACCGTACCAGCTTCAACTGCCCTTCTGGTGCTCGCTACTTCACCATGTTCTACGGCAGTGCTGGTACTAGGTCCAGGAAGGGCTGCGCTGCTGGTGTATGCCTCACCACGTAATCCGACAGCACCAGCCCCACTCTGCTGCTCTTGAAGCGGATACTGCGCAACCTGCGGTCTAGCGACACGGGGCCGGGTACGCCTGGTGCTATCAGGGACCTCAGCCTCCTCGTCCGAACTTTGGGTCAGAGAGCCACTGCTTATTCTGACCCGCTAGATTCATCAGATGAGGGTTCCCATTCCTCATCCGACTGGGTCAGAAGCCTGTAGGCCTCTTCAGAAGAATACCCCCTGTTTGACATTTGGGCAACTAAATTTAGGGGTATTCCCTGAGACTACCCAAGAAAAAAAGCAAGCCTGTCTTACAAATGGGAGGCTAGCGAAGTACCGGAGGTCGCTGCGGTTGATAAAAAATATCAAAACTGATTTTTTTATCGCTGAAGCGCGTGTAAAGTGAATGTGCAGTGATCAAAAAAATATATTTTTTGTCACTGCGGTGGGGCGGGCGTGGGTGAACGCATGTGTGGGCGACCAGGCAAACACTGCGTTTTGGGTGGAGGGCGAACTAAAGTGACACTAATACAATTATAGATCTGACCGTGATCAGTTTTGATCACTTCCAGATACTATAAAAGTACAAATGCTGATTAGCGATACGCTAATCAGCGAATAAGGGACTGCGGTGTGGTGGGCTGGGCGCTAACTGATCCCTAAACTACCTAACCAAGGGGCCTAAACTATCCTAAAACCTAACAGTCAATACCAGTGAAAAAAAAAAGTGACAGTTTGCACTGATCACTTTTTTCCTTTCACTAGTGATTGACAGGGGCGATCATAGGGGTGATCAAAGGGTTAATTGGGGTTCAGGGGGGTGATCTGGGGCTAGTATGTGGTGTTTGGTGTACTCACTGTGAAGCCTGCTCCTCTGCTGGATCCAACCGACGAAAAGGACCAGCAGAGGAGCAGGACAGCCATATAACAGATCATATTTACTAATATGATCTGCTATGTGGCTTCTGATTGTTTTTTCTTAAAATCAGCAACCTGCCAGCCGCGATCATTGGCTGGCAGGTTGCTGACGAAATGCTCCTTGAACTTTTGCCGGCCCGCGATGCGCATGCGCGGGCCGGCTGTGACCGAAATCTCGCGTCTCGCGAGATGACGCACGGATGCGTCCAGGAGGAGTAAATCAACCACCTCCCGGACGCATCCGTGCGTTAGGCGGTTGGGAGGTGGTTAATGACCCCCAATGTGTTTCCAGTTTCCGCATTCGTTCACATCTGCACTATGGCTTCTATTTGTTATGCTTAATGCTGACAAGTGTAAAGTTGTGCACATGGGAAGGAATAATGCAAGTCACCCATACATACTAAATGGTAAAACGATGGGTAAGTGCTCGTTCACACGGTCCGCAATGCGGCAATGGACATCACACGTTCGTGTGAACGAGCCCTAACACTGACATGTAAAAGGACTTAGGAATTTTAGTAGGCAGCAAACTGTAGAAACCCGTGTCAGACAGCTGCTGCTAAGGCCATTAAGGTCATGGGGTACTTCAAAAGGGGCGTGGATGCCCGTGATGAGAACATAGTCCTGCTACTTTAAAAATCACTAGTCAGACCACACATAGAGTACTGTGTACAGTTCTGGCAGGGGTCGAGTGGAGGGGGAACGCGTGGGAACGGCGTTCCTGCACTTTTTCATGGCAGGAACGCCGTTCCCTTTCAGCCTCAAGCCAGGAGAACGCGGCTGAATCAGAATCAGATTCACAGGGGGAGACGGAGTGCACTGTGCAGGGCAGGCTAAGGCCTCATGCACACGACAGTATTGCTTTTTCAGTGTTTTGCGGTCCGTTTTTTACGGATCCGTTGTTCCGTTTTTTGTTTCCGTTTCCTTTCCGTTTTTCCGTTCCGTTTTTCCGTATGCCATATACAGTATACAGTAATTACATAGAAAAAATTGGGCTGAGCATAACATTTTCAATAGATGGTTCAGCAAAAACGGAACGGATACGGAAGACATACGGATGCATTTCCGTATGTGTTCCGTTTTTTTTGCGGACCCATTGACTTGAATGGAGCCAAGCACCGTGATTTGCGGACAAGAATAGGACATGTTCTATCTTTTCACGGCACGGAAATACTGAAATACTGAAACGGAATGCACACGGAGACACTTCAGTATTTTTTGCTGAACCATTGAAATGAATGGTTCAGTATATGTTCCGTATACTGAGCTAAAAAAACGTCCAGTATACTGAACGCAAAATACTGTCGTGTGCATGAGCCCTAAGGGAGGAGGAGCGGCTTCAGTTGAGAGGAAGCTGACTGTGCGGTGCTGCTGCCTGCGACTCCTCTCATCGCGCCCCGCCCCCTACTGACATCATCTCCTTCACTTCTTCTGTCGGCCAGATACGCTGTTCAGTCACTTTGGGCAGAGTGTTCGCAGCTGAGATCATTTAGAATGTCTTTCTAAAAGTTTGTCCTGGGATTCGAACTCACGACCTCTACACATCAGAGGAAGGCATTTACCCTCACAGCTATGAAAGCTGTCTAGGTAGTTGCTTAAAAAAAAAATATAAGACTTCTACTTATACCTAGTGTACTGATACCTAGTGTACAACCATACACATAACAGCTGCCCACTGTGTATGGATGTAGCAGAGCTGGGTGTGTTGGGGCAGCTGTCATGTATATAGTTGTACACTAGGTATCAGTACACTAGGTATAAGTAGAAGTCTTATTTTTTATTTTTTTAAGCATCTAGCTAGACAGCTTTTATGGCTGTGAGGGTAAATGCCTTGCCTCTGATGTGTAGAGGTTATGAGTTCGAATCCCAGGATAAACTTTTCTAAAAGTGTTTTTTTTTTTATAAGACTTCTACTGATACCTAGTTTACTGATACCTAGTGTACAACCATACACATGACAGCTGCCCCAACACACCCAGCTCTGCTACATCCATACACAGTGGACAAAGTTACCTACAGTAGAAGTCTTATTTTTTTTTTTTTAAGTAACTATCTAGACAGCTTTCATAGCTGTGAGGGCATATGCCTTGCCTCTGATGTGTAGAGGTCATGAGATCGAATCCCAGGACAAACTTTTCTAAAAGTGTTTTTTTTTTTTTTTTTTTTTTTTTTTTTACAAAAATTACAGCATGCTAGATTTTCTGTGCTTTTTTTATTTTTTGGAGGGGGGGGGGGGGGGTTGCAGTGGATCTTGGGTGAGTTCCCACACTTTTTTTCCCAGGACTTGACCCCTGAGTTCTGGTCTCCTGTAGACAAGGCAGACATACCAGAGCTGGAGAGGGTTCAGGGAAGGGCAACTACTGTGATAACTGGAATGGGTGGACTACAGTACCCAGAAAGATTATCAAAATTAGGGTTATTCACTTTAGAAAAAAGCCGACTAGGGGGAGATCTAATAACTACAGTATGTATAAATATATCAGGGGTCAGTACAGAGATCTCTCCCATCATCTAGTTATACCCAGAACTGTGACGAGGGGGCATCCTCTGCATCTAGAGGAAAGAAGGTTTCTACACAAACACAGAAGAGGATTCTTTACTATAAGAGCAGTGAGACTATGGAACTCTCTGCCTGAGGAGGTGGTGATGATGAGTTCACTAAAAGAGTTCAAGAGGGGCCTGGATGTATTTCTGGACTGTAATAATATTAACGGTTATAGTTATTAGATTTTTAGATGGGTCCTTGATCCAGGGAGTTATTCTACCTAATTGGAGCCGGGAAGGAATTTTTTCCTCTTAATTGAGGAAACTTGGCTTCTACCTCAAGGCTAACTTGCAGGATAACAGGCTGAACTAGATGAACAGATGTCTTCTTTTGGCCTAACAAACTATGTGACTGTAACTTTCTATGATCTTGCAGCACAGCTAAGAATTTTGCAACACTTTTTGTGAATGTGAATGTAACATCAGAACCTCATGAAGTCTCTGCACTTTGGTTCTTGTGGTATGTAAAGCAGTGTGGAGGAACTACAAGAATTTTTTCAACATCTAATGGTGGACAGGTAAATATAAGAATATTTAAAGTTATTGCTATTTAGATTATAATTAGAAATACTTGAAAGGGGTTGTCCAGGGTTTTGATATTGATGACCTATCCTCAAGAGAGGCAATCAATATCGGATTGGCATGGACTGAAACCCTACACTCCCTCCGATCAGCTTTTTCATTGTAGTTTTTGCACCAGAAGTAGGCAAGTCTAGAACTACACAACTCCATCCATTGTATTATGGACAGATTTGGTAACTTCAGTGATGTTCCCACTGAAGTGAATAGGAATTATATTTCATTCATTATATTTCATCCAGAGAGCTTAAGGACATGCCAATTTTCCTGACTTGCCTTTTGTAGTATTTACTTGGCTGACATAATTATAAAGCCTATTTTTCTTAGAGCCCTGCATTGCCTTTCCTCTACTATTAATCCTATAAATGCATAAATAAACCCATACCTGGGCATATTTACAGTATATCCAGGAGGGATAACAACATAAAGCAGAGTTCATGATACACATGTGATACCAATTACTTGGGATTTTTTTTTTTTTTATTTTTTTTTTAAAGGAGAGAAAGTTTGTTGGTGGAGCAGGACAGATTAGTGAAAAGATAGCAGAACGTCTACAAGGTCGTGTGAAACTGCAGAGGCCTGTAGTGCGAGTTGATCAATCTGTGGAAAACATTACAGTAGAAACTGTCAATCATGAAATATATGAGGTAGGCAATTGCATTCATTCTGTTTTTAAAGATCTAGATTAAATTCTATGGTTACACAACATTATCCCTCCTTCAAACTTTACAGTAATCACTAAAATTCAGGTAGGTAGCATCAGAATCCATGTTTTACAGCACTCCTGCCAAAGCCTTGTATTGTGCATGGTGAGCTCAGGCTAGTCTTCAGCTGCTCGACCATGATAACCCATTTCATGAATCACTCAACACATAATTCTTGTGCTGATGTCCATTCCAGAGGCAGTCTAGTATTCTGTGGAGAGTGATTCAACAGACGGTAAGCAATTTTTGCATGCCACGCGCTAAGCACCCGACGGCTCCACTTTGTGGTTTTGCGTGGTCTACTGCTTTGTGTCTGAGCTGTTTTTACTCCTAGATGCTTCAACAATCACAACAAAAGCACACATACTTTATATTGATTTGGAGAGCACTCAAATGACGTTCTTCTCTAGTCTAAACTACTTCTATTCTGTTACAGGCCAAATACGTTATCAGTGCCATTCCACCCACTCTTTGTCTTAAAATAAATTTTAATCCTGGTTTGCCTCCACTAAGAAATCAGCTAATTAGTCGTGTTCCTATGGGCTCAGTAATAAAGTGCATGGTTTATTACAAGGAAGCCTTCTGGAGGAAGAAAGGTATGGACTCTTAGACATCAGGACTGCTCTTATATGTTAAAATGTTTTAGTTTAAAAGTCATACATTCAGTTTCATGATGTATTTGCACGTAAAGTGGTAATTTCTCTTTTTCTTGATTCCATATATTTTTTTCTAATTCTGTCAAGTTTTCAAGACCGCAACAGGAATACAAACTTAGAACTCCCTAACACCTTTTGCACTGGGCCCTACTATAGCTCCATTTAATCTCAGCAGACTTGTACCTATGAAACTGGCTGACATTTTACATGTGCACTTGGCAGCTGAATGCATCTGTGTTGGTCCCATGTTCATATGTGCCCGCATTACTGAGAAAAATAATGGGGGAGATTTATCAAACTGGTGTAAAGTAGAACTGGCTTAGTTTCCTGTAACAACCAATCAGGGTCCACCTGTGAAAAATAAAAGGTGGAATCTGATTGGTTGCTATGGGCAACTAAGCCAGTTCTTCTTTACACCAGCTTGATTATTAGGAGTAATGGAGACATTGCTGTTACGCCTAGGGGCTCTGCTTTCTCTGCAACTGCAACACTCTTTGCACTTTGATTGACAGGGCTGGGCAGTTAAAACCTCATCATGCTTGGCCCTGTCAATTAAAGTGGAGAGGGCACAGCAGTTGCAGAGAGAGCAGAGCCTTCAGGCTGTAATGGCAATGCCCCTGTTGCTCCTAGAGGCTCATTTGCGAATATTAAAGCATAATTTTTCTCAGCAATACGGGCACATATGAACATGGGACCAACACAGATGTCTTCACCTGCCAAGCGCACATGTAACAGGTCAGTTCAGTTCATAGGTACAAATCTGCTGACAGATGCCCTTTAAAAGACCAAGAAGTTACTACTCAATAAACACACTTTATCTACTTCTAATCTTTTGTAGATTTATATATTAAAAAAACATGGTCAAGTGATAGATAATTTTCTAACTTTTTATTCATTCACTAGATTATTGTGGGAGCATGATTATTGAAGATGAAGAAGCACCAATTGGTCTAACCCTTGATGATACAAAACCCGATGGCACAGTGCCTGCTATAATGGGGTATTCTGTCTTCTGAATTACCATAAATGTTCAATTTCATATATAATTTATATCCCAAATATACATACAATGATGTTCCAAAATTCTATTAGGAAGTTAAAAGTCATGGAGACCCTTTGGGGCAATTTTTAAATATTGCAACCTACCTAACTTGTTTTTTTTCTATTGGTCTATATTAAAATAAATAAATAAATAATGTTTGTCTTGTGCAGATTTCATTTTCATTGCTTCTCCTCAGTGAAGCCCATCAGAGAGTCACTCTGACTGCTCGATCTGTAATCTTTATCTCTAGTTCTCTGACAACTCATAAACACTAATTTTAGGCTAGTTGCACACTAGCGGTGGTGATCCAGCAGGTTTATTCGGCAGGGAACAGCCTGCCATATAGCTCTGCATTCTGGCATGGCCAGAAGTTTATAAAGCCCAATTCACTATAATGGGGACAGGGTGGAGATCTGGTCACCTTCTGGCAAATATGCAGAGAATCACCTGGAAGAAAACCCTGTATACATAGACTATAATAGGGATCAGTGGTTTAATCTAAAAATATCTTTGATTTTAATGTAGTCATCATTTTTATTTTTATTTTGAGAAAAACTAGTGGTAATAGATATAGATTTAAAATTAGCATTTGTGTCCTTCATTAATAAATAAATCTTGGTACAATTGTATTTAAAAAGAAACACAAAAGTATGTTACATTTCTAACTTTGTAAATATCAAAAATTCACTGTCCAAGGCTATATACCAAACTTGCCCCAGATATCTAAGAAAGAAAAATATGCCTCAAAATTAACTTTTAATAATGTATCTAAAATTCACATAGTCCTGTGAGAAATTGCAGCTTTAAAAATCACTAGCACTAGTGTATGTGGATATTGTCTGTGCATTGCTGACAGACTAAGGCTACTGGCATTCCTGGGTCCGCTTGTGAGATGCGTTTCAGGACTCTCACAAGCGGCCCAAAACGGATCAGTTCAGCCCCAATGCATTCTGAATGGATAAGGATCCATTCAGAATGCTTCAATTTGGCTGCGTTTGGTCTCCATTGCGTTTATTAGGTGGTCACTAAAATGCATCTTGCAGCGTTTTGGTGACCGCCTGACTATGCGGAGCCAAACGGTGGGGACTGATCCATTTTTCACTGACACAATATGGTGCAATTGAAAACGGATCCGTCCCCCATTGACTTTCAATATAAGTCAAGACGGATCCGTTTTGACGTACTTTTTTTTTAATGAATAATGCAAACGGATCAGTTATTAACGGATACAAGCGTTTGCATTATTGGTGCGGATCCGTCTGTGCACATACAAGACGGATCCGCACCAAACGCGAGTGTGAAAGTAGCCTAAGGGGTGTACACTACCCTTTTTAGTCTTGTTTTTTTTCCATTGCTATACAATAATTAGTTAGTTCTATTCACTGACGAGGATAATAACATAAACACTGGATGCTAGACTACTAAAAACTTCTAACTGCCCGCCAACGTTTTGCCAGTAACCTGGCTTCATCAGAGGAATTGGGCAGAATTCTGAAATTGCACTGAATAGGCCTTCACTTTTGGGGTCTGTTTTGATAGGAAGACAATAAAATCAATTAATAAAGTAGAAAACAAAAATTATTTTAGGGTATTTGTAATAGTTTTAAAGAAGTTTTAATAGGTTTAGGTTACATATTCAAAAGGTAAAATAGCCAAGAATGTATTGAGTAGGGAATCGCATAAAAAAAAAATGTATGACTACGTTTTATTTGATTGTAGATTCATACTTGCCCGCAAGTCAAGGAGATTAGCTAATCTTACAAAAGATGAACGGTAAGAGGGATTTATTTTCTGTTCTGTTTGTATTTCAGATTTTATTGGTATTACTGTGTATTTTATTAAAGGTTTTTTTTTTATTCCACTGTTACTAAGGCGAGTGAGACACAACCCTGACCATGATCCAGCCAGGAAACAGCAGACTGCTCTGACGCTTGCCGTTTCAGTAGCTCCCAGTGCGGTGCATGAGAGCTATGGGAACAGCACAGCACAACACGCTGTGTGTTACTGAGTTAGGGAAACAGTATAGCTTGCTGTTCTATACTGTTTCCATAGTTCTAATGCACTGCAATAAGAGCTACTGGAACAGCAAGTGCCAGAGCGCTCTGCTGTTTCCCGGCCAGCTGGTGGTCAGGGCTGTGTCTCATCTTGACTTAATAACGGCGAGATGAGACAACCCCTTTAAATACTGTATATAAATATGTTACCTCGATATGATGCATTTCCTGCTAATTACTGATGTGTGTTAATCTGGGTTTATACCTTTTACCTTGTACAATGACACACAATTCCTATGGGTCCATATTATAATGGTAAGCAATAGCTGTATAATATCAGTCACGCACAGAAGGTACATTATAGGTACAGAGGTAGGGATTCAACAACAAAGATCAGTAATGAAGCCGGAGGATGAAGCCTTATTATATTATACAGTATAGATTATGTTTCTTTTTATGTCCCAACAGTGTAGGTGACGTAAAGTCATAACCGTAATTCAAGTTATAGATATTTCATCAGCTGGCAGGAACTGGTAATGCGCAGGCATACTGTTTTAACTGTGTAGAAAATATATTTGCATTGTATGGAGTTAATGAAATTATCAGAATGCTAAATGCACAATATACTTGGACACAGTAAACATGTTTCCAGCTGTTGCTAAGAAGGATGTATTAAATATAAATTTCCTGCCTTTTATTTTTAGAAAAAGAAAGATCTGTGAGCTGTACGCGAGAGTATTGGACTCCGAGGAAGCTTTACATGTAAGGCGACTTTAATATTTAATGTACAATCTTTTCAAGGGTAAAGTTGTATTTCGGAAAGAATTCTACAGTAATTGCTGCAAAAAGTACAATGGCAGTAGGATATCAGGCCATGCCTGATTGGACAATTATGGCATAGCCTAGAGAAATGCCTCCAGTGTCTATGGTGAAGACATGCCTTTAGATTCTTGACTTAAAAATTATCTTAAAAACCAAACATCTTTGAAAAAGATCATTATTATCAGCCTTACATATACCACTTACAGTGGAATAAAGATTTTCTTTACCTGCTTATCATAGCACAAAAATTCTGTGTCTTTAAACCTAATGTTTATTAACTTGGTAAGGGGGGATACACCATTAGTATCACAATAGTGCAAGATTACCTTCATAACTGTGCATATGTAAATATATCAACAGCCGGTACATTATGAAGAAAAGAACTGGTGTGAGGAGCAGTATTCTGGGGGCTGCTATACAGCTTATTTCCCACCCGGAATCCTGACTCAATATGGAAGGTAAGTTTAAACAGGACATTGTCATTAGAGATGAGCTCATTTCATATTTTGAAATTCGTTCACGCTTCATTTGGTGGTAAAAGCAGAATTACGTTATGGATTCTGTTATCACGGACCATAACACAATTCTGCTATGCATTCCGTCATATAATAGCGTTATGGTCCATTTCTCAGTTGGGTGTCCTTGTGGATGTTAGATTAAATTATAGTATACAATGTCAATCAGCTGCTTCTAAGGCCACCAGGATATTGTCATGCATTAAACGAGGCTTGGACTTGCAGGGCAGGGATGTAATATTACCACTTTACAAAGCGCTGGTGCGGCCTCATCTGGAATACGCAGTCCAGTTCTGGGCACCAGTACATAGAAAAGATGCACTGCAGCTGGAAAAAGTACAGAGGAGAGCGACTAAAATGATAAGGGGCATGGAGGGTCTTTAGTTATGAAGAAAGATTAAAATAATTGAATTTATTTAGTCTTGAGAAGAGACATCTAAGGGGGAACATGATTAACCTGTACAAGTATATAAATGGGCCATACAAAAAATACGGCGAAAAGCTGTTCCATGTAAAATGTGCTCAAAAGACAAGGGGGCAACTGCCTCCGACTGAAGAAGAAAAAGTTCAGTCTCCAGAAGTTTCTTTAATGTAAGAACTGTGAATCTATGGAATAGACTTCCTCAGGATGTGGTCACAGCAGGAACAGTGAACCGTTTCAAAAAGGGTTTAGACGAATTCTTAAAAGAAAAAAACATAAATGCTTATGAAAATGTGTAGAAATCTGAGTCTCACTTCCTTCTGGGATTCGCGTCCCCACCTATCCCTTGGTTGAACTTGATGGACGTTTGTCTTTTTTCAACCGTATTAACTATGTAACTATGTAACGGAATCCATAGTGCAATTCTGCTTTCACCACCAAACGAAGCGTGAATGAATTTCATAACATGAAATTCGCTCATCGCTAATTGTCATCAGAAAATGGCTTTTTTTCTGTAAAAACTATACACAAGAAAGGTAAAGTTTATGATGCTGCACAGCTTTTAGCTGGAGTAGAACGCAGTCATCATCTTTTTACAGGATCCTTTTTTTTTTGCCAGTGCTATACTGCCAGGCACCATCAAGCTGTGCATGCACTGTAGGCAGGCCGAGAGCCTTCTAAGATATCAGCACCCCGCAATCTCATTTGCGGGTTACTGATGCATGACAGAGGGGGCTCCTTTTGCCTTTTTAAACCACTCATTTCAGTTTTGAAAAGTGGATGTGAGAGTGGTCTTGATTTGTCTGGCTACCTCATTTAAGACATATTTATCAACCATGACTTTTTAAAAAGTTGCTAAAGTTGTCACAATCTTACTCTAAATGAGTGGCATAGAAAGAGGAGTAACATCTCAAGATAGAACTGTTAGACTTAGATGCACCAAATTAAATATTTTGTGACATTTAGTAAATCTGGTACAAATTATGGCAATGCAGACTCCTGCAAAACTGACTAAAATTCACCTCATGATAAGACTAAAGTGTTTTTTTTTAAACAAACATCCATGAATTTATCTATAATTCAAATTAAGAGCAGACACAACTGACACAGAGTAAGGGCTCATTTAGACGCCCGTATCCAATTTTGCGGAACGGGTGCAGACCCGTTCATTTCAATGGGGCTGCAAAAGATGCGGACAGCACACCGTGAAGCTGCCCGCATCCGTGGTTCCGTTCTGCGGAAAATATAGACCATGTCCTATTTTGTCCACAATCTCAGAAAAGAATAGTCATTTTCTACTATGGGGTCTGCAAATTGCACTACGGCCGTCTGAATGTGCCCTGCGCATGAACATATTTCTTTGCACGTCCATTCCGTGGTCTTCGATTTGCTCATCACTAATCAAATAGTGTAATGGATATTTTTGCTCTCCATGTGTAATTTGAGAATAATTTTAAACTATAGCATGTCTATAAAGTATGCCGAGGCATTTATTTTTTTTACAGTTTGTTAAGGGCACAATTAGTCCTATAGATGTTTTTTGAAGATAGTAAGTTATATCTATAAATTGCCTGTATTTCTATTATTGATGGATCTAACGAGTTCAAATTGTCAGATTACCTAATACAAATGTGTATGGTAAAAAATATACTCATAGAAATACCTATGTACTGTAACTTGATATACTGTATTCCACAAATGTTATTTTTACTCCTTCTGCATGATATTTTAAGGGTTCTCCGACAACCTTTTGGTAGAATCTTCTTTGCTGGCACAGAGACAGCCACTGAGTGGAGTGGATATCTTGAAGGAGCAATCCAAGCTGGAGAAAGGGCTGCCAGAGAGGTATTGTTTTTGGGGGGTTTCAATGGGATTATGAATTGTTATAATTCAGAATAGTATACACCCTGCATACCAAAATAAGTTCTGGCCCTAACTCATCATGATTGACGAATGATAAGCCAGTCTTGATATCATATATTGATGATGAGGTGCAAGTCTTATCATAGATTAAGACCATCCTCTAGCAGTCTGTGCTGATGTCGATTTTATTTAGGAAAAATGATAAATGTGTCACCCCCACCCAAATCTTTTCAGAAAAGGATAGTGAATAACTTTAATCCTTGGCACAATCTCTTTGATTTATATTTACAGGTATGTATTTACTTATTGGTGGGTCTAAAGGTGACTATACCCATTAGTCTGAAGTTGATCAAAACAGATTCAACCAAAATGATAATTCATCAGGTGAAATTTAACAATGAACTATCAAGTTAGCCAACCAATGACAGACTGTCATTCCCTGGAACAAAGTTGATCGCAGCACCTGACAGTCACATTGAGGCCTTTCAGGTGTTAATCAGGGGTTAAAAATACATACTCACCTCATCCTTTTGCTCGCGGAGAGGCCAAATCTTGCACGTGCTGATGTCACCATGTCATCACGCTGGCCAGGCATGGGGACGTCATTACTGATGATTTCACCCCACCCGTCCAGCGTGATGCCGTGGTTTCATCACACGTCAGCGCGCCCATAAAGATGGCCGTGGTGGCCTCTACGCAAGCAAATAGATGAGGTGAGTATGTATGTTTTTTTGTTTTTTACTGCCATTTCAGGAAAAATTGATTTATTACCACTAAGCACAATGAAATTCAGCTTCATGACGAATCAAATTTTTCTTGAAATTCGGATTGAAGTCCACTTTGTTAACTTCGATTCGCTCAACACTAATCAAGATTTTTAGTGCCGCGTGAAATACGTAGTTTACACAGCGCAATTATCAGGAATAAGCATTCATAAGAACATGCATTCACAATAATTGTCCCAATCCCTGGCTTGTGTGAAAGAGCCCTTTAGGTTTCCTATGGTAAACAACTCCAAAGCATGTTTCCTCATATACCAAAATTTACAGTTAGTATGATGCATGAAGGCAGGAACAATTCTCATGGAATTTTCTTTGCCCTTATGGGTCAAGTATAAGCGTGTATGTCATGTAACAGCCGTATGTTAGTTTTCAGACTCCAGAAGAAGTTAGGTATAGAAAATTCCATTTCACAAAAGCAGTATAGTCGACCAGAAGGGAAGAATATTAAAAATTTAAAGGGGATTGTCTGAGATAATAAAAAATCTTGAACAAGTCAAAAAATTGCTTTAAAAAAATTATACTCACCCCTGTCTCTAGCATCATTTTCTGCAGCACTGGTCAGATTCTCCTGCTGGTGACAAATTGGTGCGTCCACTGCAACCAATCACTGTCTGCTGCAGTGGTCACGTGCCATATCCAGGCACATCAACACTGCTGTTTGTAAACAAATAGAGGAGGAGAAACTGACTAGTTCAGTAAAGTACAACGCTGGAAAAAGTGAGTATAATGTTTATTTAATTTTTTTAAGAAATTATAGGGTTTGTCCCAGATTTTTTATTATCTTGGACAAGATAATTTTTGGGAAAGATGTTATCAGTGCAATGTTAAAATTCACAAATAGTTTCAGTTTGACCCATCCTTTGGCTGTTTGGAGATTGCATAGCTGTATGCTTGGATTTATACAATTGGCAGCAGAGGTTATGGCTGAAATAGCTGAACCCACTAATATAACGTGATGTCCATGTACCATAATAAAGGTATGCTAATAAGCTACTGTTTGGAAAGTAATCACAATATTATTTTTCCATAGTTATTAAGTTGTTATTACACAGTTCTGTTAAAGGCATTGTCTAGTTTTTATTTTTAAGCGATAGCCTATCCTTAGGATAGCTCATCACTAGCTGATCAGCAGTGGTCCATCCCTGCACCCCTGCCAATCAGCTGTGTAGCTCAGTTGACAGAAGTCAGCCCCAGAGCTACACAGCACTAGCAACACTTGTGTTGTGGTGGGAGATAACTACCACAGAGTAAAATTGGGGATCAGTGGGGTAGCGCTTTACTAGTGAGCTCCCGCCACTATAAAGTCTATGGTGCTGTGTAGCTCTGGCGCTAACTTCTGTCAACGGAGCTACACAGACCAGCTGAATAATGAAGGTGAAGTGTCAGACCCCTCCTATCAGCTAGTGATGGCCTGTCCTTGTGATAAGACATCACTTAAAAAATTCTGGACATCCCATTTAATATTCTGTATGTTCTGTGGATAAAATGTAATTAGAATCTATTGTTACTTAATTGGTAATCTCTGTAACCTATACTACGAACTGTGTTTCAGATCTTATTTGAATTGGGAAAAATTTCAGAAAGTGATATATGGATGCCAGAGCCACAGTCATTGGTAAGAACTATGATTCTGAATTGTATATCCCTTTTCTTTGCTGGACAGTCAACTGTACTAACGTGCATGGTGTACAACAATAAAGTCTGCATAGATTTAAGGGCAGGCTGCACATTTTCTAATCCATATCATCCCCTATACATTACTGATTCCCACCGGATTTGCCATGGATTTCTTTTCATCTATTATAATGCAAATGGTGCAGTAAATTTAGGATTTAGGCAATTTTGGCACTTGTACACAGCCTAATCATGTAAATAAAATTTTATTCAGCTAACAAGAGAATCATTTTTATTTATCAGTGATAATAACATCACACATACTGTCATCTATAATAGATGCAGCAGGGAAAACAGACCACATTTCCTACACTATTCTTCTTCCAGTAGTCTACACAGTAGCATATACGTATGAGGATTTGTCTTCTTACCATGTGTATTGGACAGGAGACATGAAGAGTTAATACATTTAAAAAAATGAACCATGTTTATAAAAGGGCCACCGCATCCCACTGTGCATTTCTAAAGACAACACCACTAAAATCAGAAAATTAAACTGGGAGAGAAAGTATGTAGAACTATTTGATCTACAGAAAAGAACAGACATCCTTCACAGCAGCATGCATCCATGGGAATGTAGCCTGATTCAGGATGAAAAATACAGCCCAACAAAACTGAACAACCAAATGAAGGGTTCACTCTCACCAAGTAGTCCAATTTGTAAGGGTCTTCAAAGGTATTAGGTGCGCTTCCTAATCCCATCAAGCACATGCCTTCATCTAGAAACAGAGCATGTCCTGCCAATTATATGGCTGTAACTGTGGTAGAGTTAGCAGTGTTGTGTTCTGGATCAGACCTTCCTGTGCTTTTAAAACATAGATTTGGTAAGTTTGACAGTTTTCTCCCTTTTCCTTGGGCTGCATGGCATGTAAGCCCAAACAAAAGAATCTTCCACAAACCTTCAGTGTTGCCTAGGTAAATATACTGAAGTGAAAGGGGCTGAGCGCGATACCAAGCACAGCCGCTACATAGTGTACACAAAACTGATTGGCGGGGGTCAGAAAACCCTTTTAAGGTAGACCCCATTTCTCTGCCTGCTGATGGAACACTTCTGGATCCCATAGCAATGAATAGAGAGAGCACCATAGGCATGACTACCTCTGTATTTACTGCATTGTTTAACAGGTTCCAGTTCTTGAAATAGGTTTGGGTTTCACTTTTAAGACTTACTCCTATCGGCCATTTATGGCCTATCCTGTGAAAGTGAGAGAACCCCTTCAATGGGTTGCCATGTCTTAGGTTTGCCAATCAGAGTAGTGAGTTCCTGGTTTGATGAGAGATCCTGTAAGTGCCATATGAGTTCTGAATGAAGAGGCCTGGGATGCCACTTGGACTTTGGGACCTTATCTATCGTTGCCAACATGAGACCAATTGCTTGCATGATCTGGCGAATACAAACAGGTCTGGGTTCTAACAGGCTTTGAATCTCAAGTTAAAAACATTACCAAGACTGAGAGACATTTGTTTGGGATCCACTACAAAGCCTTGGAATTGACACTCCAGGTCAGGTGAGGTTGGACTTTTCGATAATTAACATTTTTAGATTCTCTTGCTTGCTTAGTAAAATTTTATTTAAATGATTAGGTCGTGAATGCAATTGCATATATTTACATGTGTAGAAGTTGACTGAAATCTGCGGGAAAAATTGTTCCTGCAGAGATCACTCTTTGTGTTGCAATGGGAGAAATCTATGGAACTTCCAATTTGTCCAGTTCTGACCTTTTGATTGGACAGCACTGCTGACATGAGCAGTCCTGGACAATCCAAGGACAGCAGGAAGTGTATTGGGCTGTCAAATGCAAGTTGGGCATCTGGTAGTCTGAGAAGCAGTGCTGCCATCTTGGATGGCAGAAGAGAAGCTCGGGAATTGATGGATCTGTCATCTGAAACTGTTAATTTCCAAAGCAAAGGGGCTCTATAGCATGTTCAAATATGTTTTCTAAACTCCATTGCACTGTACTTTGTTGTGGGTTTTAGGTGCAGCATCTTCACAGAAAATCTGCAACAAATACACTACATGTAAACAAGGGCTAAAAATCAGTGCCCCATAATCTGTTCTGACCACGGGTGGTTGTTTAACTACCTATGGTATGTCAAATTACTGTATGTAAAATGCCTAGGATAGGTTTCACATGAGCAAAATACTGTAGATCTGCGTTAAAGTCATACATCTTAGCCCAACTGCTAATGATTCAAAGAGAAAGTATTAATCTTTTGGATGCTGTTAGTTGAAATCACTAAAACTGCACTTTTGCTGGGATTTGTAGCTGTAATATTGACACGCAAAGGCATCCGTATGGCACTGTATGGGAATCCTATTGTTGAGACTTTGGCTACCATTACAAAACAGTATTTATGTGCATTGTAGGATAGGCATCATCTACACTATTTGGGTCAATTATAATTATTTCAGTTAATTTTAATAGTGTAGAGATAGGGTTGTTAAACATTTTTGTAATATACTTAGGGAAAACTCTATCTTTGTACTAGAAAAGTTCTGTCGCGAACCAGCGGGTGTGAAGCCACTGTGCCACGTGACCTACCCCCTCTTAGGGCGTTGTCTAAGTTAACTCCTCGTTCATTACAGTTCCCTTGATGGTGGGCATAGACATGGGTGCACCACCAATGAGGCGAGGTGAGGCAATTGTCTCAGACGCCTCCAGGAAGGAGCAAATGGGGGGCAGCGTAAGGGCTATGGCCAATGGACGCTTTAATCTCTGCATATTCTACTTGGTCGCTGTTCTCAGGACAGCAATACATTAGAATGCTGTGGTGGGGCACAGGAGCAATGTCCCCCTACCCTATTGTTCCCTCTAATAGGCTTTAGTCCTAGTTTCTGTAGTCTATCAGAGACTGGTGTCATCATTATCACGCTGCCTCAGCCGGGCTGTATACAGCTCAGGGCACAGACTGGAAGAGGTCTGTGTCTTGCATTTCATTGTGACAGCAGAATAGAGGTAAGTATTTGAGTTTATTATTTTTATTTGGCAGCATGCTGTTGGGCCACAATAGCAGAGGTCATTATTTTGTAACTAGAGGAAGCAATATGGGGACATTGGGGGTTCTAAAAAAGAGCAATTTTTGCATTGGCACAGATTATAAGGGGGCCACTGTGGGGGCATTCGTTCTACTGGGGGCACTCACGTTATAAGGGAGCATTTTTTGTACTGGCGCACATTATTTTTAACTATATTTTTGTACTGCCACACACTGTAAGCAGGAATTATTTTACTGGCATTATAAGGGGCCATTTTTGTACTGGTACACATTATAAGGGGGTATTTTATTTGTATATGCACACATTATAGGGGGAATTATTACTACTGGGGGCATTGGGTGGACTACAGGGAACATGATTAGTAGATTGGGCACTATGGGGGCATTATTACTTCTAAGGGCAAAATGAAGGACTTTATTATTACAGTGGGGGGCACCCTGACACAGGAACAACTTAGCACAATTATTTTTGGAGGACACTATGTTTATGACACTGTGGGGATCATTTATCAAACTGATGTAAGGTAGTACTGTCTTAGTTGTCCATAGCAACCAATCAGATTCCTAATTTAATTTTCCAAATGAGCTGTCCAAAATGAAAGTTGGAATCTGATTGGTTTATATGGGCAACTAAACCAGTTTTACTTTACACCAGTTTTATAAATCACCCCTATAAGTGTCAGGGACACTATTTGCTGGGCAGTTGGGCACTGTTGTACCAATAATTATTGAAAGGATAATGAAATGTAAAAAGGATATGTCGCACTAGAGTAATCAGGGGAACAACGTGAGGTGCACCCACTAACAGATCACCAAATCTGAAAGGGGTTGTAGTAATGAATAAATAACAGTGGGGCACTCTCTAAAGCAATGGGAGCAGTGGGTATTGTTACATAAAAAGTTTTTTATTACTGATATATCTAAAATACGTTATTCACAGTTGATAGTTTGAATAATTCCCAATAATAATTGCATATATGTATATAGTAGCATAAATGGTTAAAATGTGCATACTAAAGCGACATTCTGAAACAATCCTAGGTAAAATACACTTAATAGTCCATCAATAAAAACTTCACCTCCCAAAAATATCAAAGGATTTTAAAGCTCTGGATATCCACAAATCGAGTTCAGTTAATGTTAATAACATTTGGACTCCAATTTCAGGTCTCGATTAATGATAGCTATACACAGAGTGGCGTCCCCCTCCTTAACCTGAGACAGCGGCGTCCCGCTGTAATTTTCGAAAAGCGATTGCTTAATTTTCGTAGACAGTTCGATCTTACAGTAGACAGTTCGATCTTACCCGGAGGATTTTTCGAGCAAGTCTCCTACCCTCGTCTCGGTGCGCCTTCTGTATATATCAGTGCTCCAGTCCCAAGGGCTGTTGTTTTTCAAAAGGATCCCACGCCACCGCCGGAAGTCCACGTAGGTTCGCTGAAGGTAAACTTCTCTTGCAGCTGGCGTTCTCAGGGATCATTAAAGCGATAAATTGTCCTCCTCCTAGATCGGTCGAAGATCTAAGTCTGTACTCCTAACATGGGGGTCCATTACCAAACGCGTTTCGGGGTTAAAGAAGGTTGACCCCTTCATCAGTGGCTGAATTATTGAAAGGAGCACCATCTCTGTGGTACTAGTATTTTCCAGGTAGACTGTTTCTGCAGTATAGTTTTGGGGAGCACAGTGGACATAATATTAGGGATGGCAGGATGGGGTGTTCAGAAGGTGGGGAGGAGGATGGAAGAGTAGGAAACTAGGATATCTGTTTGTCAAACCTTGCAGAGACAAAATATGGCTGAAAAAAATCATCATGGCAGTCTAGTCTGAATGGAGAAGATAAAGAAAGAAAACATCTACATCAGAGGAGATGTCACTGGATGTAAGAGGTTTGTAGCACTGTATTACCCTGTATGTTTTTTAGCGTTGTATGTAATGTTTTTTAAGTGTGCCTTTAATAGTAG
This sequence comes from Bufo gargarizans, assembly GCF_014858855.1. Classification (NCBI taxonomy): domain Eukaryota; kingdom Metazoa; phylum Chordata; class Amphibia; order Anura; family Bufonidae; genus Bufo; species Bufo gargarizans. The sequence goes on from NC_058082.1 coordinate 457,252,620, forward strand.
GGCTGAAGAGAAAGGGTTAGGTTAATAATTTAGCAGGTTTCACTGTTTTAGTTTTCGCCTCAGGCAGCAGAAAGACTAAGTCCACCCCTGGGGATAGACTTTCCGGGGGAACACCAGGTCGCTACCTCTTGAGGAGGACTTGCACATGAGGCAGGTGGTCCAGGCGGACCAGGTGGTACCAGTGCAAGGTATCAGAGGTACAGTCATAGTCAGCAGGCTGAGTCCTAACCAGGAATGAAAGTGGAGGACCGAAGGATGAAGCAGAGGTTAAGTCAAACAAGCAATGGGTCAGGGCAAGCAGCACAGGTACAAGTCAGGCAATCCGGATGAGCAACAGGGGAGTCGAGACAGAGCAGGTACCGGAGTCCATAAATACAAGCATGGGTCAGGTATGCAGGAGCACCAGCACAGAAAACAGCAACCTTGCAGGACACAAGGACCTTTGACGCTCAGGCACCTGGGACAGGGGCTGGACCACTTATATAGCTGCAAGAGGGCTAGGATTGGTCAGCACGGTCACATGTGCAAAACCCATACATCACAGGAAGTGACGTGTGTCGGCTTTTAAGGAAGTGCTACAGACTGGAAATCATGCTGTGCCTAGAACTGTAAGGAAACTGTGGAGTGGATTCCAGGATGCCTGTAAGCACAGAGCCCAGGACTGTAGCAGTGAATAGTGAAACAACAGCAACTGATGATCACTGTCGAACACAGAGTCCAGGACCGCAGTGGTAAGTAGGGGAACATCGGTGGTCAGCAAGCGCAGTTACAGGTTCTAACTAAAAGTTCTAAAACTGACTTGTTACATAAAGGCATCTTCAGCGCTTAGTAGAACTGAAGACTGAAGGCAGAATCTCTGTTTTAGAGCTTTGCTAAGAAGACTCGTTAAACCCTATTTTCTAGTACAATTAGACCTCTACCCCGCCACCCCCTCCTAAAGTATTATAAAAAAAATGTTTAACATATATGTCCCTACACTAAATTAAAAATTAACTGAAAAAATAGTTACACTTTAAATAGAACAGAAGTATTGTATATCTTATTAGTCAAAAGAAGGAAAATGTTATTTCTCAAATTAAGAATTTTTGCTACTTTTTGTGAAGTAAATATTGTCATATTAGTTTATTTTACATTAATGAAGTTATAGTTCATTATACTTGTTTAGAAATTATATGTGTATAACATGTTTTCTTTGGCTTTTTATATTATGGCAGGATATTCCAGCAACTCCAATTACAACTACATTTTGGGAAAGAAACTTGCCATCTGTGGGTGGTTTACTGACGCTTGTTGGATTTTCTGCATTTGTAACATCAACAGTGGTTTTAGGTCTGACGGTTTGCAAAAAAGGACTTCTCATTCGGAATTAAAACTTACTATATTCCATTTATAGTTTAAAATTACCATGTTTGAAATATCTCAAGATAATATCTCATTTCATAAATGAACAGTTTAAATCATGTTTTTTATAATCTCCATGTAGCTTAACTGGCTTTATTTCAATGATCGAAAGGATATGGGCACCATTGCACTGATTTATATTTATTGTGCGCTTGCTTCATAAATGCTCATTTATTCAATTTTCTATATAGTCTTCATTCTATCACATTGCTGCTGCAGAATGTATGCAACCCCATCAACTACGGTAGCTATCTACGGTAGCCCCTGCTAAAGAGCTCATGCACATGAACATAAGGGCTCCGTGCCCATGCTGTGGACCTCAAATAGCAGTCCAGAATGCACGGGCATCTTTTGCGGTGCGAGGCATGGACCCAAAAGCCCATGGAAGCACTTTGTGGTGTTTCCATGGGCTTCTGGTCTGTAATATGGGTACAGAGCACTTATGTTCATGTGCATGAGTCCTTAATCTGACACAAATCCAACATCACACTTCTGGCAGTGTTAACTCGCTGATCTACAACTCCTTTTTCTCAATACAGAAGCTCAAAGTGTAAAAAAGGGGGAAAGCATTTGAGATATTAGGGATTACAGATCACACAGACTGTAGGTGGGGAAAAGCACTCCAAAGAAGTCTGAAAGGAAAGAGTCGCATAGGCTTTGTACGAGTGTAGAGAATGAACTCTCAGAAGACTGAAGGGGTGAGGCAAAGGACACACTCCTCAGCATTAGTTTCTGTTAACACAAGGCAGCCTCACTGGCTGTAGAAGGGACAAAAATAAGTACAGGAGTGACACTGTACAATTACTCATGAGAGCTAGTGAAGCCAACAGCACCTTGAACACACAGATCTCACACACCGCATGTATTTCTGCGAGGGACTCACCCACATGAGAAAAGTCTGAAACTGGTGAAAGGTTGTAAACTATATACTGTATCAGGGGTTCTAAAAATGAGGGAATGAAGACTGCAGTGTGAAACATGGTGCAATATTTTTAACTCAAGGTAACCACTTACAATTGTGAAAATATTTTTTTCCCCACATCAAAGGTGTCCATAGCCTTTAAATCAGGTGTGCATTGCCTGTAACTGATATCCCAATATTGGCTTTTTATAATGGATTCTTTATATTATTTTTGTTAATTTTACACTATTTTGGTAAAAGCAAATCCTGTATGTAATCTTTAATGTACAGCGACCTTAGTGTTTCTGTATTGGGATAAATGTTACAAACAACGTTCTAACCTAGTTGAATTTTTTTGTGATGGATGCACAGTAGATGTAACATTATTTTCTATATTGAAACATCAACATTGCAAAGTGGTTGCAGTAAATCCTTCATCTTATTCATGACTTGCAGGTAATAATTAAAAATATATAAATACCTCAGAACATTTCATGTATTAAAAAGTACCTCTTTACAGGTATCCCAGGGAGACTTTTATCAAATCGGATACTGTACAACAGTTTTGTGGTCTAAAAAAGTCATGGCAACTGCGACACCTTCATGACCCTCGCCACTTTTCACTGTGGCCTATAAGAGCTAAAAGTGAGCTCGAGTGAGTTACACCTGGATTATGGCTAATTTACTAAGTATGACTTTAGCAAAAGTCGCAACCTACACCAGGCAACCCCCTGGTGTATTTTTACACATATACCGGTAGGTGTAAATCACATTGCTCTCATGCCAAATATATATTTCTAAGGTGCACTATTTCATAAATGTGGTGCAGGCACACAAAGCCGGACTTAAAACTGACACAAAATAACCTCAAATGATAAATGAGCCCCATATGTCTAAGAACAATATTTTGCACATACAGTAGATTTTCATGTATCTATTGTTATGTGTATCTTTTACCAGTGTATTTTCTTTAAGTTACTTTAAAGCATTATCACAAAAATGTAGAAAGAATCTGATGTGCTATGTGCATTTTGTGTTCTGAATACACTGTCCACATGCTGTGAATTAATAGGTGCAGCACAATATCATAACCTTTCATGTACTTTGATGTGGTCAGTTTAAATAGTGGGTACTTAACTTTGGAAAACTCTGGTCTAGTACTGTACATAGAAGAGCTTAGAAAGTAGAGGTTTGGCACCTAGGCCATATTTCCATTCATTTCTATCAGAGTTCCGGCGATAGCCGAGCACTGTAGTCTGCTATCTCTGGTACTCCCATAGAAATTAATGGATCGACCCGCCGCATGTGTGACCGGCTGATCTGATCGTTTCAGGGGGCAGCAGGGAGCCTGCAGGGGGTATGGGGCAGTGATTGGTGGGGGTGCCAAATATAGGACCCCACCGATCAGATAGTTATCCCCTATCCTGTGGCTAGGTGATAACCTTTGACTACCGGAATACCCCTTTAAGGCTGCTGTCAGAGGTGGTTACAGATTGCTTCTGTCTAACAAATAGCTAGTGTCAGTTAAAGGAGTTGTCCGGGTTCAGAGCTTAACCCGGACACAACCCCATCTGCACTCATTCACCATGAATGAGTGGAGCATCACAGCTTTTTACCCTCTGATGCTCCCCCTTGCCGAGCGCTGAATCACGCAGGCCAAGGGCTGTTTGTTTAAATTTGGACACTGGTACGTGGAGCCTTCCATCTAGCAGTGTTCCTGAATCTGTCACCTGCTCTAATGGGCAGTTTTTAGTGCTGTTCTAGCCTGTAAAAACAGGCTAGGGCAGCGATAAAGACCACCCATTAGTGTCCATGTAGAGCCCAAAACTTCACTGGATCTCAAGAAAATTCTCTTGCCTTGCACAATTCAGCGCAGGGAAAGGGGAAGCATCAGACCATGAAAAGCTCAGATGCTCCATTCATTCATAGTGCAGATTGAGTTGTAGTCCTACCAGTTATGACTAAGACTTGATGTCGAAACGCATCAACCTGTTATGGCTCATGTTCCTGTACTTTTAATGTATACCGAATAAAACTTGGATTTTAATAGCGGACGACCGTGGAGGATTTTTTTTTCCTGGTACAACCAAATGGTCAGGTTTTCTAGCACAGATTTGAAAGCCAAAATCAGGAGTGGTTTTCAAAAAAGGAGTGACAGCAAGTCACTGAAAAGTCACACAACGTTTTTGATGATGATAGTCAATGGTGTCACAATGTGACATGCCGCAACTGTCACGCGACAGCTTCACAAAAATCTGACTTGGATAAACTTGTTTGCAACTGTCGCTAGGCTAGGGCTACACGATGACATGTGTTGTGCAACTTTTCATCACTTAAAAGTCATGCTGAATAGTCAATGGTGTCACAATGCGAAATGCAGCGACTGCATCACAGTTACCGCATGTCGCATTGCGACACCATTGACTATCGTTACAAAAAATGTAGAGTGACTTTCCAGCGGCAAGAAGATGCGCAATACATGTCACCGTGTAGCTGTACCCTTAAGGACAGATACTACTTTTCTTTTTTTTTTTATTCACTCCTGATTTAGGCTTCCAGATGAAACCTGATTGCGAGTCTGTACCCTATGGGGTGTTGCATAATGGGACAAGAATTTGGTTCCTGACATCTAAACCCAGTACGCTTTGGCACATAGAAAATCTGGATCTGCATGCACGTTACTGCTAACTGAAGGCCTGCATGTGTACTTGCTGTAAGTCTTAGAAGGAATGCAGGTGACTCAGAATCAACACACGCAGGATGCTGGATTAAAGGGTTGGAGATCACTTTAATCCATATGTAGCATGTGCGCCAGGTAGCTTAGCTCCTTTTCCCTAATATATCAGTGATGCTAGGTGAAAATTTTCAAATGAATAAACAGCAAACCTGCAGAAAAGTTATAACTCTTCCCATTTGCCATGGTTTCAAGTACAGGTGCAGCTAGGAAGTTAGCAGTAATCCAGAAGTGGATCTTGTCGGCAGGTTGCACGGCCTTAAAGATTGCTTATTATATCAGCCTTGATACTGCTGATGACATCACTGTGTGTTTGAGTTCTCAATCTACTCTTGACTGTTAATAATGATGACTCTTAAGACATCTTTTTGGTAGTACTTTTGTAACCCACTTTCCAAACTGGAATTTTCTTATGGTCCTCTTATATAGCTCAGTGCCTGGCCAATAATGAATGCTGATTGATAGTGTTCACTGAAAGTTGATCAGGGTTTATTGAAAGTGTTTTTCACGTGGCCTAGGCTAAGTGATAGACATTATGATCGCTATTATGATTATTTGTCCCCCATTGAGTTTGCATGTTTACACAGGGCAATGTGCTGCATAAAAGATGCAATCACCCAATAAACAAGCGTTTTGCTAATTTTTCCGGTGATTGCCATCATCTTTATAAGGGCCAATTATAGGGAATAAGGATTCATGTGAATGTGAACCCGATCCTCAGCCAGTGTTAAAGAGACCTTATACAGGCAGACTTGAATATCTCATTAGAAAGAAGATAATAAAGTGAGTGGAAATTAAATAATCAGTGTATTTTGGAGCATAACATTTATCTATGTGCATTGCCCTGTGTTGTTGATGAATATATATTAACTATATCTTTCCAATAGGGGATAGCTATACAGGACCAATTGTAATTGTGGCTAATGCAAGTTGTTAGAAGTCAAATATGCAGTCAAAATAAGTAATTTAGTTATAATTACCTTGACATGTTCTTGACTACTAATGTGCTTTAAAAATAAAGTCTACAAAATGATAAAGAGTAAGAACTTGTGTGATGTACTGGTGAATCTATTAATGTTTGGGTATTGATTGTGCATTGTACAATGTGTTAATGTTATGACTTTGGAAATCTATAAATGTATCATAAAATATTCAAATATTAAAGTGCTGTATTGGATAGCGAGTATTTTGGTAAAGATAGTGTAAGCTGTCGATTTTTCTTTCTAATTCCAACTCATCTGAAAAAGTTACTTTACTCCACATTCAGGCACTATGTACACTAGGTGTCAGACCCCAACTTATCTGATATCGGTGACCTCGGTTATCAATATCTAGAACTTGGAAAGCCCCTGAAGGGCAGCCTCATATGCGGACTATTAGCTCAAATACCAAGTGATTGACGGGCTGCTGTATACACTGCAGGCAAATGTATGTAGTGTACAGGGCTTGAGGAATGTTGTGCTTGACAAGGATTTACTTTTCGGTATTTTTTTATCCTTGTGTCATGTATGTGAGTCTACAATATGACACATACATTTTGGCTTCTTTGCCGTCCTTTCTTCTGACCTGTGGAAGAAAGATCATTTGGTTAATACTTACCTGTCCATTGCATCGCTGATGCTGCCATCTTTGTTGCATTTACTACAGTATTAGGCTACATGCATACGACCATTGTGTGTTTTGCCGTCCGCAAATCGTGGATCCGCAAAACATGGATGGCGTCCGTGTGCGTTCCGCAATTTGCGGAACGGCACGGACAGCCTTTAATATAACTGCCTATTCTTGTCCGTAAAGCGCGGACAAGAATGGGACAGGGTTTTTATTTTTTTGCGGACCACGGAACGGAGCAAAGGATGCGGACAGCACACGGAGTGCTGTCCGCATCTTTTTCAGCCCCATTGAAGTGAATGGGTCCGCATCTGAGCCGCCAAAACTGTGGCTCAGATGCGGACTAAAACAACGGCCGTGTTCATGAGGCCTTATGCAGCTGCACATGAAGACTAGGGAACCTATCTGGTCGGGACTCGATTGACAAAGCATGCAGCCTGCATGGGGATGGCAGCATCAGCAGGTCGACCGATGGGCAAGTATTAACCAAGCTAACTTTCTTCTAAGGACAGAAGAAAGTACACATTTTGTAAAAAGCTGAGATAACTAATTTAAATGTGTTTGAGTGTGCCTATCTTTTGAGATGACTTTCCAAAATAAGTTGTGTTTTTACATGAGGAATAACAATACATCTGGCTGTTATATGATTTGTATTCTGCATTTTCCTCCAATTTTCTCCTCTGCATGTGGAGAAAACAGAGGAGATTCTGCTCTCTCTCTCTCTCACTCAGAAGCACCTTAGAGGACATTATACAGGTCCTTCTAAAAAAATTAGCATATTGTGATAAAGTTCATTATTTTCTGTAATGTACTGATAAACATTAGACTTTCATATATTTTAGATTCATTACACACAACTGAAGTAGTTCAAGCCTTTTATTGTTTTAATATTGATGATTTTGGCATACAGCTCATGAAAACCCAAAATTCCTATCTCAAAAAATTTGCATATCATAAAAAAAGGTTCTCTAAACGAGCTATTAACCTAATCATCTGAATCAACTAATTAACTCTAAACACCTGCAAAAGATTCCTGAGGCTTTTAAAAACTCCCAGCCTGGGTCATTACTCAAAACCGCAATCATGGGTAAGACTGCGGACCTGACTGCTGTCCAGAAGGCCATCATTGACACCCTCAAGCAAGAGGGTAAGACACAGAAAGAAATTTCTGAACGAATAGGCTGTTCCCAGAGTGCTGTATCAAGGCACCTCAGTGGGAAGTCTGTGGGAAGGAAAAAGTGTGGCAGAAAACGCTGCACAACGAGAAGAGGTGACCGGACCCTGAGGAAGATTGTGGAGAAGGACCGATTCCAGACCTCGGGGGACCTGCGGAAGCAGTGGACTGAGTCTGGAGTAGAAACATCCAGAGCCACCGTGTACTGGCGTGTGCAGGAAATGGGCTACAGGTACCGCATTCCCCAGGTCAAGCCACTTTTGAACCAGAAACAGCAGCAGAAGCGCCTGACCTGGGCTACAGAGAAGCAGCACTGGACTGTTGCTCAGTGGTCCAAAGTACTTTTTTCGGATGAAAGCAAATTTTGCATGTCATTCGGAAATCAAGGTGCCAGAGTCTGGAGGAAGACTGGGGAGAGGGAAATGCCAAAATGCCTGAAGTCCAGTGTCAAGTACCCACAGTCAGTGATGATCTGGGGTCCCATGTCAGCTGCTGGTGTTGGTCCACTGTGTTTTATCAAGGGCAGGGTCAATGCAGCTAGCTATCAGGAGATTTTGGAGCACTTCATGCTTCCATCTGCTGAAAAGCTTTATGGAGATGAAGATTTCATTTTTCAGCACGACCTGGCACCTGCTCACAGTGCCAAAACCACTGGTAAATGGTTTACTGACCATGGTATTACTGTGCTCAATTGGCCTGCCAACTCTCCTGACCTGAACCCCATAGAGAATCTGTGGGATATTGGGAAGAGAAAGTTGAGAGACGCAAGACCCAACACTCTGGATGAGCTTAAGGCCGCTATCGAAGCATCCTGGGCCTCCATAACACCTCAGCAGTGCCACAGGCTGATTGCCTCCATGCCACGCCGCATTGAAGCTGTCATTTCTGCAAAAGGATTCCCGACCAAGTATTGAGTGCATAACTGAACATAATTATTTGAAGGTTGACTTTTTTTGTATTAAAAACATTTTTCTTTTATTGGTCGGATGAAATATGCTAATTTTTTTAGATAGGAAATTTGGGTTTTCATGAGCTGTATGCCAAAATCCTCAATATTAAAACAATAAAAGGCTTGAACTACTTCAGTTGGTGTGTAATGAATCTAAAATATATGAAAGTCTAATGTTTATCAGTACATTACAGAAAATAATGAACTTTATCACAATATGCTAATTTTTTTAGAAGGACCTGTACAGCAGTACTGAACACTATTAATATGAATAAAACATTTCCAAAGATAGTTATCAGTGAATTTACAGTAACTGAAAAGTTTAGGAGCAAAAGTCAGCGGAGAAAAGCACCATGATCAATGGCGAAAGAAGCATTTTTCTCTGATAAGATATAGTACAAATGTATTATATTTTTGTGGACTATTAGTTCACCAAGCCGAATATACATAACGCTGAGGAACAGTGATAAATGTACTAAAAAACAAAATTAAATCAGCCCTTCCTAGATCAAATGCTGCCTATTGCTATTCCTATAATGATCTAGGTTTTTAGGTTCAGTAATACTATGCAGGGATGAAAGGGTATGTATTACAGCCATAATCCAGAAGCTAAAATGCATATTACAGCAGTGTAAAGCCAGAGTAAGGCCGCATGCACAGGACTGTGGTGTGTTTTGCGGTCCGCAAATTGCAGATCCGCAAAACCCGGATGGCGTCCGTGCGCGTTCCGCAATTTGCTGAATGGCACAGACAGCCTTTACATATAACTGTCTATTCTTGTCCGCGGGGCCACGGAGCGGAGTAACGGATGCAGACAGCACACAAAGTGCTGTCCGCATCTTTTGCGGCCCCATTGAAGTGAATGGGTCCGCATCCGAGCTACCAAAACTGCGGCTCGGATGCGGCCCAAAACAACGGCCGTGTGCATGAGGCCTAAAGTAGATATCCAAGCCATTAATGACTACTGAGACTAGTACATAACTACTAGTTATAATTTAGTTGAAAATTATAAATTGTGAACACAATCAAGTTTTATTCATTAAGATCATACATATAAAAAAAAAAGTTAAATTTACCAAAATATTTTTGGCTGCTGCAAACATTTTAATAATGATGGTATGATTAAAAATACATAACACGGGTGTGTGGCCTAAAACCGTACAAATTGATGGGCTTGCTGGGGTCAGATAGCTAATATGTAGGGTCGACTGAGACTGCCTAGGTATAGCGCTAAACTAGCAGTCAATACCAATGAAGCGTTTGCCAGTCTTGTGGATACACTTAGATATGCAGACCCAATATCCAGAGATACAACCTATACCCAAGGTAAAGACCCTACTGATGAATATGTCGCATTGGGCAATGCAGGGCATATGATGTATATTATGCCACTATGTCCCAAAGTAACAATAAGGTCAAACCTGAGCAGACTATCCAGCACAGAATACAGAGACCACAACAAAGTTGGTACTGGATACTTGATTGTCAAACAGGGGATGGCCGTGCACTCTGCCATCTGCTGTGTACAACTGTAATGGTGCCTGCCTTAGGCCGGTGTGGTGGACATCTGATATGGCTCATACACAGCCGACTATCAGCGCAACCTGGCCAAAGTGTAAATCAAATAAGTCTCAATGTGTTTCTGTGCACTGAATAGTGCACTTACTCAGGAGTTGATTTAGGCTACTTTCACACTAGCGTTCGGAGCGGGTCCGTCTGATGTTTCATCAGACGGATCCGCTCCTATAATGCAGACGTTTGCATCCGTTCAGAACGGATCCGTCTGCATTATAACTTAGAAAAATTTCTAAGTGTGAAAGTAGCCTGAGCGGATCCATTCAGACTTTACATTGAAAGTCAATGGGGGACGGATCCGCTTGAAGATTGAGCCATATGGTGTCATCTTCAAACGGATCCGTCCCCATTGACTTCCATTATAAGTCAGAACGGATCCGCTCACCTCCGCACGGCCAGGCGGACACCCGAACGCTGCTTGCAGCGTTCAGGTGTCCGCTCACTGAGCGGAGCGGAGGCTGAACGCCGCCAGACTGATGCATTCTCAGTGGATCCGCCTCCACTGAGAATGCATTAGGGCCAGACGGCTGCGTTCAGGGCCGCTTGTGAGCCTCTTCAAACGGAGCTCACGAGCGGACACCTGAACACAGGTGTGAAAGGAGCCTAAGCCGCACTCTAGTTTGAGAGTCGTCGTGCTAATATGGCTCTGGTATATCCACGGCACTATGATGTGCTACACCTGAGCCACAATCAAGTATCCAGTAGCAACTTTGTTGTGGTCTCTGTATTCTGTGCTGGATAGTCTGCTCAGGTTTAACCCTATTGTTACTTTGGGAAAAAGTGGCATAATATACATCATTTGCCACGCATTGCCCAATGCGACATATTCATCAGTAGGGTCTTTACCTTGGGTATAGGTTGTATCTCTGGATATTGGGTCTGCATATCTAAGTGTATCCACAAGACTGGCAAACGCTTCATTGGTATTGACTGCTAGTTTAGCGCTATACCTAGGCAGTCTCAGTGGACCCAACATATTAGCTATCTGACCCCAGCAAGCCCATCATTTTGTACTGTTTTAGGCCACACACCCGTGTTATGCATTTTTATTCATACCATCATTAATAAACTTTTTTTGTTTTATTTTAACGTCCTCCATTATATTTGCTCATTATCTACTACGTGGACGTATACTTTCTCACTATTTAATTAGGTTTTGTTTTCAGTGCAAACATTGTAAAATAAAATGCTCTATAATTCTCTAGAATTTCTTAACTAAATTGCAGAATGTATTAATAGTAGGTCCTTTTCAACTTTTGTTGAACACATTACTGAAGTATACTTTTTTGTAACCCAGTAGTTTGTGCCTTGAAAGCATTTCTTTAAGTGCCTCTGTGGCATTGTGCTGAACTAAATTGTGAATTGATATTTGTGGAGTAGTTATTTCTGGGTTTGAAAAATAAACAAATTTAATCTAAAAAAATATACAGTTTAACACTTGTGTCTTTTCATGATTACTATAAGACTTTGAGACTATTGTATGTAAATCCAATGAATACTACAAATGGCATTCATATTTTGATGCAATAGCATAAAACCAAGTTTATATGCAGTGCTGTGCATATAAAAAAAAGTGTAAAGACGTGAAAACAAAGTAAAATTTTTGCAGAAAGGTCTGTGATTAAAACATGCTCCATACATCTAGATTGGGGTTTTTGTTGCAGCATGTGCATGTTTTTTTTTTCTTTTTTTTTTATCATAGAACAAATATCTAACTTGTAGCCCAAATGTAGAATTTGGCACCAAGATCACCAAAGAGGTGTTTGGGGGGCCCCCTTTTGCACCATGTACTGGGTGTGGTTTTTACATCTACAACAAATCTGCCACGTGTGAACCGAAACTAATCATTTTCCTTATATATGTTCTTGCTTTTACGCTCATTTTTAATTCCTTAAGACCTTTAACAGGCTTTGATATTATCATTTGGACTTTTAAATAGGTCTCTTTCACATGTCCATGACAAGATGTGCAGTATTTTTTATCGTTGGAGATGTCTGTGAAGAGTTTGTTGTTGTTCCATGTGTCCGTTTTTTACCTCTGTGTGCCACCTATATTCCATATGCACTGCTAAGTTAAAAAGGGGATTTTCAGAAAATCCCCTACCACAGACAGAACATGGATGCCAGTGATCTTTATGGGCCCATGGACTTCAAAGGATATGTTTGGTATGCATCATGGACCAAAGTACAGTAGTTCATGTCTCCATTGTTTATTCACTGACCAACAGTCAGTGGAAAAACAAGGATGTGTGAATAATATAACAAAGTGGTTGTAAATCTGCTGTGTCACTTGAACAAATTTGGCTTGGGGCTACTCCTAAAGGCATCATCTAAGAAGCCCCTATGGTTTTTACCCATTATTGCTTGGATACCCTCCCACCAGGTAAGGTGCCTTAAATACCCCAGGGTGGCCAACCATAGGCTGGGGAAGAACAAAGTGTGTGTTCGCTCGTCCTTAAAGAGCCTGAGAGAGCATTAGTGCTGTACTGGCAGTGAATGGCATAGCCAACAGGAAACAGGACTCAGCCTATGTGAAAATATGATCAACACTACTCCGAAGGCCAAGCCTGCCATGCAGAGCGAGTGGGAAACAAAGCGAGCAAACTGGCAGCCATGCCCACTGGGAGGAGTGGAGCAGCAGTGGCAATAGACTGCTGCAATAAAAAATAAACACATTTAAATCAATGGATACCTGTTCTGCTCACAGAGAACATCGACAGTACATGTCTATGATTTACTAATGTGTAACATATGCTTAACAATGCATATTCTTTCATAGTGTGGTCACTGTCACTGTGTGGCATTTATAACTGTTTTATGCCTAACACATTTAAATTGGATACATCATCTCCATGACACTGGTAAAGGTGACAAAAAAAAAAGAGTGAATTTCTTGAAATTAGTTTTGGGTCTGATTCTAACAATTTTTTCAGAAAATTTGATTCAGGTTTGAATCAATTCTACCTGAATCGAAAGTGCTGAATATTTGTGTGTGATACTCTGAGGTCCTCTAAGACATTAAGCATGTTTAAAAATGATGCACCATCAGATTTATTAAGCATTTTTACACTAAAAAACATTCCAAAAATTGTCCCATATTGGAGGCAGATGGCTGCCAGTGTTTATAAACACATGGTATTGAAGGAAACAGTGGTAGCAGGTTTTTTGGGGGGAAAAAACAGATGTAATGGGACATTTGCAGTACCCCAAACCTGGGAGTATCTGCAAATGTTTTGTTATGTAATGTCATATATGATATTGACCACCCTGTTCCTCCCCTCTTGGTGGAGTGAGCTGGCCCTACTTCCTGCCAGGACAGTGAGCTCCAGAGAGATAGCGAGGGAGGGAGGAAGGAAGCACATGCCAGAGCTCCTACTCCAAGGGACCATATCTAATTTCTCTGTGAGACCTTTACTCCTGGAGTTTACCAGAATCAAGAACACTGCTTCCAAGAAGCTTCAGCGTGCCTAGCCAGCAAAGTGATCAGCTAAATCACAGCTTTACAGATCCTGCTGCCAGAGAAGGAAAACAGGTCACACATCCATCACCTAGAATAACTACCAGGCTATACTAACTTCAAGTCTCTATCTCACAGTGGACACCTATATCCACAAGAGCCTGCTAGTACTATTTAATTGCCACACAACCAGCCAACATACCTCTGCACTTTGTAATTAATACTGTTGGATTTGCAAGTTATATTTTGCTCTAAGTAAGCAAATTTTTACTTCTGGCTTTTTTCTTCAAACCACCTTTCCACTGCAATGATCTACAGGAAGCAACGGCCTGAGGGTGTGCAATGTGCCACTAGCACTCCCATCCTCTACACTGGCTTCTGCGGTGCTTGCTGCACATCCGCTGGGTGCATACAAAATATACACTGCTGCTGAGGTAGTAAAATATGCTTATTTAAGTTCTTTATACACTTACAAATGGTAGAAAAATAGTTTTTAGGGAAACTGAAAAAGTGTATTTCCCTTCAAAGCGACCTAAATATACACTGCTATTGACTCACTAAAAGGCTCAATTGAACGTCCCCTGGGTGAGACAAAAATATTACACTGCAGTTGACACACAAGAATATGCTTATTGCACATGTATAAACATAGAAGCTTTGGAATACATTTTTGGAAAGAAAAAGAAGCAATTTAGCCACAAATACAAAGTATAATAGTATGGCATATACAGATGAGAAAATCAACATTGTGCATAGTCAGGAAACTTTTGGTGACATAGCATACATGTACACAAATGAGTGAAAATATAAGTTTACGCCCCTGATGCTGTGTGAATAGAAATCACTGGGCCCCATAGCAAGAATCTAAATTGGGCCCCCCTAACCCCACCCACTACCCACCCCTTGCCCATCCTACCTCCAATCCTGGCTCCTCCCCTGCCATACCCCAATTTGCCAATAAAGTACATGACCTACTGAGACCATTAGGGATAAATCTTTTTATACATTTTTTTTATTATTAAAGGGGGTCTGCAGTTTTTTTAAACTCATGATCTATCCTCTGGATAGATCATCAGCATCTGATCGTCGGGGGTCCAACACCCGGGACCCCTGCCGATCAGCTGCTTGAAAAGGCAGCGGCGCTAGCAGTAGTGCCGCGGCATTCTCGCTGTTTACCGCAGGCCCAGTGACGTCACGACTAGTATCAATGGCCTGGGCGGGGCTAATCTCTGTTCACTCGAATGGAGCATAGACCCGCCCAGGACATTGATACTAGTCGTGACGTCATTGGGCCTGCGGTAAAGAGCGAGAAGGCCGCGGCACTACTGCCTTCTCAAACAGCTGATCGGCGGAGGTCCCTGGTGTCGGACCCCCGCCGATCAGATGCAGATGATCTAGCCAGAGTCATCAGTTTAAAAAAATTGCAGAACCCCTTTAACCAACTTTTATTATCCATACTCTCATACATCGCTAATGTTACAGTGGTGTATGGGAGTAAGGATCTCACTGGGGCTGCAGTAAGCCATGCACAGCACACATCACTGCTCCTCCTGCCTGTCTGCTTTGGTAAAGCGGGGCATAGATGGGCTATGTCAGGCTTTAGGAGAGTGGGCACAGGACCGTGTACACAGGGCACGATATTTATGCGCACACAGCTGAACCATTGCAGGGCAGGAGCCCTTATACACATCGTTTCTCCTGCCTGTGTCCACTGTGCTAAAGTCTGACATAGCTCATCCCCCACATCTTTATAGAGGACCACTATGGGGCAACTTCCACACATGAGGATTTACTGAGGACCACTATGTGGGTAACTGTGCTGTTCATGAGGATTTATAGAGAACCACTATGGGGGTAACTGTGCCATGCAGAAGGATTTACAGAGGACCACTATGGGAGTAACTGTGCTGTACATGAGGATTCACAGAGGACTGCCATCATACTATGGAGGACAGAGCATCACTTCCACACCAGATACTACTTCCAGGCTGGGAGCAGTAAAGCCTCCTCCTGGCTGATCTTATCAATCGTAATCAGAGTGGACAGAAATGCCAGGTGTGAACATGGAGTTACTCACGCGGCTTGGCCTCCCCGGCAGCTCTCAGCCTGTGTTCCATGTCCACAGACACCAGCCTGGACTCCAGTGGTGGCTGCAGGGTGACAGTTCCAGAAAATCTTACTGCACATTACGTCCTGCTCTGAGGACCCGGGTAACACCGTGTAATCGTCATTCCTGGGCTCCTCCATGCTGCCTTGTTTACATGGAAATGCTTATCACCCTGGAAAGGGAACGTCGCACATGCGCAGAGAGAGATTGGAGATTGGAGAGAGTGAAGTGTGTAAGTGTGCGAGAACTGCAGAAATACTGGTAACTGTGCGGCAGCAGCGACATGAAGTGCTACTATATGACAGTGCCACAGGAAGAGCAGGGTTGATGACTTGAGGCAGATGTGAGCGCAGAGGATGCTACTCCAGATACGAGCCTCTGTGTGTGTGTTTGAGCGGCACCTGCTCCTGATGCCTGCCAGCAATAAACTGGCCAATCAGCAGCAGGATCTTTGCGCTACTAAATGCTGATTGGCCAGTGTGAAATGCAGCAGGAGCCTGCAGCTCGGATCATGGAGAGGTCAGACAGGGAGCAAATGTGTGAACCCCAGGGGGGACGGGGCCCGAGGGAGAACACAAGTGGACGGGCCACGGGCCGCCTCAATGCCTTAACTATGAACAAACTGTGCAGAGTAGACATAAGGGCAGGGCCTTCCATGCGCTACGGGCCCCCCTGTGCCGTGGGCCCCATTGCAATAGCGTGGTCTGCTTATATTGGCAGTACGCCACTGCACAGCATATTACAATTATCTACCGTTGCAGACAGAGTATAGAAGCAGTATTCGGGGAAAACACTTTAGAGGAAGATGAGCACCATGCACCCTACACCTTCAGAAACTTCTGCAGTATATCCCTATGAAAAATTCTAGTGTGCACAATGTTCTTCTGAAAGAATACCCAATAAGCAAATCTTAGGTACACAAGGGATTCGTTGTGATATGATCTCCGAAACAAGGAGTTTACATCAAGTGCCAAAAATCAGCTCTTCTGCAATACTGTGGAGTAGTGTTGAGAAAATCAAAGCTAAATTAATTGATTTTGATCCGAATTTCAGAAAAATTAGATTTGCCGTGAAGCCGAATTTCCTTGTACTTCGTGGTAACAAATCTATATTTCTTGAAATGGGGGGAGACAATCATCCATTTGCTCTCGAAGAGGCAGGCGTATGCAACTTGATTGAAGATGCTGTGTGAAATCAGTGATGATGTCACCACACCAGGGCATGCGTCATCGTGCAAGATTTCACCCGGGGTCTTCAATCAAGATGGCTGCGACGGCCTCTCCGAGAGCAAATGGATAAATGTTTTTTTTAACCAGATTAACCGCCTTCGGACCGCCTAACGCAGGATCGCGGTCCGGAGGCGGCTGTCTCAGGCAGAGTCACGCGTCATATTGCGAGACTTCCTGTGAACGCGCGCACACAGGCGCGCGCGTTCACAGGATCGGCAGGTAAGCGAGTGGATCTACAGCCTGCCAGCGGCGATCGTTCGCTGGCAGGCTGTAGATGCGATTTTTTTAACCCCTAACAGGTATATTAGACGCTGTTTTGATAACAGCGTCTAATATACCTGCGACCTGGTCCTCTGGTGGTCCCTTTTGCTTGGATCAACCACCAGAGGACACAGGCAGCTCTGTAAAAAGTAGCACCAAGCACCACACTACACTACACTACACGCCCCTGTAATGGAACCATGAACCAGACGTACAACAAGAGATAAGTGGAAATAAGAAGGCTTTATTGAAAACCAAGCTGTAAGGCAAAAGTCCAAACGGATGGCTAAACCGAAGCAGGGTCTTGCGAAGCCAGAGGTCAGGAACCAGAAGGGTAGTCAGACGAAGCCAGGATCAGGAACCAGAAGGGTAGTCAGACGAAGCCAGGATCAGGAACCATAAGCAGCAGCAATCTTAGAAGCATGTGAACACAGGAGGACCAAGCAAGGAACTGAAGCCACAGACCTCCTATATATATGAGCTAGGCATCCAGCTCCTCCCAGTGGGAAGGAGAAGCCGCAGGGTGGGAGGCTACAAGAAACCCAGAAACCAAGATGGCCACCAGCACATGTCAAACGAAGGAGAACAGCAAAAAGGTAAGACCATGACAGTACCTCCCCCTCAAGGGCCCCTCCTCCGCGGAGTAAAGAACGGTTTCTGAGGGAAGCGTGCGTGGAAGGCTCGGAGCAAGGCAGGAGCATGGACATCTGCGGAGGGAACCCAGGAACGCTCCTCTG
The DNA here is from genome assembly GCF_014858855.1 of Bufo gargarizans. NCBI lineage: Eukaryota > Metazoa > Chordata > Amphibia > Anura > Bufonidae > Bufo > Bufo gargarizans. Next base: position 457,270,752 of record NC_058082.1, read on the forward strand.
GACCATAACCACGCCAATGGACCAAAAACTGCACCCGACCGCGGACCAGGCGTGAGTCCAGGATATTGCTCACCTCATACTCCTCACGATTGCCCACTTGGACCGGACGAGGCCGAGGAACCGAGGAAGTGAAACGATTACACACCAGTGGCTTCAACAGGGAGACATGAAACACGTTGGAGATCCGCATGCCAGGAGGAAGCGCAAGGGCATAGGCTACCGGGTTTACCCTGCGAAGCACTCGGAAGGGACCAACAAAGCGAGGCGCCAGCTTGGGAGTGGGCACTCGAAGGTTGAGGTTGCGGGTGGACAACCATACGCGGTCTCCGACCTGGTAGGAAGGAGCGGGCGCTCGTCTGCGATCAGCCTGGAGTCTCTGGCGCTGCGCAGAGACCTCAAGGGACCTCTGGATCTGTACCCAATAAGCACGTAGGACGGAAAGGTGATCCTCCACAGCCGGAATATCCTGGGGAGAGAATACCTCCGGTAACACGGCAGGTTGGAACCCATAATTGGCCATGAAGGGAGACGTCCCAGAGGAAGAGTTCACCGCCGTGTTCCTGGCAAACTCAGCCCAAGGCAGGAGGTCAACCCAATTGTCTTGGTGATCGGAGACATAGCAACGAAGGAATTGCTCCAAGGCCTGATTGGATCGTTCTGCGGCCCCATTGGACTGAGGGTGGTAGGCCGAGGAGAAAGAGAGATGAATCCCCAACTGGGAGCAAAAGGCGCGCCAGAACCTGGACACAAACTGACTCCCCCGATCCGACACAATCTCCTTGGGCAAACCGTGCAACCGGAAGACCTCCCTGGCAAAAATCGTGGCCAACTCTTGTGCAGAGGGTAACTTCTTGAGAGGAACACAGTGGCACATTTTGGAAAACCGATCCACAATCATGAGAATGACCAGTATGGCCTCGGGATGCAGGGAGGTCCACAATGAAATCCATCCCCAGGTGTGACCATGGACGCTCCCCGGTGGCTATGGGTTGCAAAAGGCCCAACGGAAGGTGCCGAGGGGACTTACTCTGGGCACAAACGGAGCATGCCGCTACATATGCGGCTGATGTCGGAATGTAGAGAAGGCCACCAGAACAGACGTGAAACAGCCCAGGACAGCTGATTCTTTCCAGGATGCCCCGCGGCCTTGGAGTTATGGTAGGTTCGCAACAACCGAGTGCGCAACTCCTCAGGCACAAAACATCTGCCGTTGGGTCTCCCAGAGGGAGCACCAGATTGAGCCGCCAAAATCTGCTCACCCAGGGGAGAGGTCAGGCTGGTGCGAATGGCGGCCAGGATCTGATTCGGAGGTATGACCGAAGTCGGAGTCGACTCCTCCCCGGACAGCTCGGAGTACTGCCGTGATAAGGCATCCGCTCTGATGTTCTTGGAACCGGGTAGGTAGGAGACCACGTAATTAAAACGTGACAAGAACAGAGCCCATCTGGCCTGACGTGGTGTCAATCTCTTGGCCTCAGAGAGGTAGGTCAGATTCTTGTGGTCCGTCAGGATGAGAACCGGAACCACCGAGCCCTCGAGCAAGTGCCTCCATTCTTTAAGGGCCTGCACGATGGCCAATAACTCCCTGTCACCAATCTGATAGTTGCACTCCACGGAAGACAGTTTCCGGGAGTAAAACCCACAAGGAAGCAGAGGACCCTCTGGTGTTCTACGCTGAGACAGAAGGGCGCCTACTCCCGTCTCAGACGCGTCCACCTCGAGGACAAAAGGCAACCCAGGGTTGGGATGCGACAGAATCGGAGCCGACACAAAGGCGGACTTTAGAGCCTCAAAAGCTCGGATGGCCTCGAGCGGCCAGACCTGGGGATTACTGCCCTTCCTGGTCAGATCCGTGAGAGGCTTGGCTAGCATGGAAAAGTCCCTGATGAACTTCCGATAATAATTGGCGAAGCCCAAAAAGCGCTGCAGGGCACGAAGACCACTGGGCTGGGGCCACTTTAAGACAGCCGAAACCTTCTCAGGATCCATGGAGAACCCCTCAGCGGAAATGATGTAACCTAAGAAGGTTACCTGGGATCGGTGAAATTCGCATTTCTCAAGCTTACCGAACAGCTTGTTCTCTCGTAACCGTTGCAACACTCGTCTGACATCCAGAATGTGGGCCTCCATGGATTCAGAATAAACCAAGATGTCATCCAAATAGACCACCACACACTGCTGCAACAGGTCACGGAAAACATCGTTGATGAATTCCTGGAAGACTGCGGGCCTATTGCAAAACCCAAAGGGCATAACTAAGGATTCATAATGACCGGTCCTGGTGTTAAACGCGGTCTTCCACTCATCGCCCGCCTTGATCCTTACCAGGTTATATGCCGCCCTCAGGTCGAGTTTGGTAAAGACCGTGGCCCCTTTGAGGCGATCGAACAGCTCGGAAATCAAGGGTATCGGGTAAGCGTTCTTGATCGTGATGCGATTGAGACCCCTGTAATCGATGCAAGGCCTCAACTCACCGCCCTTCTTTTTCACAAAGAAAAATCCAGCCCCTGCCGGGGACGAGGATTTGCGAATGTGTCCGCGTGAAAGCGCCTCCCTCACGTACTCCTCCATGGCCTTATTCTCCGCTACCGACAGTGGATAGACCTTGCCACGAGGAGGAACGGCACCAGGTTGTAACTCTATGGCACAATCGTATGGGCGGTGCGGAGGTAGGGCAACCGCACGCACCTTATCGAATACATCCCGGTACTCCTCGTATTCAGGAGGCAACAGAGAGTCCGAGGAAGTACACAGCAACTTGACAGGCCCATGGATGCAACTAGCCCCACACTGCGGTGACCACGAGAGGATCTCGGCCGATCGCCAATCAAAAGTCGGATTATGCTTCTGGAGCCAGGGGTACCCCAAGACCACCGAGTAGTGTGGAGACTAAATAACCTGGAGACAGACCGACTCTCTGTGAACGGCACCAATGGCCATCCCCACTGGAAGGGTCTCCAGAGTCACGTGTGGCGGCAGAAGGGGTCTGCCGTCTATCGCCTCAAGAGCCAGTGGGGAACCTCGAGGCTGCAGAGGAATGGAATTGGCGGCAGCGAACACACTATCAATGAACAAACCACCAGCACCAGAGTCCACCAACGCCTGGGTCGTCACCGAGCCCCCGACCCAGGAGAGGACAACAGTAATCAGTGGTTTGTCAACACGGGAAACCGGGGACGAGGAGACTCCACCCAAGATCTGCCCCCGACAGGATCTCAGGTGCGAGCGTTTCCCGGACGGTTCGGGCATGCCAACCGAAAATGCCCACCGAGACCACAGTACATGCATCGGCCCTCGCGTCTCCGGAGTGCCCTCTCCCCCTCGGACAGGCGAGCAAACCCCAGCTGCATGGGTTCACCCCCAGACAAATCATCCCCAGGAGGCGTGGGAGGAGAGGGAGGCACGGGTGGGACAGCAAACATAGGCGCCAATCTGTTAGGAGACCTCCGCAGGCTCTCCTTAAAGAAAGGTCTCTCCCTGAGTCTGGTGTCAATCAAAATCAGGAAAGAAATAAGAGACTCGAGCTCCACTGGTAGGTCCTTAGCTGCAACCTCATCCTTCAAGGCATCCGAGAGACCATGAGAGAAAGCAGCGACCAGAGCCTCATTATTCCAGCCCACCTCTGCTGCCAGGGTACGAAACTCAATGGCGTATTCAGCTACGGATCGTGAACCCTGTCTGATGGACATAAGGAGCTTCGCAGCAGAGGCAGGCACGAGCCGGCACATCGAATACCTTCCGAAGAGAAGCAACAAAACCGGAAAACTCGGCAACCACCGGATTGTTGTTCTCCCATAAAGGGCTGGCCCAGGCCAAGGCCTTGTCCGAGAGCAGCGAGATCAAGAAGCCCACCTTTGATCTCTCAGTAGGAAAGGCATGTGGCAGCAACTCGAAGTAAATGCCCACCTGGTTAAGGAAACCTCGGCACTGAGTTGGCTCTCCCCCAAAGCTCTGTGGAAGGGGGGCAGAACCGGTCATACCCCGAAACACCGCAGGCGCAGCAACAGGTGTCGGGGTAGACTCTGGCGCAACAACCGGAGCGGCAGTAGGAGCGGGCCCAGGAGCGACAACCGACCCATCGGCAACGGAAGCTAAATGAGCCATGCATTCAAGCAGGGTTTGCAACGCCACAGCGAACCGACCCAACAGGTGATCCTGCTGATCAAGTCTGGCAACCAGCGTAGGTAGCGAGGATGGCCCTGTACCGTCAGAATTCATGGCTTGGTCCTAATGTCATGGAACCATGAACCAGACGTACAACAAGAGATAAGTGGAAATAAGAAGGCTTTATTGAAAACCAAGCTGTAAGGCAAAAGTCCAAACGGATGGCTAAACCGAAGCAGGGTCTTGCGAAGCCAGAGGTCAGGAACCAGAAGGGTAGTCAGACGAAGCCAGGATCAGGAACCAGAAGGGTAGTCAGACGAAGCCAGGATCAGGAACCAGAAGGGTAGTCAGACGAAGCCAGGATCAGGAACCATAAGCAGCAGCAGTCTTAGAAGCATGTGAACACAGGAGGACCAAGCAAGGAACTGAAGCCACAGACCTCCTATATATATGAGCTAGGCATCCAGCTCCTCCCAGTGGGAAGGAGAAGCCGCAGGGTGGGAGGCTACAAGAAACCCAGAAACCAAGATGGCCGCCAGCACATGTCAAACGAAGGAGAACAGCAAGAAGGTAAGACCATGACAGCCCCCTGTCACTTATTAACCCCTGATCACCCCATATAGACTCCCTGATCACCCCCCTGTCATTGATCACCCCCCCCCCCTGTCATTGATCACCCCCCGGTAAGGCTCCATTCAGACGTCCGTATGTGTTTTACGGATCCGATCCATCTGGAATATAAATGTCTAAAAAATTTTACACATTTGGATTCCGTGAGGGGTATGGTGAGTTCATGTGAGATTTTATTTTTTGACACAAGTTAGTGGAATATGAGACTTTGTAAGAAAAAACAAAAAATAAAATAAAATCAATTTCCGCTAACTTGTGCCAAAATTTTTTCTAAATTGAGCCTTACAGGGGGTGATCAATAAAAGGGGGGTGATCAGGGAGTCTATATGGGGTGATCACCCCCCTGTCATTGATCACCCCCCTGTAAGGCTCCATTCAGACGTCCGTATGTGTTTTACGGATCCGATCCGCGGATCCGCAAAACACATACGGACGTCTGAATGGAGCCTTACAGGGGGGTGATCAATGACAGGGGGGTGATCACCCCATATAGACTCCCTGATCACCCCCCTTTTACTGATCACCCCCCTGTAAGGCTCAATTTAGACATTTTTTTGGCACAAGTTAGCGGAAATTGATTTTATTTTATTTTTTGTTTTTTCTTACAAAGTCTCATATTCCACTAACTTGTGTCAAAAAATAAAATCTCACATGAACTCACCATACCCCTCACGGAATCCAAATGCGTAAAAATTTTTAGACATTTATATTCCAGACTTCTTCTCAAGCTTTAGGGCCCCTAAAATGCTATGGCAGTATAAATACCCCACATGTGACCCCATTTCGGAAAGAAGAAACCCCAAGGTATTCGCTGAGGGCATATTGAGTCCATGAAAGATTGAACTTTTTGTCCCAGGTTAGCGGAAAGGGAGACTTTGTGAGAAAAAGCAAAAGAAAATCAATTTCCGCTAACTTGTGCCCAAAAAAAAAATCTTCTATGAACTTGCCATGCCCCTCATTGAATACCTTGGGGTGTTTTCTTTCCAAAATGGGGTCACTTGTGGGGTAGTTATACTGCCCTGGCATTTTAGGGGCCCTAATGCGTGAGAAGTAGTTTGAAATCAAAATGTGTAAAAAATGCCCTGTGAAATCCTAATGGTGCTCTTTGGAATGTGGGCCCCTTTGCCCACCTAGGCTGCAAAAAAGTGTCAAACATGTGGTATCACCGTACTCAGGAGAAGTTGGGCAATGTTTTTTGGGATGTCATTTTACATATACCTATGCTGGGTGAGAGAGATATCTCAGCAAAAGACAACTTTTCCCATTTTTTTTTATACAAAGTTGGCATTTGATCGAGATATTTATCTCACCCAGCATGGGTATATGTACAATGACACCCCAAAACACATTGCCCAACTTCTCCTGAGTACGGCGATACCACATGTATGACACTTTTTTGCAGCCTAGGTGGGCAAAGGGGCCCACATTCCAAAGAGCACCTTTAGGATTTCACAGGGCATTTTTTACACATTTTGAATTCAAACTACTTCTCACACATTAGGGCCCCTAAAATGCCAGGGCAGTATAACTACCCCACAAGGGACCCCATTTTGGAAAGAAGACACCCCAAGGTATTTCGTGATGGGCATAGTGAGTTCATGGAAGTTTTTATTTTTTGTCACAAGTTAGTGGAATATGAGACTTTGTAAGGAAATTAAAAAAACAAATCATCATCATTTTCTGCTAACTTGTGACAAAAAATAAAAAGTTCTATGAACTCACTATGCCCATCAGCGAATACCTTAGGGTGTCTACTTTCCGAAATGGGGTCATTTGTGGGGTTTTTCTACTGTCTCAGGAAACCTCAGCAAACATGACAGGTGCTCAGAAAGTCAGAGCTGCTTCAAAAAGCGGAAATTCATATTTTTGTACCATAGTTTGTAAACGCTCTAACTTTTACCCAAACCATTTTTTTTTTACCCAAACATTTTTTTTTATCAAAGATATGTAGAACAATACATTTTGAGAAAAATTTATATATAGATGTCATTTTTTTAAAAAAATGTACAACTGAAAGTGAAAAATGTCATTTTTTTGCAAAAATTTCGGTAAATTTCGATTAATAACAAAAAAAGTTAAAATGTCAGCAGCAATGAAATACCACCAAATGAAAGCTCTATTAGTGAGAAGAAAAGGAGGTAAAAATCATTTCGGTGGTAAGTTGCATGACCGAACTATAAACGATGAAAGTAGTGTAGTGCAGAATTGTAAAAAGTGGTCTGGTCATTAAGGGTGTTTAAGCTAGGGGGGCTGAGGTGGTTAACCTCTGAAAGGCCTTTATTTTAATCTCAGATGCTGTGATCAGCGATGAATGTGGCACCTGAGGGGTTATAAGACAGTGGGCGGCGCGATCATTTTTTACTGTCATTGCACCCGCTACATACAAAAGAATGCGCTTTGTGGTGAAGTAATTCATCACTTATCGAATGTCTTTGTGAAATTCAGCAAAGCTGCCAAATGGAATTTTTCAAAACTCCACTCATCACTACTGTCGAGCTTCCGAAAATAACCTAGTAAGCGTGCTCAGCTATTTTCAGAAGTCCCCTAGCAGTGAATGGAGAGAGACACACATGTGTAGCCACATTGGTGTATAACAATGTTTAGGTGGGTGGTATATGTCAAAGTCATGTCTACATAAATGTCTGGATCTAAGATTTCCCATAAGAAAAATGAACTTAGGCACTATTGCTTCTGCCAACTTGTATTATTCTTGTAGTGCATCCTGCTGCCATCTCTTTCCTGGATGTGTGACACACGTAACCCAACTTCCACATGATGCGAAAGAAAACACCATTCATCACATCAGGCTACTATTTTCCATTGCTCTATCATGCAGTTCTTATGCTCATGTGCCCTTATAAGCACTTTTGGTATGTGGACAGGGGTTAGCATTGGCACTCAGGTCTGTAGCTACACCACAAACTGCACGTTCTTACACTAAATGTTCCAACAACTTTTTGTCACATCCAGCAGTGCATTGTTAAGCAATTTGCTCTACTTTAGCTTTTCTACAGGATCTGACAAAGTGACCTTTTGTGCCTATTTTGCTGGTTCAAAGTCCTTCTTTGGAAGTTCCTCTTATAGGTACTAGCTATCGCAACTTAGCCCTTGTTAAAGTCACTCAGACCCTTACACTTGCCCACATTTCTTGCTTCCAGAATATCAGTGTCTAGAACTACTGTAAGTATCTCATTTATGAAGCAAGATACGTCAGTTTTTTCGTCTAAAAAAGTTGCAAAGTGTATTTTTGTAACTTTTTTTTGCAAATTGTTGATGTTATTTATGACTTTTGCGTCTGTTCGGCAATTCCTCTTGAGTTCCAGTTTACAGACGAAAACGTCAGGTAAGGCTGGGATTGTGTCTCATTTATGTTTTGCGACTTTTCCAAATGTCACATCTCACGCCAGCTCCTACCCAGTTCTATTTTATACACCTAATCTACAATACAGCTTCCTCAGATGTCTTGACACATTGCTAGTTTGTAAGATGGTCATACATTTTTTACAATATTCATGTCTAGGCTACAGAACAAATACAAATCACAGATATTAATACATTTGTGTCCAAGTGCTATGTCTTAGCTGTATATTAACCCCGGAAGTTTTTCATTTTTGCGTTTTCATTTTTATTTCCTGTCTTCACAGAGCCATAACTATTTTATTTGTCCATTCACATATCCATATAGAGGCTTGTTTTTTGCGGGAGAAGTTGTACTTTCTAATGCCACTATTTAATATGTCATACAATGTAGTGGGAAACAGGAATAAAATCCCAAATGGGGTTGAATTGGAAAAAAAATGCAATTCCTCCACAGTTTTATGGGTTTTCTTCCTTATGTGGCAAAACTGACCTCAGTACAATTACAAAGATATCGCTTTTGTATCATTTTTTTGTGTTTTAAAGTGTAACTGCCGTTTCATTTTTTATACCCTAATGGTATAGTACACCCTGCTGTATAAATGCTTTTTCAGTTTCATCTTATAACACCCAGAAATGTGTGTCACTTTCACATTGAGCAGCCTCTTCTCACAGCGTTCTCATGTGTAGCCGTCTCCTCTCTGATATAAACAAGAGATGGGCAGAACACTGGGAGGAGGAGCTCAGCCCCGAGTACCTGGGCTTAGGCAGAAAATGGAGGGTCTTGGTAGCAGCTAGAAACATGCAACTGGTCTTGTTTGAAAGCTGACATTCCAGGCTTTCATACCAGAATGACCGCTAAAGCCCAAGAAGCAGAGGAGAAATCACTGTTAGAAATCGAGTCGGGAATAATCGCGGGTAAAACCTGCTTTTACTTTCACTTTCAGCTGCATTCACTGCATCCCGTTTTCTATCAGTGATATCTTCCCCTATCCTGAACATACTGCTGTCACTCTGGTATTGTCTGAAAGCTTGGAATGTACAAACAATACAAAGCCCATATCTCTATCTGGTACCAAACCTGAGATATGAGCAGCTAAAGCAGCCGCCCCCTCCCCCTGACACTGTGGAGGAGAATGAGGGAGCAGCTGCAGTGCTGACAGGAGGGGAAAAAGATAGAAAAAAAAAAGTATGTAGAAATGTGACATTATCATCAGTGTAGTGACCCACATAATATAAAAATATTTAAATAAAATAATAAAAGTTATTTAATACACTATATATACACCCAAAATAGTTTATAATAAACCTTTTATTGTGTCTATTAAGAGGCTAAAACAGATGATTACTGATTTCATTTAATTGCAGCGCTTGTCTCTGGTTAGCTCTATTTGAGAGGATACACACTGCTCAGGGGTAGTGGGGAGGTTATCTGCATTATGATTGGTCTTCTCTGTCTCTGGCTAGATGTATGTGAGAGGATACACACTGTTCTTGGGTAGCGGGGGAAGTTATCTGCATTCAGATAGGTCTTGTCTGTATTAATTTTTTTACATAGTCATATTCTGACCCCCATAACTTTTTTATAGTCATGTCTACCAAGCTGTGTTGGGTCTCATTTTTTGCGGGACAATGTGTAGTTTTCATTATAATTTTGGAGTGTGTTTAGCTTTTTAATTACATTTTATTCGTTATTTTATGGATAAGTGATGGGATGAAAAAAATGGGTGAATAGGCCATTTTCTTCTCCGTTATGCCATTCGCCGTATGGGATAAACAATTTTATATTTTAATAGTGCGTGCATATTCATAAGCGGTGATGGGCCGCACAGAAAATTATTTAACTGCCCCTCCCCCCTTACCCAAGCAACTCCCTCCTCGCATGCAACCCCGTTCAGTTACCAATAGAGGTAGCATGGCTGCAGTGTTCGAATTTGACGTTGTGGCACAGTTTTCTTGGATTCCCATTTTTGTAGCAAGAAACTCAGCTAAGAGGTTGGCCATGTGCTGTGAATCAGCTCCTTAAAGGGGTTCTGCACTTTGATTAAACTTATGATCTATCTTCTGGATAGATCATTAGCATCTGATCGGCGGGGGTCCCTTCTCAAACAGCTGATCGGCGGGGGTCCTGGGTGTCGGACCCCTGCCGATCAGATGCTGATGATCTATCTAGTTTAAACAAAGTGCAGAACCCCTTTAATGTGCCACATCTCTGTAGAAGTGTCAAGTGATGTGGTTTAAGTTAGATAATTTGTATACTACTGCAAAGTTGAAAAGTCTCTTAGCTGCCTAATATACTGTATCCCACCCTTTGACAGATGTCACTGTCACAAAACAATCAATATTATTCACTTCACTTGCAAATGTTTTTATTTGTGTACATGACATATCTGTTTATTAGTTTGCTAAAACATAAAAATGACAGTGATAATATTACACATTTTATTCCATTTCTATGAGTTTACACTTTCACGTGCACTATATTTTTGTGGGTTTTGTTAAAAGCCTATTCACACAATATAGTAGATAACCACTGATTTTGCTGGGGACTTGCAAAGGTTTTGGCTGCATTAAAAATACATGTAAATCATGATCATGTGTGCCATTGCTTTTTCCTTAAAATATGTGCTAAGTGTTTAAAGGGACAGATGTCCAGTTTCTGAAAGAAAATACTGAAGATTACCTTAAATTGTGCAAAACTTACAGTACCTTGCAGATCCAGTGCAGTTGATTCAGTTCTCCCAGCTGGGTGCAGTGCTGATGTCACATCAACAACATGTGGCTGCTAAAGCCAATCACTGTCATCTTCAGTGTACCACTGAGGACAATGGCAGGCTGCAGCGGTCACATGTCAGCAATGTAACGTCACCACTTCAGCTGAGTAAACAGAGCCTGAACAGGAAAACCAGAGAGGAGGCACTGGTAAGTATTGCTCAATTCATTATTTCAGGCTTATTCCCAGTCTTGCGGAAACAGAACAGCCCCTTTAAACCTGAGAACACTACAGTACTTTTTGATAAGATTGCTAATACCAAATGCTGGAATTACATTCCTTATATGTCAGCTTTATCTGAGATTCACATACGATATTAAAAAAACATTTCAAGAAGTGAACATTAATGTGCAAATTAATGAAAATTGCATTTAACGCTCAGGCAACCCTTCTTGATGGCCATCAATCCAGCAGCAGCTGTTGCAAAGAAAGTTGTATATCCGATGAATCTCAGTAAACCTTGAGCAGTGGGCAAATTCCTCTCTAAAAATGTTGTGGTGATTGGAAACGCTGGAACATCCTAGATTGGAGAAACACAATTAGAAAGTTGGTCATTAAATCAGTTCCAAATTCCCCTGCAATCAGCTCAGCGCAAGCAGGGATGATGTAGCGATGTAACTGTGCCTGCTGCGCTGAACTACAGACAGCGCAGCACAGAGTGGAGCAGATGTGTTCTGCTCTGCTCATCGAGGTATATCAGTTAGGTGAGTATTTAAACTGGAAGCACCTAACAGGGAATAACTCTGTAAGGAGGGGCCACTTAGGGATCATACCTTTATGAGGGGGGGGGGGGAGGGGGGGGGGAATACCTCTGTGAGGGGGCCACTTAAGTGGGCATAATTCTAAGAATTTCATCACTTCAAGGAGGGCTATGTAAGGGGTATAACTCTGTGAGTGGGGCCACTTAAGAGGGCATAACTGTCGGTGGTATCTCTCTGAGGGGAGCTACTTAAGAGGGCATACCTCTGTGAGGGGGAGGTCACTTAAGGTGGCATAACTCGAAAGAGGGCTAGTGGGGTGTTATAACTCTGAGAGAGGGGCCACTTAAGGGGGCATAACTCTGTGGGGCATCACTCTGAGGGGGTCACTTAAATGTGCATAACTGTTTGATGGGCCACTTAAGGGGACATCACTCTGTGTGGGGGCACTTGAGGGGGCAGCAGTGATTAGGGGTTCTTTATTGGCACTTCATACTGTGTGGGGTCCACTTAATGGAGCATCACTCTGTGTGTAGGACACTTAAAGGGGAATCACTGTGTGAGGGACACTTAAGGTGGCATAACTATGACGTGCCATCACTCTTTGGGGGGTTTCATATTGTGTGAGGACACTTAATAGAGCATCACACTGTGTCATGGGCACAAAAGGAGCATCATACTGTGTAGGGGATATTCTAACGTTAGGGGACACTTTGGAGGGGACTAAGGGGGCATCATAGTATGAGGAGGCACTAAGGGGCATCATACTCTTTGGGGGACACTAGTACTGAGTGGACATCAGAAAGAGAATTGGGCAGGATTAGAGGAGTGTCTAATTGCAACAGTGCACTATACGCTACTAATGTTGTCCTTCCTTAGATTTTTATTTCGATTTTTACTGACCATACACAATTTGGGCAATGTGAAAATAATTCTTTTCACTTTTTGCTTTCTGGACATACTGTATACACAAGCAGATAATCATCCAGACCTTAATGCAAGTGGGCATGAAAGTTGCGAACAGGTGAACAAAGCACTCAATTGCCTGAATAATTCTTTATAGCAACATAAAAATAATGTCTGGCCGTGAAAACATGGCTCACAGGTTCTCTCTGCAAATCCTGCGCAAATATGTAAGCAAAAAGTCTACCAGGTACATGGCATACAGCCCGTCCACTGAATGATGCCATCATGTACCCTACTGTATGTGTTCTAAACAGGAGCCACGTCACAATGCAGTCCTTATGCATCACATTTCAGTAGATAAGCATATAATTACATCAATAATGTCCTAAACATAAAAAGGCCCAAACACATTAACAATCCCTTTCAGGCACTCTCAGATTGATTATGGCACCTTCCTTTACTGCATCAGTCTGAGATATGTTTCCTAATTCACTCATTTGTAAATCTATACAATGCAATAGTAGAATCATTTTGAGGTCTTTCTTGAAGCTCCTTTGTCCAAATGAAAAATCTGTAAGACCCCCCCCCCCCCAATTTATAATACAATTTATATAAAACACTGCTACCTCTGCACCTCCTATAGCCATCTTCCTTATCTCTCCTATAATGTACATAAATCCACATAAAGCAAAACTCAAACCTGGTGGATGGACCCACCTGTGCAGCTTCATACTGTATATCAGTATTTGAGCCAACACTGATTTGCTTTAGGTACTTTTTATTTTAATAGTAAAAGGCCCTCTCTTATTGTTACAGATCTGCATTTTGGGATCACTAAAGGCCTTCTCTTATTGTTACAGATCTGCATTTTGGGATCACTAAAGGCCTTCTCTTATTGTTACAGATATGCATTTTGGGATCACTAAAGGCCTTCTCTTATTGTTACAGATCTGGCACTGACAGAAAGTTAGCGACTACTGCAGTGTCATGAGAATGTTACAACTATACCGTAACTGATATTTTTGAAATGATTTGTTGCTTTTAAACTTCTTTACAATCCTAAGTGCAATTTTGCTTGCCCTCTTGGGCAAAAAATTGTTGTAGCATCAATATCTTTAAATGTATATTACCTAGAATATTTTATTGAATCAGGAAAAGTCAAGGATTTATAACAAAAGTTACTAGTAGGAGAAGTATAAATTCAGTGTTCTTATTCAGGTGTAACATTAATAAATTTTCATGCAACATAAAAGATATGCAAAATCATGTTTTACTGTTGAACTGGTCTCTATAAAATGCGAATGTATCCTAAGAGTAGATTTATGTTGTATCCAATGTACTTATTATAAGAGCTCTTTGTAGGTAGGGAACCTCTTTAGACTGTTATAAATAGTTATACATATAGGACATAGGTTATTCTATGACGAGAATTGGCTGCAGACTTTTTCTATCTTATATCTGTCTGTCTGTTATTTAGTTGTTTGTCCAGTGTTAAACTTACCACAGATTCTGGCTCTGGTACCCATATCTGGTCCTCTCGGATCAGTCCCATCTTGCACATGACCTGTAAGGAGATGATTTATGAAACAACTACATTCAGATATGAGTGGGAAACCCTGGTTAAAGGCATAAATAGCTGAAGGTCTATAGGTCCTAAAGAGGTTCTACATTATTAGCAATCAAGGTAGATGAGAACTTGTCTAAAGGTAACATCACCCTTTCCAAAGTACAGAAAGCATAAGAGCTAAATACTTTTGGGGGACAGTATAACCAATATACTGATTGCTGCTGGTATTTTTTGTATGCCTCAAATGTGTATTTTATAATGCCTTCACAATTACAGTGTAATATTGTATTCAGGGGCAGACTGGAAACTAGGTGAAAAAATTGCCTTATTTTGTAGTGGGCCCAAAATTTACAGATGGTAGGGTCCACTGAAATAGGTGGTCCACCAGAGCCAAATATCACAGTGAACCACCAAATATTGCCCAGCAGCAGAAAATACCTCCCCGAAAACTCCCCCTCTGTGATTGCCAGCACCAGCTGCCACGATCTGTCCTTCTACTCCAGTTGCCTTAGGATGGCAATACAGTTGAGTTCAGAAGTCGGGGAAAGGGATGGCAGCCATGAATGGCCGCCGTGAGGAGGGCTCAGGCCTCCGTCAGGGCATTGGCACAACTCCATATTACAGTCTACAACACATTTGTCCCATTCAAGTGAATGCCACAGAGCTGCAATATCAGACACAGTGGGGGATGAATGGCTTGTGGCACCTGCAGAAAGCACTGTGGCCCATTCAAACAGTTGGTCAGTGGGGTGCTGAGAGTCAGACCTTTACCAATCAAATATTGAAGGCTATCAATAAAAAAAAAATGAATGACCTCTTTAATAGATAATTGAATAAAAATATACTTGATAGTTACTATTAGTGTTGGGCGAGCATGCTCTGCGAAACACTAATTTCACTCGAGCTGCTACGCGGCCAATAAACGTGCACGGAGATACTGCCACTCACTGTAATGCCGTAGCCATGTTGGCTACTGGCATTACAGTGATTGGCTGGAACCTGTCATCGGCTGCTATATAGCACCGGATGACATGTGTTTGGCTCAGTCTTAGTCAGGGATAGCTGTGCTGAATAAGGGACAGATAGTGTAAGGAGTAAAATAGTAATATTTTAGTGAAAAAACTTGTTAGAGACCCAAAAGTCCTTTTAAGGACTATTGTTGTATCTGGCAGCAATATAATTATCAGCGCAACCTGCGCTAAATTGCGTGGAATTGTTAGAGAGATGCAAAAGTCCTTTCAGGAACTATTGTTGTATCTGGCAGCAATATAATTATTAGCGCAACCTGCGCTAAATTGTGTGGAATTGTTAAAAAAAAAGTCCTTTTAAGGCCTCATGTACGCGGCCGTGTTCCGCGGCCGAGAGCGGACCGCGGAAACCCGGCCGGGATTCCTCCTGACAGTATGAGCGCACGGCGTCATTGGTTGCTATGACGCCGTGCACTCCCTGCTGCCGCCGCAATACAGTAATACACTGGTATGATCTACTGGTAGGACTATAGTTGTATCTTGCTGCAATATATATTATTAGCGCAACCTGCGCTAAATTGCATGCAATTGTCAGTGCCGCTTCTGATAGTGACACAATCTCTGCTACATCTTTTATTTTATATATGCGCAGCCTAAATATCTGACATTCAGCGCAATTATTTGGCCGCTGGTGACAGTGACATTATCAGCACTATACCTCCTGTATAACATTTGCGCATCCTAAATATCAGTGACATTCATTCAGTGTAATTTTTTTATTAGCGCCGGTGACAGGGACATTACTTGCGCTATACCTCCTGTATAACGTTTGCGCATCCTAAAATTATCTGTGACATTCAGTATACTTTTTTCATAGACGCTGCGGACAGCGACATTATCTGTGCTACATCTCCTGTTTAACGTCGGCGCATCCTAAATATATCTGTGACATTCTGTGTACTTTATGTGAGCATTCACTTACAAAACCTGGGCTACTAAACATGTGACATACTTGCAAGCATATATACCATTTAATATGTGCAAGGCGAGCAGTAAGGGACAGGAAAGTGGCCAGAGGCCGTGGCCCTGGGCCCGGTGAAACTATGCCTGCTGCCAGAGCAGAAGAAACACACTCATCCACGATACCTAGCTTCATGTTCCAGTTTTCAGGGAAGCGCAGGACACCACTCTCGATGTCAGACCAGTGCGACCAAGTGGTCGGTTGGATTGCAGGAGATAATGCTTCCAGTCGGTTAAGCTCCATCCTGTCTGAGTAGCCAAGAGTCTAGTCAACAGAATCCTCACCCTGATCCTCCTTCCTCCCGCCAAGGAAAGTCTTGACAAGCAAGTGATCCCACACTCGGATATTCCGAGGAGCTCTTTTAAGCGCCATTCCTTGATTTTGGCCTCTCAACAAGCCCGCTTGAAGAGGGACATGAGGAGATATTGTGCCCTGATTCCCAAACTCTTGAGCATCCACAGTCAGAAGAAGATGACGGTGGGGAACGGCAATTAGTGTTTCACGAGGTGGATGATCATGATAAGACACATTTGCCAATAAGTCAACGGCAATTAGTGTCTCAAGAGGTTCATGATGAGGATGAGACACAGTTGTCATTAACTGAGGTTGTTGTTAGGGCAGCAAGTCAGGAGGATAACCATATTGAGGAAGTGGAAGAGGAGGTGGTGGACGATGAAGTCACTGACCTAACCTGGGAATGTGGCAAGCTGAGCGAGGACAGCAGTACAGAGGGGGAGGGATCCGCAGCACCGCAACAGGCTGGAAGAGGCAGTGTGGCAAAAAGGGAGAAGGTGGGCCACACCAAAAAGGCCTGCAACTGTTCCCCGGAACACCCCCTTGCGGCCACCTCCCTTGCCAAGGGGTAGGTGTTCTGCAGTCTGGTGCTTTTTTGAGGAAAGTGCGGACGATAAAAGAATTTTCGTACCAAAATTAGCAGGGGCGTGAACACTAGCAACCTCACCACCACCATCATGATCCGCCACATGGCATCAAAGCACCCTAATAGATGGGACAAACACCTGGGTCCACAATCAGTGTCTGCGGGTCACACCACTACCTCCTCTTCCCCTGTGTTACGTGCTGGCCAATCTCCTGTCCAAGACGCAGGCCCAGATGCCTCCCGCCATGCACCTGGACCTTTGCAAGCACCATCAGCTATCACATCCACTTCTGTGTCCCAGCACAGCGTACAGATGTCTATACCCAAGGACTTTGAACGAAAGCCAGACCACCATCAGGTTGTCTTCTTAGCGTGAATTAGATGATGAGGAGCAAGAGCAGGAGATGGTTGCCTCCGCTACAGAGGGTAGCACCCATGGAAGTTTTATTCCATCTGTTCAGCGTGGATGTTAGATGTCAGAGTGTGTATTTAGTGCTGATGGGGGCATAATAACTGATAAGCGCATCCGCCTGTCAACTGAAAATGTTGACCGGTTGACTCTTATAAAAATAAACAAAGGCTGGATTGCCCCTGACTTCTCTACTCCACCAGAGAAAAGCGGCTGAACATAAAGGCACTCTAAATGTGGCTTTTATGGTGTATTGAATACACTGTATTCCCATGCACCCCTTCCACCACAAAAAAGGGTATATGGTTCAATCTCTCTTTATTCACCCTCCTCCATCATATCAACATGCTTAGCAGCAGGCTCTCACCCATAATGTTTTAGAGGGTCACCAGCAGGCCCTCGCCCATAATGTTTTAGATGGTCACCAGCAGGCCCTCGCCCATAATGTTTTAGAGGGTCACCAGCAGGCCCTCGCCCATAATGTTTTAGAGGGTCACCAGCAGGCCCTCGACCATAATGTTTTTGAGGGTCACCAGCAGGCCCTCGCTCCTAATGTTTTTGAAGGTCACCAGCAGGCCCTCAACCCTAATGTTTTTGAGGGTCACCAGCAGGCCCTCGCCCATAATGTTTTTGAGGGTCACCAGCAGGCCCTCGCTCCTAATGTTTTTGAGGGTCACCAGCAGACCCTCACCCCTAATGTTTTTGAGGGTCACCAGCAGGCCCTCACCCCTAATGTTTTAGATGGTCAGATCAGCAGCAGGCACTCTCCCCTAATGTTTTAGAGGGTCAGCTCAGCAGCAGACCCTCACCCATAATGTTTTAGATGGTCAGCTCAGCAGCAGGCCCTCACCCCTAATGTTTTAGATGGTGAGATCAGCAGGCCCTTGCTCAAATAGTTTTTGAGGGGCACCAGCAGGCCATCAATCATAATTTTTCAAGGGTGTGTAGGATGCCCTCCTTTATGTGTAATAAAGGGTGTATTGTAGTGCCGGTACCTTGTAATTTTTGGCAGCCCTTTCACTTAGTGCATACCCACTACCTGAACAATTGTACCACAATGTGAATGAGGCCCTCTTACGTGATATGCAGGTTGTATCGGAGTGCCTCTTCCTTGTTTTTTTGGGCAGCACTTGTAAATATGCAGGAAAGAATGTTTCCTAACAATTTTTCCTCTTACATCGATTGTATCTTCGGTTTTGTGCATATTATTGTCAGTCTGTAAAAGTGGCGTACTACTCGGACAACATCGTTCCCAGCAGCGACCTGGGAGTCCGAGATGCATCCAGACATCCTCCCCATGCTGTTCCCGAACCATTTCAGTGGTATTTCCATCAATTTCTGACCTTTTCCTGTGAACCAGACACCGTCCCCTCTTCAGAGCAGAGGGTGCCTGGTTTAATGCTCTGGTTCTCCCTTTGACTTCCATTGAGCTCGGGTGGTCGACCAACACTAGTTACTATCATTATGTTGGGCCTTAATGGGGTTGTCTGGGCCCAGAAAAAATGGGGATGACTGGGTATGGTGTGCGATAAAAAAAAAAAACATTCACCTGCTCCAGTTGTCCCGGTTCTTGTTGCACAGCTTTGTCTCCATCACTACAGGTCTATGTCTGGGTGGAAGTATGATTTGCCAGATCCCTGCATGTCACTGCTGCTGGCCAAGTTGACTGACCAGCAGTGGTGACAGACAGAGCAAGTATACAGATACCCAAAACCTTACTGATGAAAACATCTCACTATAGCATGGCATAAGTTTGTTAACATGATCATTGCCTTATTTTTTTAATTGTGGGCTTGAAATTTAATTGTAACAATTCTGTATCATGTAGACCCTAATTTTCAAAAAAGATAACTTTGGTTTTCAGGAGTTGCATAAGGATATAACATAAACTGTGAGTAAGGGAGGCTTATAGCAAGGGTGTTGTTTCTGAGATGTACATTTCAATATAATATATAGATCAAGCCAGTTAAAAAGGTCCACTGGGGCTTTATCATTGATGACCGGTCTCCAGGACCCTAGTTGAGCAGCACAATGAAGAAACTGCTTGTCTGTAAACACAACATTCACTTAATTTTTAGATACAAACATGCAATATACTATGTGATTTTACTTCACCTCTCGGGCTGCCCTTTCTCCAGCCTCTATAGCACCTTCCATGTATCCACTCCATTGTGTAGCTGTTTCTGTTCCAGCAAAGTAAATCTTTCCAACAGGCTTTCGTATCACACTGTTGGAACATATAACACAAATCTAGGTATTATCTCAATAAAATTAGATTATTTTTTTCTTACAAATTGCAATCAAAGAAGGAGATTGTAATCAAATAAGTTAAGACATTATAAGCTAATAAATATGTATTGTAGAATCTTTCTATTTCCTCTTTTATACATTCATACCTTCCAAACTGAGTCATAATTCCAGGAGGAAAATATGCGGTGTAGCATCCACCTGAGTATTGTTCTTTACACCAGTCCTTTTCTTCATAGTGCACTGGCTGTTAAAAAAAAATAATAATTAGAATAATTTACAAATGGTAAAAGAAAAAAAATGCATGCAAATCATGTCTTAATGGGGTTATCCAATGAGTCACATTACTACTACTGGAATAAATAGGGCTAGTGTTGAGCCAGGAAAGTTTTGGATGCCTTATCCGAAGTAGATTTGTTCAAAACTTCGGAATAATATTAAATGGAGATTCGTCTCCGTACAGTATTAGAATGTATGGGCTCCAATGAGCCGAAGTAAGTTATTCACAAAGTCGCACGTGACTTCGTTGAATGACTTGGGTAGTTGATTTTTAAAGTGAAAAACCACTTTAAAACTTGAACCTGAACTAGGCTTCGGTTCTGACTAGTACCTTGGAACCGAAGCCGAGTTTGGCTTCAAGTTTAAAGTGGTTTTCCACTTTAAAAATCAATTACCGAAGTTATTCAATGAAGTCACGCGCGACTTTGTGAATAACTTTGGCTCATCAGAGCCCATACATTCTAATCTGTATGGAGACAAATCTGCGTACAGTATTATTCCAAAGTTTTGAATGAAGCAACTTCGGATGAAGCATCCAAAGTTCGCTTCGCTCAACACTAAGTAGGGCATTTAAAACTGAAAAATATTGTTAGGTTTTATAATGTACATTATATTTTCCTCTTTGGTAGCACCCCCTGCTGTTTCTTCTGTGACCAAGACTGTGGTCCACCTTCTCTTGCATTCACCCTCTCAGTATCAGTGTAGTGATCTCATAGAGAAGTAGGTGAAGTGGTCCAGACACCTGTCATTCATTTAACCCTAACTTCCAAATTCATAGAAATATGTAGCTATAGTTCTTTCTACATATTGGAGAAGGAAATTGGTGTGGAGAGAATTGCATACCATAGTGATATTTACAAATGGAATTGCTGAAGCTGTGTGTGAGGGAATATATTTATGCAGTGGAGAAAGGCAAGTAATTAAAGGTTTGGAAAAATGTGTGAGTGGGGTTAAGAAGATGTAGCCTGGTTAATGGTCACATGTGATGAGCTGCTATCCTCATTCCCTTCATCCCTGAAGGAGACGCAGCAGCAGTAGTTGGAATAACCATCAATTCCCGACTAGTCTACGCAAACTCCCTCTATCTAGGACTGAATCAAATTTCACGTTTAAAAGTTGTCCAGAACACAGCCGCCAGACTCATAACTGGAAAAAAAAACCTGGGAATCTATTACTTCGTCCTTGAAGACCCTCCATTGGCTACCTGTGAAGGATCGGATCAAATTCAAGACCCTCTGCCTCACCCATAAATGTACACAAGGGAAAGCACCCCAATACCTCTGCGAAAAAATAAAGCACTACACCCCAGGTCGCCCCCTCCGGTCAGCTAACCAGAACCTCCTCCATATCCCCAAGACCCACTACAAATCAAAAGGCAAACGAAGGTTCGCAGTCCAAGGACCCCGGCTATGGAACATTCTACCTGCGGAGATCCGCTTAAAAGAAAACCATCTAGCCTTCAGGAAGAAGCTCAAGACCCACCTCTTCTGAAGGCACAGACGGTCAAGGGCTGCAAAAGCGCCTTGAGGCGATTTAGTTCGCAATTGTAGCGCTATATAAGTTATTCATTCATTCATCCTCCCACAGAAATCTGAAGAAACCAAAACTGCAGAAAGGTGAGAGAAAATAATATCCCAGGTTAGGATGTTGAAGACTTAAATATATTTATAATGTGAAATATTTAAAGATCACATTAACACCATGATTAATTTGAGAAACATCAACAAAATACTCATTCATCCACCCTTAAAAATGTGTTACCAGTTCCCGAAGTACTTTTCCACTTTAAAAACTAAAAACAGATATATAACAATTCCCTAATAAAATATTATAACCCAAATATTTTATTATTTAGCTGTTAAAAAGCAATGTCAGAAGAAACTAACATTAACCAACTTCATTTTAAATAATGTTCATACTATTCACCATGAGGAATAAATAATAATAATAAGCAATGATGTGTAGTTTTGTCTTTTTCTGTTGCCTCTTGGAGTAGGTCCCACTCAAAGAGGCAACCTTGGCGTGGTGGGTGGGCTTATGCCTTTTGATCAAAATGTACACTAATGCCTCTTGTACAGCATGCAAGCATGCAGTATAGGGGGCTATACACTTTAATATTGTGCTGAAAAGCGAGTTTAATTAGATCTAAGCATAGCATTGTGGATGTGCAATCCAGTTCTGTTTTTCTCCCCTTGATATATATCTGCGTCCTTCCTTATCTTTCTTCTAGGCTCAAGATTTTCTAAGTTTTGTGGCAAAAAACTTTGATTTCACAACATTCTGCAATGAGATGTCTGTCTTAAATGTATCTCTGTGTGGCTACCTTGTGGTTATGTTGAGAAATGCAGCCTGCAAACTATTTTGCTAGCATGTCACCCTATTGTATTGATTTTGTTTCATGAGAAATTGGAGTCCTTAGGCAAATTCTACTTAAAGTAAGGATGGACTTATCTGTACAATCATATTTTATGAACATGAGAATAATTCTTCCTCTAGTTTTTCCATGTTTATCCTACAATTACGGGGTACTTATTAATCAGAATTACCACAGGACCAATAGTAAAGGCAAATATCACCAGGGGAGAGGGCACACCTGCTTGCAGCCAATACTTAAATGTGTGAAAATATATTACAAACTGTAGAAAAATCCACTGTTATATATTTCCCAAAAAATGTTCAATTCAAGTGAATCTGAAACTTTTGTGATTTGTTTTGGATAATTCACTTGACATGATGGCCACAATTATACAGGTCAGAAGACAGAAAAGAAGGCATCTGTTAACAAAAAGGGATAATTTTGGACAGTTTTTTTCATTTATAAAAATTCTGTATTAACCACTTCAGCCCCGCTAGGTGAAACCCCCTTCATGACCAGAGCACTTTTTACACTTCGGCACTACACTCCTTTCACCGTTTATCGCTCGGTCATGCAACTTACCACCCAAATGAATTTTACCTGCTTTTCTTCTCACTAATGGAGCTTTCATTGGGTGGTATTTTATTGCTGCTGACATTTTTACTTTTTTTTGTTATTAATCAAAATGTAACGATTTTTTTGCAAAAAAATGAAATTTTTCACTTTCAGCTGTAAAATTTTGCAAAAAAAACGACATCCATATAAAAAATTTTCACCAAATTTATTGTTCTACATGTCTTTGATAAAAAAAAAATGTTTGGGCAAAAAAAAAAAATGGTTTGGGTAAAAGTTATAGCATTTACAAACTATGGTACAAAAATGTGAATTTCCGCTTTTTGAAACAGCTCTGACTTTCTGAGCACCTGTCATGATTCCTGAGGTTCTACAATGCCCAAACAGTAGAAAACCCCCACAAATGACCCCATTTCGAAAAGTAGACACCCTAAGGTATTCGCTGATGGGCATAGTGAGTTCATAGAACTTTTTATTTTTTGTCACAAGTTAGCGGAAAATGATGATGATTTTATTTTTATTTTTATTTCTTACAAAGTCTCATATTCCACTAACTTGCGACAAAAAATAAAAAATTCTAGGAACTCACCATGCCCCTCACAGAATACCTTGGGGTGTCTTCTTTCCAAAATGGGGTCACTTGTGGGGTAGTCATACTGCCCTGGCAATTTAGGGGCCCAAATGTGTGAGAAGAACTTTGCAATCAAAATGTGTAAAAAATGACCGGTGAAATCCAAAAGGTGCACTTTGGAATATGTGCCCCTTTGCCCACCTTTGCAGCAAAAAAGTGTCACACATCTGGTATCGCCGTACTCAGGAGAAGTTGGGGAATGTGTTTTGGGGTGTCATTTTACATATACCCATGCTGGGTGAGAGAAATATCTTGGTCAAATGCCAACTTTGTATAAAAAAATGGGAAAAGTTGTCTTTTGCCAAGATATTTCTCTCATCCAGCATGGGTATATGTAAAATGACACCCCAAAACACATTGCCCAACTTCTCCTGAGTACGGCGATACCAGATGTGTCACACTTTTTTGCTGCCAAGGTGGGCAAAGGGGCACATATTCCAAAGTGCACCTTTCGGATTTTGCAGGGCATTTTTTACACATTTTGATTGCAAAGTTCTTCTCACACATTTGGGCCCCTAAATTGCCAGGGCAGTATAACTACGCCACAAGTGACCCCATTTTGGAAAGAAGACACCCCAAGGTATTCCGTGAGGGGCATGGCGAGTTCCTAGAATTTTTTATTTTTTGTCGCAAGTTAGTGGAATATGAGACTTTGTAAGGAAAAAAGAAAAAAAAAGAAAAATCATCATTTTCCGCTAACTTGTGACAAAAAATAAAACATTCTAGGAACTCGCCGTGCCCGTCACGGAATACCTTGGGGTGTCTTCTTTCCAAAATGGGGTCACTTGTGGCGTAGTTATACTGCCCTGGCAATTTAGGGGCCCAAATGTGTAAGAAGTACCTTGCAATCAAAATGTGTAAAAAATGGCCTGCGAAATCCGAAAGGTGCACTTTGGAATATGTGCCCCTTTGCCCACCTTGGCAGCAAAAAAGTGTGACACATCTGGTATCGCCGTACTCAGGAGAAGTTGGGCAATGTGTTTTGGGGTGTCATTTTACATATACCCATGCTGGATGAGAGAAATATCTTGGCAAAAGACAACTTTTCCCATTTTTTTATACAAAGTTGGCATTTGACCAAGATATTTCTCTCACCCAGCATGGGTATATGTAAAATGACACCCCAAAACACATTCCCCAACTTCTCCTGAGTACGGCGATACGAGATGTGTGACACTTTTTTGCAGCCTAGATGCGCAAAGGGGCCCAAATTCCTTTTAGGAGGGCATTTTTAGACATTTGGATCCCAGACTTCTTCTCACACTTTCGGGCCCCTAAAAAGCCAGGGCAGTATAAATACCCCACATGTGACCCCACTTTGGAAAGAAGACACCCCAAGGTATTCAATGAGGGGCATGGCGAGTTCCTAGAAATTTTTTTTTTTTTGCATGAGTTAGCGGATATTGATTTTTTTTTGTTTTTTTCAAACAAAGTCTCACTTTCCGCTAACTTAGGACAAAAATTTCAATCTTTCATGGACTCAATATGCCCCTCACGGAATACCTTGGGGTGTCTTCTTTCCGAAATGGGGTCACATGTGGGGTATTTATACTGCCCTGGCTTTTTAGGGGCCCTAAAGCGTGAGAAGAAGTCTGGAATATAAATGTCTAAACATGTTTACGCATTTGGATTCCGTGAGGGGTATGGTGCGTCCATGTGAGATTTTATTTTTTGACACAAGTTAGTAGAATATGAGACTTTGTAAGAAAAAACAAAAACAAAAACAAACAAAAAATTTCCGCTAACTTGTGCCCAAAAAAATGTCTGAATGGAGCCTTACAGGGGGGTGATCAATGACAGGGGGGTGATCAATGACAGGGGGGTGATCACCCATATAGACTCCCTGATCACCCCCCTGTCATTGATCACCCCCCTGTAAGGCTCCATTCAGACGTCCGTATAATTTTTACGGATCCATGGATCGGATCCGCAAAACACATGCGGACGTCTGAATGGAGCCTTACAGGGGGGTTATCAATGACAGGGGGTGATCAGGGTGATCACCCCCCTGTCACTGATCACCCCCCCTGTAAGGCTCCATTCAGATGTCCGCATGATTTTTACGGATCCATGGATACATGGATCGGATCCACAAAACACATGCGGACGTCTGAATGGAGCCTTACAGGGGGGTTATCAATGACAGGGGGTGATCAGGGTGATCACCCCCCTGTCACTGATCACCCCCCCCTGTAAGGCTCCATTCAGACGTCCGCATGATTTTTACGGATCCATGGATACATGGATCGGATCCTACAAAACACATGCGGACGTCTGAATGGAGCCTTACAGGGGGGTTATCAATGACAGGGGGTGATCAGGGTGATCACCCCCCTGTCACTGATCACCCCCCCTGTAAGGCTCCATTCAGACGTCCGCATGATTTTTACGGATACATGGATCGGATCCACAAAACACATGCGGACGTCTGAATGGAGCCTTACAGGGGGGTTATCAATGACAGGGGTTGATCAGGGTGATCACCCCCCTGTCACTGATCACCCCCCCTGTAAGGCTCCATTCAGACGTCTGCATGATTTTTACGGATACATGGATACATGGATCGGATCCACAAAACACATGCGGACGTCTGAATGGAGCCTTACAGGGGGGTTATCAATGACAGGGGGTGATCAGGGTGATCACCCGCCTGTCACTGATCACCCCCCCCTGTAAGGCTCCATTCAGACGTCCGCATGATTTTTTACGGATCCATGGATACATGGATCGGATCCACAAAACACATGCGGACATCTGAATGGAGCCTTACAGGGGGGTGATCAATGACAGGGGGGTGATCAGGGAGTGTATATGGGTGATCACCTACCTGTCATTGATCACCCCCTGTAAGGCTCCATTCAGACGTCCGCATGTGTTTTGCGGATCCGATCCATGTATCCATGGATCCGTAAAAATCATGCGGACGTCTGAATGGAGCCTTACAGGGGGGTGATCAATGACAGGGGGGTGATCAATGACAGGGGGTGATCAGGGAGTGTATATGGGTGATCACCCGCCTGTCATTGATCACCCCCCTGTAAGGCTCCATTCAGACGTCCGTATGCTTTTTGCGGATCCGATCCATGTATCCGTGGATCCGTAAAAATCATACGGACGTCTGAACGGAGCCTGACAGGGGGGTGATCAATGACAGGGCGGTGATCAATGACAGGGGGGTGATCAGGGAGTTTATATGGGGTGATCATGGGTGATCAGGGGTTTATAAGGGGTTAATAAGTGACGGGGGGGGGGTGTAGTGTAGTGTGGTGTTTGGTGCGACTGTACTGAGCTACCTGAGTCCTCTGGTGGTCGATCCTAACAAAAGGGACCACCAGAGGACCAGGTAGGAGGTATATTAGACGCTGTTATGAAAACAGCGTCTAATATACCTGTTAGGGGTTAAAAAATTCGGATCTCCAGCCTGCCAGCGAGCCATCGCCGCTGGCAGGCTGGAGATCCACTCGCTTACCTTCCGTTCCTGTGAGCGCGCGCGCCTGTGTGCGCGCGTTCACAGGAAATCCCGGCCCTCGCGAGATGACGCGTATATGCGTCGTCGTGCGCAGGGCTGCCGCCTCCGGACCGCACATCTGCGTTAGGCGGTCCGGAGGTGGTTAAAGTGTGTTTTATTAGGTTGTTTGTTACCACTGGATAACATCTGTTTACTCATAGTCATATTAGTCTCCGTCAAAGGGCTTGATAGTAGTTGGATTCAGTCCTAGGAGACCCCAGAGTGTCAAACATATTTTTTCAGGACACTTTCGATTCACGGGGCCAAAACTGACCGAATAACTAATGTATGAACTCAGCCTTACAGGTCAATGTTAGCGACAAGAAGAAGCGCACTCCTGTTACACCGTCGTCAGCTGATTCCACATAAATGTCTACAGACCCTGTTCTATTAAACGCTTATACAAGTAGAGCTCCCCGACAGAGTGGAGAGGGTGTCAGCAGTAATTTTCTGTTGATGTCAATGATTATTCTGCCATTCGTCTGATCCATCAGAACAATAACCCACAAAAAACGGATCCTGTCTGTGGAGCATCTGCCTTCACTCGGTCAGCATTTGGTCAGTAATCCATCAGTATTGCTAATGCCAAAAAAACAGGAGTGGATCCAAAACAAAGATGACACGGGAACAAAATATTTGCATGTCTTCTGTGTTTTGTACCCACTCCTGCTTTTGGCTACCAAATCACAAGCCAATTCTGAAGGGACCACTAAGGGCTTACAGCTGCTACACAGACAGGATCCGTTGTGTGTCTCATTTTACCTTCCTTCTGACAGATTAGAGGAAGGGTCAAATAAATGATGATGTGAGCAAATCCAAAAAGGCTAAATAGTGGCCCAGTCATGAAGTGGGGAGGGTGGGAACAGCATGAAATTTGTGGCCCTATGACATAATGGTGAGGTGAAAGCAGTTTGAGGAGACCACAGAGTGGCACAATGACAAAGTGTGTAGGTGGTGGCAGCATCAGGAGGCCACAGAGTGGAAAGGTGACATAATGTGGAGGTGGCAGCAGCATCAGGAGGCCACAGAGTGGCATGGTGATTGGTGACATAATGTGGAGGTGACAGCAGCATGAGGAGACCACATAGTGACAAGGTAACATAGTGGTGAGGTGGAAGCAGCATGAGGAGACCACAGAGTGGCCCAATCACAGAGTCTGTAGGTGGCGGCAGCATCAGGAGGCCACAGTCACACGTAATGGGGAGAAGAAAACACAAAAAACACATGAAAACAGAGCTCCGAAAAATGTATATACCGACCGGAGGGATTGTGATCTGGTCGGCAAAGAAAATGCCCAAGACTGCACGTCACCTTTCAGTAACGAAATAATAATCCCCACTCTTTGACTCTCGTCCCCAGAAAAGTTAGGACGTGGCCTAAAATATAGTTTGCACGACTCCCTGAACCGAATAAAGTTGTCACTTCCTCCGGAAAACCTATCCGGGAGAGCGACCTTTGATTCAGGGCAGGCCTGGTTCCCGTTGCCGGAAACCGCTGCCTTTGGTCTCTGACACAGCGATACGTAGGGGTCAGCAACCTCCAAAGACAGTCCCTGCATACAATCGACCAGTGCAGAAACCGTATCCATAGCTGTACTGGCACAAACAAAATAATGTTTTTTTGGCGGTTGATAATGTCACACGTAATGGGGAGGAGACAAAACACACAGAAGGAAATGAACCAGAGTCTAGGCCTCAAAGGTAAGGAAGAGGGATGCTGATCTCCTAGGAATCCCTAGACCTTTCCCTGACTCCTGCAAGCATGAGTAAACCCAGAAGGTGGAAAAATTCATACACCGGAACCTAGACCCAGAAGATCTTAGAAATCCCTAGGAACTGTGGCAGGGAATGAGACTACGGGTTCTTTCCCAGGCATCTCCCTGAGGCCTGAAGGACCCGGCATCTCCCTGAGGCCTAGAAACACAACATACAAGTGTCACAACAATATGCACAACAAAATAACTTATCTTTAAAGAGGGAATGGAGAAGCTGGTCATCCACAGGAACAACACACCAGCTCAACAAATACCAAGCAGGAAATATCAACCGCATAGCAAGCAGTATGAGAGTGAACTAAATAGAGTCTCAGTAATGACCACAGGCAACAGCTGACAAGGGGTGTGGTCATCACTAAACAACAAACTGCAAGGTCAGAATAGAGATAGCCTCACGTACTGCCAGTCTCTCTGATCTTCTCACCTCTGTCATGGGAGGGGGCGTGACAGTACCCCCCGCCCTTCTACGGGGGACTTCTAGACACCCAGGGCCAACTTTATCAGGATGCGCCCTGCAAAAGGCCTTCACAAGGCGACTGGCATTAACGTTGGCCGCAGGAACCCACATTCTTTCCTCTGGACCATAACCTTTCCAGTGCACAAGGTACTGAAGAGATCTACGAAGAATTTGTGAGTTCACTATCCTGGCAATCTGAAATTCAAGATTACCGTCCACCAAAACAGGAGCAGGAGGTAAGGATGACGGTTCAGCCAGTTCAACATATCTTTTTTTTAGCAATCACTTGTAAAAGACATTATGAATTTTTAAAGCCTGCGGAAGGTCAAGATGAAAGGCAAACGGAATATCAATAGCAGAGATCTTATATGGCCCAATAAACCTTGGGCCCAACTTCCAAGATGGTACCTTCAAATTAATGTTTCTTGTGGACAGCCACACAGAATCACCCACTCTCAGGTCCGGACCACTCATATGTCTCTTGTCAGACATGCGTTTATACTTTTTGACCATCTTTTTTAAATTGTTTAGAATTTTCTGCCAGATAGATGACAACAAAGAGAAAAATCTTTCTTCTTCCGGTATACCAGAAGCCTCAGTACTCAAAAATGTGCCAAACTGCGGTTGGAACCCATATGCTCCAAAAAACTGTGACTTATCAGTGGATTTTCTGTCTACGGTTGTTTATGGCAAACTCGGCCAACGACAAAGATGAAGACCACTCCTCCTGATTCTCTGAGACAAAACATCTCAAATAAATCTCCAGATTCTGGTTAGTGCGTTCAGTCTGTCCGTTCGACTGAGGATGAAAGGAAGAAGAGAAGGACAATTGGACCCCCAGGCGAGTACAGAACGCCTTCCAGAATCTGGAAACAAACTGAGTACACCTATCAGACACCAAATCTGAGGAGATACTGTGTAGTTTCACGATGTCATCAACAAACACTTGTGCAAGAGTCTTAGCATTAGGTAGACCTGATAATGCTATAAAGTGCGACATCTTGTTGAAGCAATCAACAACCACCAGTTTTCCCTGAGAAACTAGGCAAATTTGTGATAAAGTCCATGGACAAATGAGTCCATGGTCGGGACGGGATAGACAAGGGAAGCAAAGATCCTGAAGGCCAAGTATGTGTCACCTTGGCACGCGCACAAGTCTCACAAGCTGACGCATAACTCTCAACACATTCACACAACCCTGGCCACCAGAATCTCCGGGAAATTAGATCAACCGTGAATCTGCTCCCAATACTGTGATGTTTCTCAAACACCTTGTGCTGTAGTTCCAAAGGAAAAAAAAACTTCCCTGGAGGACAAGAATCAGGTGCATCTCCTTGGGCCACAAACACCTCTGCCTCCAGTTCAGGATAAATATCAGGCCAGGCTCCTCCAAAATAACCCCCCCTCACGGGTAAGCTACGCAGCAAAGCATCCACCTTGGCGTTCTTAACCCCCAGGGCGATAGGTGACAATGAAACTAAATCTGGTAAAAACAGCGACCATCTGGCTTGTCTTGGGTTCAGACATTTAGCCAACTCCAAATAGGCCAGATTTTTTTGATCAGTAATTACTGTAATGGGATGAATCGCTCCTTCCAACCAATGACGCCATTCCACAAAAGCCAACTTGATAGCCAGCAACTCTCTATTACCTACAGTCGTGGCCAAAAGTTTTGAGAATTACATAAATATTGAAAATTGGAAAAGTTGCTGCTTAAGTTTTTATAATAGCAATTTTATATACTCCAGAATGTTATGAAGAGTGATCAGATGAATTGCATAGTCCTTCTTTGCCATGAAAATTAACTTAATCCCCCAAAAACTTTTCCACTGCATTTCATTGCTGTCATTAAAGGACCTGCTGAGATCATTTCAGTAATCGTCTTGTTAACTCAGGTGAGAATGTTGACGAGCACAAGGCTGGAGATCATTATGTCAGGCTGATTGGGTTAAAATGGCAGCCTTGACCTGTTAAAAGGAGGCTGATGCTTAAAATCATTGTTCTTCCATGGTTAACCATGGTGACCTGCAAAGAAACGCGTGAAGCCATCATTGCGTTGCATAAAAATGGCTTTACAGGCAAGGATATTGTGGCTACTAAGATTGCACCTCAATCAACAATTTATAGGATCATCAAGAACTTTAAGGAAAGAGGTTAAATTCTTGTTAAGAAGGCTTCAGGGCATCCAAGAAAGTCCAGCAAGCGCCAGGATCGTCTCCTCAAGAGGATTCAGCTGTGGGATCGGAGTGCTACCAGTGCAGAGCTTTCTCAGGAATGGCAGCAGGCAGGTGTGAGCGCATCTGCACGCACAGTGAGGCGAAGACTTTTGGAAGATGGCCTGGTGTCAAGAACGGCAGCAAAGAAGCCACTTCTCTCCAAAAAGAACATCAGGGACAGATTGATCTTCTGCAGAAAATATGGTGAATGGACTGCTGAGGACTGGCGCAAAGTCATATTCTCTGTTGAAGCCTCTTTCCGATTGTTTAGGGCATCAGGAAAAAGGCTTGTCCGGAGAAGAAAAGGGGAGCTCTACCATCAGTCCTGTGTCATGCCAACAGTAAAGCAGCCTGAGACCATTTATGTGTGGGGTTGCTTCTCATCCAAGGGAGTGGGCTCACTCACAATTTTGCCCAAAAACACAGCCATGAATAAAGAATGGTACCAAAACACCCTCCAACAGCAACTTCTTCCAACAATCCAACAACAGTTTGGTGAAGAACAATGCATTTTCCAGCACGATGGAGCACCGTGCCATAAGGCAAAAGTGATAACTAAGTGGCTCGGGGACCAAAACGTTGACATTTTGGGTCCATGGCCTGGAAACTTATTAATCCCATTGAGACCTTTTGGTCAATCCTCAAGAGGCGGGTGGACAAACAAAAACCCACTAATTCTGACAAACTCCAAGAAGTGATTATGAAAGAATGGGTTGCTATCAGTCAGGAATTGGCCCAGAAGTTGATTGAGAGCATGCCCAGTCGAATTGCAGAGGTCCTGAAAAAGAAGGGCCAACACTGCAAATACTGCCTCTTTGCGAAAATGTCATGTAATTGTTGATAAAAGCCTTTGAAACATATAAAGTGCATGTAATTATATTTCACTACATCACAGAAACAACTGAAACAAAGATCTAAAAGCAGTTTAGCAGCAAACTTTGTGAAAACTAATATTTGAGTCATTCTCAAAACTTTTTTTTTTTTTAGAGAAAAAAAGCACACAGCCGCCATTTGCTCAGAGAAGGACCCTGCGACAAGACTGCTCCAACCCCCACATCAGATGCGTCAACTTCCACAATGAATGGCTGTGACACATCAGGTTGCACCAGTATAGGAGCAGAAGCAAAACAGTCCTTTACCGCTGAAAAGGCTTGCAATGCCGCATCAGACCAGACTGAGAAATCCGCACTTTTCTTAGTCATATAAGTCAATGGTTTTACAACAGTCGAGTAAATTCAAGATAAATATACGGTAGTAGTTGGTGAACCCCAGAAATCGCATGAGCGCCTTCAGATTTTCGGGTCAATCCCAGTCCAACACAGCCCGGACTTTTTCCGGGTCCATGCAAAGACCCTTAGAAGAGACTAGGTAACCCAGGAATTGCACTTTTGGGACCGCAAATACACACTCCTCCATCTTAGCATACAATTTATTCTCCCTCAGGATCTGTAAAACCTGTCTCACATGATCCTGATGCTTCTCCATGTCAGGGAAATAAATTAGAATATCATCCAGATACACCACCACAAACCTGCCCACCAGATGATGAAAGATGTCATTGATGAATTGTTGAAAAACAACAGGAGCATTGGTCAACCCAAACGACATGACCAAATTCTCAAAATGACCTTCAGGGGTATTAAAGTCCGTCTTCCATTCGTCCCTCTCCTTGATCCTTACCACATTATATGCCCCCTCAAATCCAACTTAGAGAACACCTTGGCACTAACAATTTGAACAAATCTGGGATCAAAGGAAGGGGATAGGGATCATGGACAGTAATACGATTAAGCTCACAGAAGTCCAAACATGGCCGAAGAGTTCCGTCCTTTTTCTTAACAAAGAAGAACCCTTCAGCCACTGGTGATTTGGATGGTCTAATATGACCTTTAGCCAAACTCTCGGTGATATACTCTCACATGGCTACTCTTTGGGGTTTAGAAAGATTATACAACCGCGACTTGGGCAACATAGCTCTGGAAATAAGGTTGACAGGGCAATTATATTCCTGATGTAGAGGTAACTCCCAAACTCCACTTTCAAAGAATACATCAGAAAAATCCAAAATGAAAGAAGGTACTATTTTAGTAGTTACAACAGAAAGAGAAGTGCTAAGACAGTTGTCTATGCAAAAATCATTCCATTCAAGAATCTGTCTCGCTTGCCAATCGATGGTTGGATTATGTAACGGTAACCCTAGCACCAGAGGAGCAGGCAGACCCTCCAGCACAAAACATGAAATGGATTCTTGATGAGAATTTCCTACCTTTAGGCGAATGTCCTGCACCATTTGTGATAAACACTCGTGCGGAATCAATCGCGAACACCAAAATATTTTTGTTTAATTCGCTTGTTGTCAAACCATGCAAACGGACGAACTGGCCATCTACTAGGTTAACCCCTGCCCCACTGTCAATAAATACTTCAATTCTCACAGTTTTGGAGTCTAGCGCCACCTTGGCAGGCAGGAGAAATCGGTTACTACCGGTAAAAGACCAAAAGTACATTCTCAGATTCCCCACCCACACTCCCAAGAGTAAGAAGAGGACTAAATATATTAGTGTTTATTTTTCTTTTTTTTTCACCTTGACGTTTAACATGAGGACATGCGTTCAAAAAATGTCCCCCTTTACCACAGAAAAAGCAGAGTCTTTTCTTAACCCTAATGTTTTTATCACCAGGTCCAGGAGTGACCTCCCCCAACTGCATTGGCTCATCATTAGACATGAGCTCAAGTTCCTCCCTACCCAAAGTGTCTGAGGAGGCTGCTTCCTCATATGATAGTGCGTCCCAAGAGAGAGGAACCTTAGATCTCTCCCTCAGGTGTCTATCAATACGTACAGCCAGCGACATGGCCGCCTCTAAGGACTCTGAAAATTCGTGAAATGCCAATGCGTCCTTCAGGTTCTCGGATAACCCTTGACAGAATTGACTACAGAGGGCTGGGTCATTCCACTCAGTATCATTTGCCCACCTCCTAAATTCATAGCAATAGGACTCCGCAGAAGGCTCTCCCTGCCGTAAGCCATGCAACTTAGTCTCGGCCAGGGAGACGTGATCTGGGTCATCGTAGATAAGTCCCAGAGCTTTGAAAAATTCATCTACCGAACGGTGGGATTGTGATTCGGTTGGCAAAGAAAAAGCCCAAGACTGCGCGTCACCTTTCAGTAACGAAATAATAATCCCCACTCTTTGACTCTCGTCCCCAAAAGAGTTAGCACGTAGTCTAAAATATAGTTTGCACAACTCCCTGAACCCAAAAAAGTTTTCACTTCCTCTGGAAAACCTATCCGGGAGAGCGACCTTTGGTTCAGGGCAGGCCTGGTTTCCGTTGCCGGAAACCTCTGCCTTTGGTCTCTGACACAGCAAGACGGCGGTGCGGAGGTCAGCAACCTCCAAAGACAGTCACGGCATACGATCGACCAGTGCAGAAACCGTATTCATAGCTGGACTGGCACAAAATGACGATTTTTCGGCGGTTGATAATGTTACATGTAATGGGGAGGGGACAACATAATAAAACACACAGAAGGAAATTAACCAGAGTCTAGGCCTCAAAGCTAAGGAGGAGGGATGGTGACCTCCTAGGAATCCCTAGACCTCTCCCTGACTCCTGCCAGTATGAGTAAACCCAGAAGGTGGAAAAACTTATACACTGGAACCTAGGCACTGGAGAACCTGGAAATCCCTAGGAACTGTGGCAGGGAATGAGACTATATATTTTTTTCCCAGGTGAGGGACAGAGCATCTCCCTGAGGCCTAGAAACACAACACACAAGGGTCACAGCAAAATGCACAACAAAAGCACTTATCTTTAAAGAGGGAATGGAGAAGCTGGTGATCCACAGGAGCAACACACCAGCTCAACAAACACCAAGCAGGGAATATCAACCGCATGGTAAGCAGTGTGAGCGTGAACTAAATAGAGCCTCAGTATTGACCAAAGGCAAGACCTGACAAGAGGTGTGGTCATCACTAAACAACAAACTGCAAGGTGAGAACAGAGACTGTCAGATTCACAGCACGTGCTGTCAATCTCCATGATCTTCTCACCTGTCATGAGAGGGGCCGTGACAGCCACAGAGTGGCAAGGTGACAAAGTGTGGAGGTGGCGGCAGCATCAAGAGGCCACAGAGTGGCTAGGTGACATAGAGTGGAGGTAGGAGCAGCAACAGGAGACCACAGAGTGGCAAGGGGACATAGTGTGGAGGTGGGTGGCAATACAAGTACCCGCTGAAGATGGTGGGAAAACCAAGGAGCACTTGGCATCAGATGTGTGGTATCAGGGGGGTGGCAGCATCAGGATAGTAGCTGAGGCAGGTAGCAAGAAGAAACCAGTCTCTTTTGTCAAAGTGTTGGTGTGGCACCATGGATGATCTAGTCTGATTCATCAGGAATTCGTGGGTGGAAATTCTGTCCGATCCACGCCTGATTCATCTTGACAAAGGTAGGTCTATCCACATTTTTGGTGGACAGGCGAGTTCTTCTTGTGGTAACTATGGCCCCCACCGCACTAAACACCCACTCTGATGCCACACTACTGACTGGGAACGATAGCTTTTCCAGGGCAAACTCTGCCAGTTGCGGCCACAAATCCAGTTAGGCTGCCCAGTAGTCCAGTGGATTTTCAAGTTCTGCTCCAGGTCTAGATGCAGGTGAGCTCATCAATGACTGTAGCTGCTGCTGATGGAGCTGGTACTGCCACCACTCATACCGTTACAGGGAGTCACTCACAAATCCTAATACCTTGCAAATAAAAAAATTCAATTTATTATTTATCTGTGATATAATCACAGTTGCAAGCCAGTGAGTGACTGTCTGGCCCACAGTCTGTACTGTGTGCACACCATTCATACAGGGTGTCACAGACAATACCTTGCAGATAAAAAAAATTCAATGTATTATTTATCTGTGACATAATCGCAGTTGCAAGCCAGTGAGTGTCTGGCCCACAGACTGTACTGTGCCCACTGGCCAGGCCACCACTCATACCGTTACAGGGTGTCACTCACAATACCTTGCAGATAAAAAAGTCAAATTATTTTTTCACTGGGATATAATCGCAGTTGCAAGCCAGTGTGTCAGGCCCACACAGACTGTACATAGGGTGGCACAGTAACTTGCACGCATAGTACCACTTATAAAAAAAAATGACAGGCAGAGGCAGGCCACCCCGCAGGGGCAGTCGTGGTCGTGGTGCTGTGATTTCCACTGGCCTTGGTATAATGCCTAGTGTTCAGAGGCCATGTACCCTGAACCCGAAAAATTCTGAGAACATAGTTGACTGGCTTACACAGGACACCCAATCTTCAACAGCTTCCACTAAGAACCTTGACGCACCATCCTCCTCCAGCTCAGCTTTGGTCACCTGCTCTCAAGTTACCACTCTCCCGCCCGCCGCCACCACCACAGCCACCACAGCCACTTCACTTGATCCGTCAGAGGAGTTATTTACACATCAGTTGGATGAAATTAGTGACGAGCAACCATTATTGCCAGAGGATGTAGATAACAGGGATATGTCTCAGTCAGGCAGCATTACACACATGGACGTACAGTGTGATGATGATGATGATGTTGTACCCGCTGCTGCTTCCTTTGCTGAGGTGTCATATACAAGTGAAGCGGTTGATGATGACGATATGTCCGTGGATGCCATGTGTGTGCCTGCTCGAACAGAAGAAGAAGAGGGGGAAAGTTCTGAAGGGGAGACAGAGAGAAGGAGGAGACGAGTTGGAAGCAGGGGGAGGTCGTCGCAAGGAGCTAGTGGCACAGTCAGACAGCATGTATCGGCACCCGGGTTCAGCCAGACAGCACGCCAATCAACGCATGCTGTTGCCACCACCAGAATGCCGTCATTGCAAAGCTCAGCAGTGTGGCATTTTTTTTGTGTGTCTGCCTCTGATAACAGCAATGCGATTTGCAATCTGTGCCAAAAGAAACTGAGTCGTGGGAAGTCCAACACCCACCTCGGTACAACTGCAAAGGCACATGATCTCACATCACAAACGCCAATGGGATCAATACATGAGTACAAGCAGCACACAAACTCAAAGCCACCATCCTCCTGCTGGTCCAGCATTTTCAGCCACGTCAACCACTGCTATCCACCTTGCCCCCTCTCAACCACCCGCCACTCACCTTCAGCAGTTCCATCTCATCTGCCCACAGTCAGGTGTCTGTCAAGGAAATGTTTAAGCGTAAGAAGCTAATGTCACAGAGTCACCCCCTTGCCCGGCGTCTGACAGCTGGCTTGACGGAACTCTTAGCCCGCCAGCTTTTACCATACCAGTGGAAGGTACCCGGACGAATCTTTTTTTCAAAAAAGGCAAACCCAAACCTCTACTCAGTTATTGAAAAGGAAGTCATGGCATCTCTGGCATACAGTGTTGGGGCAAGGGTCCATCTGACCACTGATACCTGGTCTGCAAAGCACGGTCAGGGCAGGTACAGTACAGACCAAAAGTTTGGACACACATTCTCATTCAAAGAGTTTTCTTTATTTTCATGACTATGAAAATTGTAGATTTACACTCAAGGCATCAAAACTATGAATTAACACGTGGAATTATATACATAACAAAAAAGTGTGAAACAACTGAAAATATGTCATATTCTAGCGAGATGCAAGGTACAAAAATCAGCCGCACTCATCGTCAATCTTCACTTCTTTATTGCAGAGGACATACAGGGGGCAGACTCACATGGAGACTCGATACACAGCGACGGCCGTTTCGCGGTATGCACCGCTTCTTCCGGCTGTTTAATCCACGCTGAAGATCGCATGTGCGCTGACTTATAGCCTCATCTAGGGGAGGGTTCAACCAACCCATCACTTGGAAACCAGTGGCGTAACTACCGGGGAAGCAGCTGCTTCGGCGCCCCGGCAGCGCGTGTGACAGTTTATTTTCAAGTTAGTTAAATATCGATTCTTGTCCGGGCCCCTTCACATGTGATCTAATCTTACTGTCTCCTAAAGTCTTCTGAGTGTCGGGGATTCGAACCCACAACCTCCAATGTATCAGTGGCAAAGCATTTAACCTCACAACCATAAAGACTGCATCACAACTGATTGAAAAAATATGAGACTTCTACTGTTATAGCTTGCTAAGTGTACATCTATACACATGACAGCTGCCCCAACACACCCAGCACTGCTATATCTCTATATGACAGCTGTCCCAGCACACTCAGCTCTGCTATATCTCTATATATGAGCAGCTGTCATGTGTATAGATGTACACTTAGCCAGCTATAACAGTAGAAGTCTCATATTTTGATACGCACTTGATACTGGCACATGGGGGGAGGGGGGTTGGCACCTGATACTGGCACATGGGGGGAGGGGGGTTGGCACCTGATACTGGCACCTGGGGGGGTGGGGGGGTTGGCACCTGATACTCGCACATGGGGGGGAAGGGGAGAGAGGCACCTGATACTGGCACATGGGGGGGCAGAGGGGTTGGCACCTGATACTGGCACATGGGGGGGGGGGAGGCACTTGATACTGGCACTTTTTTTGTGGGGGAGGGGGGAGATGGCACTATGATACTGGGACATGGGGGAGAGGAGAGAGGCACCTGATACTGGCACCTGGGGGGGGAGGGGGGGTTGGCACCTGATACTGGCACATGGGGGGAGAGAGGCACCTGATACTGGCACATGGGGGGGAGAGGGGTTGGCACCCGATACTGGCACATGGGGGGGATGGAGAGAGGCACTTGATACTGGCACTTTTTTTGTGGGGGGGGGGGGAGATGGCACTATGATACTGGGACATGGGGGGGAGGAGAGAGGCACTTGATACTGGCATGTGGGGGGGGGGTTGGAACTTGATACTGGCACATGGGTGGGTTTGGCACTATGATACTGGCACATGGGGGAGAGAGGCACTTGATACTGGCACTTTTCTGGGGGGGAGATGGCACTATGATGCTGGGACATGGGGGGGAGAGAGAGGCACTTGAGACTGGCATGTGGGGGTTGTTTGGCACTTGATACTGGCACATGGGTGGGTTTGGCACTATGATACTGGCACATGGGGGAGAGAGGCACTTGATACTGGCACTTTTTTGGGGGGGAGATGGCACTATGATGCTGGGACATGGGGGGGAGAGAGAGGCACTTGATACTGGCATGGGGGGGGGGTTTGGCACTTGATACTGGCACTTGGGTGGGTTTGGCACTATGATACTGGCACATGGGGGGGAGAGGCACTTGATACTGCCACTTTTTTTTGGGGGGGGGGGAGATGGCACTATGATACTGGGACATGGGGGGGAGAGAGAGGCACTTGATACTGGCATGTGGGGGGTTTGGCACTATGATACTGGCACATGGGGGGTGGGAAGGAGAGAAGCACTTGATACTGGCACATTGGGGGGGATGGCACTATGATACTGGGACATGTGGGGGGGGGGAGGAGAGAGGCACTTGATACAGGCACATGATGGGGAGGCATCTATGGGGACACTTACTGGCACATTATTGGGGGGCATTATGGGGGACACTAGGGCGGCAGCCTATCAGAGGCCGGACACTGAGGGGCATCTACTGGGGCACTATATATGGGGCATTTTATACTGGTACATTATGGGGGGCACTAGCAGGAAGGGGGGAGAGGAGCACTATGGGGGAATTTACTGGGGGCACTATATAGGGGTATTTTATACTGGCACATTATGGGGGCACTATGGGGACATTAGCTCAACTGGGGGAATTACAAGGGGGTATTTTTGCACTGTCACAGTATAAGGAGAATTATTACTACTGGGGGGGCATTATAGTGGGCTTTATTACTCCCCCATGGTATGACCCCCTAGTAGCAGCACCAGCCTCTCCCTGCTCTGCTATCCCTCTGCCCCTTCTCCAAATCCTGATTATGAAATCTTTCTCATTAGGATAAAGCACAACATCAGCTCCGCCGAGCCCCCGGCCAAGTGTTGAAGTGGTGTCCGAGATCTCCAAGGGCCAAGTAACTGTAAGTTTTCATATACAATATGTTTATGTTATACACATATAGCCTACACTGTGCCACACAATATACAGTATACCGCTACACTGTGCCAAAGGAATGGGGTTTACACAGGAGGAGGGAGGTGCGAAGCGCGCTGGAGGGGCCCTTACAAATATTTGCTGTGGGGCCCAGTCACTTCTAGTTACGCCCCTGCCTAGGACACTATAGCAGTAGTGCAAGCACGAGACATAGATACATAGATGCATTCATTTATAATTTAAAAGCAGTAAGAACATGGATACAAAAAAGTTACAAAGAAGTGACACATGGCTGGCATATATAGAGGGAATAATATCTACATATCTATCAGGGGTAAATTACATACACAATTTTCTACAAATTCCCTGCAATGAAAAATACATTCCAAAAACAGAGACACATTTGTACGATGTCTTATTCAATAAATGCTGACAAATCATTACGTTCATTCAGGCCCAAGTAACCAGTAGCATCGGTTTTGATGATAAACCAAGCTTCCTTTTGGAGCAGGACGCGGTTTCTATCACCTCCCTGTAATAATGGGGGCACCTGCTCTAAACTCGCAAATCGCATAACACTCGCATCTCCTCCATGTTGGCAACCTACATGCTCAATGAGGCGAGTGCGTCCCTTGCCTGTTCTGATAGAATTACGGTGTTCCCGTACCCACTCCATTAAGGATCTTTTTGTCTTTCCTACATAGAAAGACCCGCATACGCAGATCAATACATAGACTACAAATGTTGTCCTGCAATTAATAAATTGATGTACACAGTGTTCGATGCCTCCAAAAAAGAGATGGCGACCCTGAAGCATATAACCGCACTGGGTGCAATCACCACAGTGATAGTTGCCAATCGGCTTACCGAGTGACAACCAATCACGCGGTTTTCGCTCGCTGTAGCGGCTAAGCACCAAGATGTCCCTAAATGTACGACATCTTTTAAAAGCCAATATTGGTTTCTGATCTACAAGCTTGCCCAGATCTCCTTCTGCTTTTAAAATCTCCCAATTATTCAAAATTGATCTCTTTATGTTATTTGCCATTGAACTATGTTTAAACACAAACACAAATCTGTCCTTTTTCTCTGCCTTATTCTCGACCTTACATTTTTTGCGTTTCATCAATGATCGCTGTGTGTATGTCATCGCCTTCTCCAATGCTATATCCAATTTCTCAGGCGGGTACCCACGTTGGACCAATCTGTCCCTCAGTTCCTTCGCCTGCTTAAGGAATACTGTATTCTGACTGTTAATCCATCTGAGTCTCAAAAATTGTCCATAAGGGAATGACTCTGTTACGCTACGTGGATGGTAGCTCCCATGGTGCAGCAGGGTATTGGTAGCAGTGGGTTTACGATACCCTTCGGTATGCAGGGTACCATCTTCCACAACGACACGAACGTCCAAGAACTTGATGGACAACCCCCCAAAATTGAGGGGGACACCATGTTCATGTCGTTCGTGCCATTGAGATGTGCCACAAATAGCTCACACTGCTCCTGTGTCCCCGACCACACCATGAAGACATCATCCACGTAGCGCAAAAATAGATGTATGGAACTGAGGAATGGGTTGGACGTCGAGAAGATGTGCTTATCCTCAAATATATTAGTAAAGGTAGACGAGACAGGTGTCCCCATGGCAGTCCCATAGATTTGCCTATACCACTGATCATTGAAAAGAAACGTATTATTCTCCAAGATAAATAGCAATGATTCTTCTATCTTCTATAAATTCACAAAATAAAGGGTCTCTCCCTGAATGTTCTACAAGTTCAACTACTGCGTTAACACCCCCACGTTGCGGAATCCGGGTGTAAAGATTAACCACATCCAGGGACACCAAACTCCAGCCATGCTGCCACTGAAAATCCTCAAGTGCCAGGAGGAAGTCGTTGGTGTCACCCAAGTATGTGGAAAATCTAAATAAAGTGGGACGCAGTAACCAGTCTAGGTATCTCGACAAGGGTTCAGTCACCGACCCAACCCCGGACACAATAGGGCGTCCAGGGGGATGGGTCAGTGACTTGTGCACCTTAGGGAGAAAATACCAGGATGGTCTACTAGGAAAGGGGGGAACTAATTTATCAATGTATATCTGTAAAGAATAATTCAAGGCAACTGGACGTACTGTAGATTTCTTGAAAACGTTTCACTCGTTCTTCCAACGAGCTTTCTCAATTCTGAGTGATTGTACAAAAATTCTGGGAATAAATATGTAACTGAATCCACATCTGGTAATTATACCCAGCATTGGGTCAAAGGTGTTGATTCCATTATCCTAACTGGAGTCAGTAGGTGATAGACAGCATTGTATGTGGCAGACAATAGATGTCTAACCCCCCCACCTCTATTCAAGCTTGGCTTCTCCATTTTTACGTAGATGGCCTCCTTCACGCCTCAATTGTCAATTTATCAATGGTAGATCCATGGAGCACACCTGCCTCAATGTACCTCCGCAACAGGTCCACCAAGTTGGACCTGGTCTCAGGAACCAGATCTGAGGACAACCTCTCGTATGTCGAGGCATCATTCAACTGCCTCCCTGCCTCTGTGACATAAAAATCGCGTGACATCACAACAACATTGCTCCCCTTCAGTGGCAGGATGGCTGGAGTTTGGTGTCCCTGAATGTGGTTAATCTTTACACCCGGATTCCGCAACGTGGGGGTGTTAACGCAGTAGTTGAACTTGTAGAGCATTCAGGGAGAGACCCTTTATTTTGTGAATTTATAGAAGAATCACTGCTATTTATCTTGGAGAATAATATGTTTCTTTTCAATGATCAGTGGTATAGGAAAATCTATGGGACCGCCATGTCTCGTGTACCTTCGCTAATATATTTTTTGGTAGATTTGAGGATAAGCACATCTTCTCGACGTCCAACCCATTCCTCAGTTCCATACGTCTATTTTTGCGCTATGTGGATGATGTCTTTATGGTGTGGTTGGGGACACAGGAGCAGTGTGAGCTATTTGTGGCACATCTCAATGGCATGAACGACATGAACATGATGTTCACCCTCAATTTTGGGGGGTTGTCCATCGAGTTCTTGGACATTCGTGTCGTTGTGGAAGATGGTGCCCTGCATACCGAAGGGTATCGTAAACCCACTGCTACCAATACCCTGCCGCACCATGGGAGCTACCATCCACGTAGCGTAACAGAGTCAGTCCCTTATGGACAAATTTTGAGACTCAGACGGATTAACAGTCAGGATACAGTATTCCTTAAGCAGGCGAAGGAACTGAGGGACAGATTGGTCCAACGTGGGTACCCGCCTGAGAAATTGGATATAGCATTGGAGAAGGCGAAGACATACACACAGCGATCATTGATGAAACGCAAAAAATGTAAGGTCGAGAATGAGGCAGAGAAAAAGGACAGATTTGTGTTTGTCTTTAAACATAGTTCAATGGCAAATAACATAAAGAGATCAATTTTGAATAATTGGGAGATTTTAAAAGCAGAAGGAGATCTGGGCAAGCTTGTAGATCAGAAACCAATACTGGCTTTTAAAAGATGTCGTACATTTAGGGACATCTTGGTGCGTAGCCGCTACAGCGAGCGAAAACCGCACGATTGGTTGTCACTCTGTAAGCCGGTTGGCAACTATCGCTGTGGTGATTGCTCCCAGTGCGGTTATATGCTTCAGGGTCGCCATCTCTTTTTTGGAGGTATCGAACACTGTGTACATCAATTTATTAATTGCAGGACAACATTTGTAGTCTATGTATTGATCTGCGTATGCGGGTCTTTCTATGTAGGAAAGACAAAAAGATCCTTAATGGAGCGGGTACGGGAACACCGTAATTCTATCAGAACAGGCAAGGGACGCACTTGCATCATTGAGCATGTACGTTGCCAACATGGAGGAGATGCAAGTGTTATGCGATTTGCTGGTTTAGAGCAGGTGCCCCCACTATTACAGGGAGGTGATAGAAACCACGTCCTGCTCCAAAAGGAAGCTCGGTTTATCAGCAAAACCGATG
Organism: Bufo gargarizans; assembly: GCF_014858855.1. Classification (NCBI taxonomy): domain Eukaryota; kingdom Metazoa; phylum Chordata; class Amphibia; order Anura; family Bufonidae; genus Bufo; species Bufo gargarizans. The sequence goes on from NC_058082.1 coordinate 457,315,095, forward strand.
CTACTGGTTACTTGGGCCTGAATGAACGTAATGATTTGTCAGCATTTATTGAATAAGACATCGTACAAATGTGTCTCTGTTTTTGGAATGTATTTTTCATTGCAGGGAATTAGTAGAAAATTGTGTATGTAATTTACCCCTTATGGATATGTAGATATTATTCTCTCTATATATGCCAGCCATGTGTCACTTCTTTGTAACTTTTTTGTATCCATGTTCTTACTGCTTTTAAATGATAAATAAATGCATCTATGTATCTATGTCTCGTGCTTGCGCTACTGCTATAGCGTCCTAGGTTTTCAAGTGATGGGTTGGTTGAACCCTCCCCTAGATGATGCTATAAGTCAGTTCACACGCGATCCTCAGCGTGGATTAAACAGCCGGAAGAAGCGGTGCATACCGCGAAACGGCCGTCGCTGTGTATCGAGTCTCCATGTGAGTCTGCCCCCTGTATGTCCTCTGTAATAAAGAAGTGAAGATTGATGGTGAGTGATGATGATTTTTGTACCTTGCATCTTGTTACTTACTTGTTTAAGTCCTGCACCCCTCTGTCCTGGATAGTCGGAGGAGGCCAGATCTGGGTCCCGTATCAATACAGGTTATAGACGGTGCCCTCAGCATTTCTCGCTATATATATGTCATGTTCTAGGTTTTTCAAAGTAGCCACCTTTTGCTTTGATTACTGCTTTGCACACTCTTGGCATTCTCTTGATGAGCTTCAAGAGGTAGTCACCTGAAATGGTCTTCCAACAGTCTTGAAGGAGTTCCCAGAGATGCTTAGTGTCACAGCCACTATCTCTGGCTGTGACCTTCCGTCCTTGCTCGTTCGGCGCTCCTCGCTGAAGTTTCGTTTCTGTGTGTTATTTGTGGTTCTGTATCGGTTAACTCCCCTGTGTTCCTATTAGGAGTTAATCCTCTCTGTCTGCTCCATGGGTGTGGCCTCTCTGCTGCACCCATGGAACCTGTATATAAGGCTGAGGTTTCCTCAGTTCTGTGTCAGCTCTCCTGGTGTGTGTTGTCTTGTCCTTCTCCTTGTTTGTACCCACTCTCCCATGCTGCTGACCCATGAGATCTGTGTCTGTCTGTGCTCTGTGGGTTTCCCTACTTGTTCATTGATGTCCTCTTTCCTGTGTTTCTGTATCTGTTCTGCCAGTTATGTTTGAGTCAACTTTTGTGTATTTATATGTCTCTGTTCAGCAAGCCCTTGCTGCACCTTTCTTTGTAGCAGAGTGCCATGGGTAAGGCCATGCAGTTTACTACTGGTGGAGCAAGTCCTTCTCTGCTCATTGTCACTCCTGTTTTCTTGCTATGAACTCCTGCTTGTGTTATTAGTTGCCCTGTTTGTATTTGCCTGTCTATGTTATGTATGCCTATGTGCCGTCGGTACCTTCTGGTACCTGTTGTCCATTCGTTCCTGCTGTCACTGTCTAGTTCACGCTCCAGAGTGGACCCTGGCAACTTCCTGCTGCAAAGCCTAACCCTACCATCAGGGGCCCTAGTGAATACCAGGAATTGCTTAGTCACGCCCCTCTGGAGTATTACTAGACAGTGGCGCAGTGGGGGTTTGCTCCCACTGTGCTGACGGTACATAGAGCTCATGTTTTGTCTGTGCTGCCTTCCCTGGTTTTTGTTTGTGCAATAAACTCTTGAGTGTCTGTACCTGATTTCCGTTTGTTTATTGCTTGACGACATGGTGGTCTCTCCTGGGACCTCCAACTCGTGACGCCTAGCACTTGTTGGCCCTTTTGCCTTCACTCTGCAGTCCAGCTCACCCCAAACCATCTCGATTGGGTTCAGGTCCGGTGACTGTGGAGGCCAGGTCATCTGGCGCAGCACCCCATCACTCTCCTTCATGGTCACATAGCCCTTACACAGCCTGGAGGTGTGTTTGGGGTCATTGTCCTGTTGAAAAATAAATGATGGTCCAACTAAACGCAAACCGGATGCAATAGCATGCCGCTGCCAGATGCTGTGGTAGCCATGCTGGTTCAGTATGCCTTCAATTTTGAATAAATCCCCAACAGTGTCACCAGCAAAGCACCCCCACACCATCACACCTCATCCTCCATGCTTCACTTTGGGAACCAGGCATGTAGAGTCCATCCGTTCACCTTTTCTGCGTCGCACAAAGACACGGTGGTTGGAACCAAAGATCTCAAATTTTGACTCATCAGACCAAAGCACAGATTTCTACTGGTCTAATGTCCATTCCTTGTGTTCTTTAGCCCAAACAAGTCTCTTCTGCTTGTTGCTTGTCCTTAGCAGTGGTTTCCTAGCAGATATTCTACCATGAAGGCCTGATTCACACAGTCTCCTCTTAACAGTTGTTCTAGAGATGTGTCTGCTGCTAGAACTCTGTGTGGCATTGACCTGGTCTCTAATCTGAGCTGCTGTTAACCTGCGATTTCTGAGGCTGATGACTCGGATGAACTTATCCTCCGCAGCAGAGATGAGCATGTGAGCCAGTTTCTTTGTAGCGCTTGATGGTTTTTGTGACTGCACTTGGGGACACTTTTAAAGTTTTCCCAATTTTTCTTAAACTAATGATGGCCACTCGTTTTTCTTTACTTAGTGCTTTTTTCTTGCCATAATACAAATTCTAACAGTCTATTCAGTAGGACTATCAGCTGTGCATCCACCTGACTTCTCCACAACGCAACTGATGCTCCCAACCCCATTTATAAGGCAAGAAATCCCACTTATTAAACCTGACAGGGCACACCTGTGAAGTGAAAACCATTTCAGGTGACTACCTCTTGAAGCTCATCAAGAGAATGCCAAGAGTGTGCAAAGCAGTAATCAAAGCAAAAGGTGGCTACTTTGAAGAACCTAGAATATGACATATTTTCAGTTGTTTCACACTTTTTTGTTATGTATATAATTCCACATGTGTTAATTAATAGTTTTGATGCCTTCAGTGTGAATCTACAATTTTCATAGTCATGAAAATAAAGAAAACTCTTTGAATGAGAAGGTGTGTCCAAACTTTTGGTCTGTACTGTTTATCACGTACACTGCGCATTGGGTCAACCTGCTGACGGCTGCCAAGCATGGAATGCGTGGCTCTGCAGCGGAGTTGATGACACCACCACGACTTGCAGGCAGGCCTACTGGCACCTCCTCTACTCCATCCTCTTCAATAACCTCCTCGGCTGAGTCCTCTTCTGCTGCGGCATCTGGCTGCACATCAACTGAATCCCCCCAGCTCCCCAGGGGCTATTCCACATCCCGGATACCACAGTGTCACGCTGTCTTGGGGTTGACTTGCCTGAAAGCAGAGAGCCACACCGGACCAGCACTCCTGTCCACCCTGAACGCACAGGTGGATCAGTGGCTGACCCCGCACCAACTGGCGATTGGCAAAGTGGTGTGTGACAATGGAAGCAATTTGTTGGCGGCATTTCAATTTGGGCAAGTTGTCACATGTGCCGTGTATGGCACATGTGTTGAATCTCATCATACAACGCTTTGTGTCTAAGTACCCAGGCTTACAGGACGTCCTCAAGCAGGCCAGGAAGGTGTGTGGCCATGGCACACTTTTCAGACATTCAGCGCTGAAACAACATGCCAGTGAGGCGCTTGATTTGCGACAGCCCGACACGTTGGAATTCAACACTCCTAATGTTCGACCGCCTGCTCCAACAAGAAAAAGCCGTCAACGAGTATTTGTATGACCGGGGTGCTAGGACAGCCTCTGCAAAGCTGGGAATTTTTTTGCCACGTTACTGGACGCTCATGCGCAATGCCTGTAGGCTCATGCGTTCTTTTGAGGAGGTGACAAACCTAGTCAGTCGCACCGAAGGCACCATCAGCGACTTCATCCCATTTGTTTTCTTCCTGGAGCATGCCCTGCGAAGAGTGCTGGATCAGGCTGTAGATGAGCGTGAAGAGGAAGAGGAAGAGTTGTGGTCACCATCACCACCAGAAACAGCCTTGTTATCATTGCTTGCCGGACCTGCGGCAACGCTGCAAGAGGAGTATGAGGAAGAGGAGTCAGAGGAGGAATGTGGCTTTGAGGAGGAGGAAGACCAACCACAGCAGGTATCCCAGGGTGCTCGTTGTTGTCACCTATCTGGGACCCGTGGTGTTGTACGTGGCTGGGGGGAAGAACAGACCGTCAATGACATCAGTGAGGACGAGGAACGGAAAATGATTAGCTCGGCATCCAACTTTGTGCAAATGGGGTCTTTCATGCTGTCATGTCTGTTGAGGGACCCTCTCATTAAAAGGATGAAGGAGAACGACCTGTACTGGGTGGCCACGCTACTAGACCCCCAGTATTCCACTGGTAAGGCAGTGGTTCCACTTAAATATGTGTTTTCCTATGTGTATGCTGCATAAAAGATCAGAAGTGTGATGTATTGTGCATTACTGTGCCATAACATCCAGCCACTAGTTGGACATGAATCCTCTGTCTAGAGGGAGGTGCAGGTTATAACCAGTCTAGTCTAGAGTTAGAAAGTAAGAAGAGCAGACATAGCTGAACCCTGCTCTGGATTAAATCAGCCAGGGACAAGCAAAGATGCAAACAAGCAGAGAAAAAGAACAAGGATATACTAAGGAGCATGACAGAGGTACCGTATAATAGGAGGTATGAGTAGAAGTTCTGTGGAGAAAAACTGTATAAATGGGACCTTTGAGTTTCCATAGTCACATGTCTGGGTAAAATAGCCCTCAGCCTACTAGCCATAATTTGAAAACCAACTAATTATAGACGAGGACTTAGATCCCGCAGAGCTAAATCTGCAGTCCAGAGCAACCTGTAAAAAAAAGTTGCAGAGCTTAGTGGTTGCAATGCATAAAGAGAAAGAGAAGTGTTGCACTTCCATTACTGGATGCTTAAAGGGTTTCTGTAATGAGAAATAACGTTATGTAGCTGACTGACCTTAGCGATGTGCTAATATCAGCAGTACATAACAGTATGCTTTATAACTCCCTGCCTGCCGCCGTTCTCTTAAAGTAAAGACTTTTAAAATATACTAATGAGCCTCTAGGTGCTATGAGGGCGTTGCTTCAGCACCTAGAGGCTCGGTCTACGCACCCTTTGGCACACCCAGGTCCAGTTGATTGACTTTCGAGTTCTCCTCAGTGTCCTGTAAATCCCGCATCTGCGGCATCCCTTTTAGTATTCGGCGCAGGTGCAGTGAGTGAAGGATGAACTCCTGCAGCCGGCTTCCTTCCTTCGGCGCAAGCAGCGTTTTTCTGTCCGCGATGTGGTGCGGAGCAAGACTGATCGGTCCTGGCAGACAATGTAAGTCAATGGGGATGGATCCTTTTTCGCTGAAGCAATAGAAAACGGATCCGTCCCCCATTGACTTTCAATTGTGCTAAAGACGGATCAGTCATGACTATAGAAGACATAATACAACCAGATCCGTTCATGATGGATGCATGCGGTTGTATTATTGTAACAGAAGCGTTTTTGTAGATACACGACGGATCCGCAAAAAACGCTAATGTGAAAGTAGCCTTATGCTATCATTTTAAATCTCTATGATGTAGAATCACTTATCATTTTACCAATTCCATTTTACAAATGAGCTCATTTTCTTTAATCGCTTAGCAATCTCATGATCTACAGGGAGTGCAGAATTATTAGGCAAATGAGTATTTTGACCACATCATCCTCTTTATGCATGTTGTCTTACTCCAAGCTGCATAGGCTCGAAAGCCTACTACCAATTAAGCATATTAGGTGATGTGCATCTCTGTAATGAGAAGGGGTGTGGTCTAATGACATCAACACCCTATATCAGGTGTACATAATTATTAGGCAACTTCCTTTCCTTTGGCAAAATGGGTCAAAAGAATGACTTGACAGGCTCAGAAAAGTCAAAAATAGTGAGATATCTTGCAGAGGGATGCAGCACTCTTAAAATTGCAAAACTTCTAAAGCGTGATCATCGAACAATCAAGCGTTTCATTCAAAATAGTCAACAGGGTCGCAAGAAGCGTGTGGAAAAACCAAGGCGCAAAATAACTGCCCATGAACTGAGAAAAGTCAAGCGTGCAGCTGCCAAGATGCCACTTGCCACCAGTTTGGCCATATTTCAGAGCTGCAACATCACTGGAGTGCCCAAAAGCACAAGGTGTGCAATACTCAGAGACATGGCCAAGGTAAGAAAGGCTGAAAGACGACCACCACTGAACAAGACACACAAGCTGAAACGTCAAGACTGGGCCAAGAAATATCTCAAGACTCAAGGTTTTATGGACTGATGAAATGAGAGTGAGTCTTGATGGGCCAGATGGATGGGCCCGTGGCTGGATTGGTAAAGGGCAGAGAGCTCCAGTCCAAATCAGACGCCAGCAAGGTGGAGGTGGAGTACTGGTTTGGGCTGGTATCATCAAAGATGAGCTTGTGGGGCCTTTTTGGGTTGAGGATGGAGTCAAGCTCAACTCCCAGTCCTACTGCCAGTTTCTGGAAGACACCTTCTTCAAGCAGTGGTACAGGAAGAAGTCTGCATCCTTCAAGAAAAACATGATTTTCATGCAGGACAATGCTCCATCACAGACGTCCAAGTACTCCACAGCGCGGCTGGCAAGAAAGGGTATAAAAGAAGAAAATCTTATGACATGGCCTACTTGTTCACCTGATCTGAACCCCATTGAGAACCTGTGGTCCATCGTCAAATGTGAGATTTACAAGGAGGGAAAACAGTACACCTCTCTGAACAGTGTCTGGGAGGCTGTGGTTGCTGCTGCACGCAATGTTGATGGTGAACAGATCAAAACACTGACAGAATCCATGGATGGATGGCTTTTGAGTGTCCTTGCAAAGAAAGGTGGCTATATTGGTCACTGATTTGTTTTTGTTTTGTTTTTGAATGTCAGAAATACATATTTGTGAATGTTGAGATGTTATATTGGTTTCACTGGTAAAAATAAATAATTGAAATGGGTATATATTTGTTTTTTGTTAAGTTGCCTAATAATTATGCACAGTAATAGTCACCTGCACACACAGATATCCCCCTAAAATAGCTAAAACTAAAAACAAACTAAAAACTACTTCCAAAAATATTCAGCGTTGATATTAATGAGTTTTTTGGGTTCATTGAGAACATGGTTGTTGTTCAATAATAAAATTAATCCTCAAAAATACAACTTGCCTAATAATTCTGCACTCCCTGTAGTAATACATGAGTAAGTGGGAAAGCATATCACACTTTATGATTCCATTACTTCAGAGAAGATATGACAAAGATTTTCTTGCTAAACTTTATTTTCTCATTTGATTATTATATATTTCATGACTGCATCTCAATTTAGAGTTGTTATTATTAGAGATAAGTGAATTTCTCAAAAATGCGATTTGGCCGATTCGCCCAATTTTTCAAAATAATTTGGTTTTGATCAAAATTAATTCCTGGCGAATCGCATTAAAAAATTGCTATTTCCTGGCTGCATAGAACACTGTGCCTTGCAGTAACACGCATAGGGAGTCTGTTGTGGTAGTGAAACAGCACTGTGAGTCAGTATGACATGCAGATGACAGGCGTCGCTCTTAGGACTGTTTCACACGAGCAGATGCAGTGCGTGACATCCGCTCCGTGAATGACAACCAAGACCCGATGCGGACAGCAGAAGCACGGAGCATTAACATGATTAATAATGCTCCGCGCCTCTCTGTGATTTCTTTACTATGAAATCACAGTGACAACTTTATCTCACTGTGATTTCGTAGTAAAGAGATCACAGAGAGGCACGGAGCATTATCAATCATGTTAATGCTCCGTGCTTCTGCTGTCCGCATCGGGTCTTGGCTGTTATTCACGCAGCGGATGTGAAGCACGGCATCTGCTCGTGTGAAACAGTCCTTAAAATAACTGCACATTTCACTTATTTGGGCAGTCACGGGGCCAAAACTGACTAAATAACTCAAGTTAGGAATGTAAGAAAGGCCACAATCTCTAATGCTCACAGATTAATACAATTTAAGATCTTGCATCGGTTGTACTATACCCCAAAAATTCTAGCGAAATTCCCCCAAAATAAAGGCCGAGACTGCGGCTGCCCTAAATGTGGGTATGTGAACGCAGACTTTGGGCATGTACTGTGGGGATGTAGTAAAATAAAAAGGTACTGGGAACAGATCTTTGTAGCTCTACAAAAGGAGTCTTCTTCGACATATAGCCCTGGGATGCTGACAGTGATACTGGGATATTATGCTTTAGATATGGAAGTCCTGGCTCGGGTCAGACAGATCTGGTTGAGGGGTCTGATGGCGCTAAAAGTCATTCTGGTCAAACATTAGGGCTCTGCCTCCCCACCTTTGATAAACAAATGAATTCTGTACCTCCAACAAATCAAACTTTATGAGGATATGGAAAGAAAACGGAGAGCGGCACGTGTGACTGTTCAGACACGGTTACTAGTCTAAATTTGTCTGTGTGTACCAGGGCTGCAGTGACGACAGCCAACCCGGGAGGGGGGGGGGGCATAGGTTTAGTTGTTCTATTATTGGTGAATTTACAGCTATATTTATAATCTGTGTAGGATCTTGTGTTATGCGATAAGGCAGTCTGCTATTGTTATATAGTAACTATCCTGTGTAGTAACAATATGTGTTGTTTTTGTATAGAGAAGAAAATGAAAATAAATGGATATTTAAAAATAAAAAATAAATAACTCAAGTGTGAACTCAGCCTTACAGGTCAATGTTAGCGTTAAGAATAAGCGCATATTAGTCTCCGTCAAAGGGCTTGATAGTAGTTGGATTCAGTCCTAGGAGACCCCAGAGTGTCAAACATATTTTTTCAGGACACTTTCGATTCACGGGGCCAAAACTGACCGAATAACTAATGTATGAACTCAGCCTTACAGGTCAATGTTAGCGCCAAGAAGAAGCGCACTCCTGTTACACCGTCGGCAGCTGATTACACATAGTTATCTACAGAACCTGTTCTATTAAACGCTTATACAAGTAGAGCCCCCGCCCGACAGAGTGAAGAGGGTGTCAGCAGTAAGTTTGTGTTGACATCACTAATTATTTTGCCCTTCCTCTGATCCGTTGGAGCAATAACCCCCCAAAAAATTATCCTGCCTGTGGAGCATCAGCCTTCACTCGGTCAGTATTAGGTCAGTAATCCAACAGTATTGCTAAAGCAAAAAAAAAAAAACAGGAATGGATCCAAAACAGAGATGACACGTGAATAGAATATTTGCATGTTTTCTGTGTTTTGCACCCACTCCTGCTTTTGGCTACCAAATCATAAGCCAATTCTGATGCAAAATAAGGACCATGTCACGCAGGGCTTACAGCTGTTACATAGACAGGATCCGTTGTGTGTATCATTTTTCCATCTTTCTGACAGATAAGAAGAAGGGTCAAATAAATGATTATGTCAGCAAGGCCGAAAGGCAAAATAGTGGCCCATTAATTAAGTGGGGAGGGTGGGAACAGCATAAGAAGTCCACAGAGTGGTCCTATGACATAGTGGTTAGGTGGCAGCAGCATGAGGAGACCACAGAGTGGCACAATGACAGTGTGGAGGTGGCAGCAGCATCAGGAGGCCACAGAGTGGTACAATTACAGAGTGTTGAGGTGGTGGCAGCAGCAGCATCAGGAGTAGGCCACATTTATGGCCTTTCTATGTTCGTATAGTCGGTCCAACATATGAAGGACGGAATTCCAACGGGTGGAAACATCACATAGCCTATGCTGAGGTGTACGGTGTACGAGTGGCTGAAGTGCATGCAAAGTTTCCTGGCTATTTTTTAGGACATCTTGCACAAGGGTGGAAGATTTCAGGAAACGCTTGACAACCAAATTGAACACATATGCCCTCCTTGACGCAGCGCTGACACCATGTTCTTCCCATTGTCGGTCACTATGGTTCCGATCTTGAGTTGTCGTGGAGAAAGCCAGTATTCGATTTCTTAAAGAAGGACACGGAGCAGTTCCTCCCCTGTGTGACTCTGTTTGCCCAGGAAAACGAGGTGCATAACTGCGTGACACTGCCATGCCCTGCACATGTGGTACGCTGGAGGGGCACTGTGAGTTGTCCCTGCAGTGGAGGCTGTGGACACGGTGGGGGGGCAGAGGCGGACATTGTTGCAGGACCAACGGCGTGAAAGTGTGGAGGGCGGAAGTAGGTGTCACCTGGCCAAGTTGCTGGTGTGGCTGTGCAGGAACCACATTTACCCAGTGAGCCTTAAAGGACATGTATTGTCCTTGACCATAGTTACAGCTCTAAACTTCGGCGCTACTCTGCACTTTGGTAGACACCGACATGCTCAATGACTGGCCCACCTTCTGTTCTACATATGTGTGCAGAGCTGGTACTGCCTTTTTGGCAAAGAAATGACAGCTTGGGACTCTTTACCTTGGTTTGGCACAAGCCAGCGGTTCTCTTAAAAGGTGCAGAGTCCACCACTTGGAAAGGGAGGGACTGCAGCACCAGCAACTTGGCCAGGAGCACATTCAGCTTCTGCACCATTGGATGAGTGCTCGCATGCTGTTGTCTCTTGGCAATCGCTTCAGTGATCGATTGCTGACGGAATGACTGACGAGAAGTAGGAGCAGAAGCATCAGGACCAGCAGCTGATGGGAAGGACAGACATCTCCCTTCGGCTGAGGTGGTGGAGCCTTGACTGCCTAAAATCGGGTACGTGCCACTGGGTGATGCAGCAGTTGCTTCGGCACACTGGACCACCACATTGGAGCCATGGTTCTCACAGGCCACTTTATGGTGACATTAGCACCCTGGCCACGCTTTACCTTCTGCCTACAGATTCTGAAAATGGTCATGTTCACCTCCTCCGGCGGCCTAACAAAAAACTGCCACACTGCCGAGTATGTGATTTTACCCCCAACACTCCACACTGGCTGACTGCTACCGCCATTGCTTCCGTGAACCCCTGCACCACTATTTTCAGGGCAGGTAGGCTCCTGCGAAGCAAATGGTCTACACGGGGCACGTTTGGCTCCCAACCTCCCACTGCTGCCACCCTGCTGGCTCCCGGCCACGCTAGCAACTTGCTGACTCCCCCGGTGCCTCACGGGCAAGCTGCCACCCTCTTCTACTGATGATGATGAAGCCCCTAGTTCACCCGGCTCCTAAGTAAAATCAGCTACATCATCATCGAAAACTGTCTGCATGTCACTGATGTCCTCCTCAACGGTCTCTGGGTCAGGAGCCTGACCGCTCGCAACACCACCTCGCACGCCACTCTCCTCATCACTACTAGCCCATCTAGCGGAGGAAGCGGCAGATGTCTCCTTCACATCTTGGCTGGCCAGTAGCTGCTGACTGTCCTCTAGTAGCTCGTCCTCGCTGTGTAGTGGAGCTGAGCCCAGAGCATATAATACTTCTCTGGCTAAGGGAACAGAAAAGAACAAAGGCAGGTTGAGGACAGGTGAGGGCACAGGGCCTGCTCCCGGGCCATGCCTACTAAGGGTTGTGTCTGACAAACCCACGGACTCTTGGCTGGGGTGTCTGATGTCACTTGGGATGAAGTGGATGACAGAGTCAACCATTCAAGAACCGCTGGGTTGCTGGTCAAGACATGACCGCTAGATGACACCGGGAGCTCAGGCCTCTCGTTGCAACTCTGGCTGCCATGCCCCCTTACTCTGCTGCGACCTGTGCCTGCACTAAAAACATTTAGGCCTCTTCCACTCCCCTGTGCATGGCCTAGCACTTCTGTGTCTAACATATTGTTAGATCAAAAAAATAAATAAAAAGGAAATTAAAACACCTCCAAAAAGTCTGTAATTTTCTGACTTTACCACACAATTGCTAATAAGCCCTTTTCTTTCCGACTAATACACGCCAAAAAGGGCTTTGAATGTTTAACTGCACCGCTGAACCGCAAATAGGCCCTTATTTGTTTCCACTTACGTATACACTCCACAAAAGGCTATAGAACATATATTTTTTGCCACTAAGACACGCCAAAAAGTGCTTTAGAACATATAACTGTACCACTGAACTGCAAATATATATTTTTTTGCCACTAATACACACCAAAAGGGCTGGAATTTTCTCACTTCACCACACAACGGCAAATACTTTTTTTTGTGCCACTAATACATGCTCAAAAAAGGCTTTAGAACATAACTGCACCACTGAACAGCAAATAATATATTTTATTTTGCCACTAATACAGGCCAAAAAGGGCTTTAGAACTGCACTGCTATTTTTTTCCACTTAGACACGCCACAAAAGGTTTTTGGACATACAGGGAGTGCAGAATTATTAGGCAAGTTGTATTTTTGAGGATTCATTTTATTATTGAACAACAACCATGTTCTCAATTAACCCAAAAAACTCATTAATATCAAAGCTGAATATTTTTGGAAGTAGTTTTTAGTTTGTTTTTAGTTTTAGCTATTTTAGGGGGATATCTGTGTGTGCAGGTGACTATTACTATACATAATTATTAGGCAACTTAACAAAAAACAAATATATACCCATTTCAATTATTTATTTTTACCAGTGAAACCAATATAACATCTCAACATTCACAAATATACATTTCTGACATTCAAAAACAAAACAAAAACAAATCAGTGACCAATATAGCCACCTTTCTTTGCAAGGACACTCAAAAGCCATCCATCCATGGATTCTGTCAGTGTTTTGATCTGTTCACCATCAACATTGCGTGCAGCAGCAACCACAGCCTCCCAGACACTGTTCAGAGAGGTGTACTGTTTTCCCTCCTTGTAAATCTCACATTTGATGATGGACCACAGGTTCTCAATGGGGTTCAGATCAGGTGAACAAGGAGGCCATGTCATTAGATTTTCTTCTTTTATACCCTTTCTTGCCAGCCACGCTGTGGAGTACTTGGACGCGTGTGATGGAGCATTGTCCTGCATGAAAATCATGTTTGAAGGATGCAGACTTCTTCCTGTACCACTGCTTGAAGAAGGTGTCTTCCAGAAACTGGCAGTAGGACTGGGAGTTGAGCTTGACTCCATCCTCAACCCGAAAAGGCCCCGCAAGCTCATCTTTGATGATACCAGCCCAAACCAGTACTCCACCTCCACCTTGCTGGCGTCTGAGTCGGACTGGAGCTCTCTGCCCTTTACCAATCCAGCCACTGGCTCATCCATCTGGCCCATCAAGACTCACTCTCATTTCATCAGTCCATAAAACCTTAGAAAAATCAGTCTTGAGATATTTCTTGGCCCAGTCTTGACGTTTCAGCTTGTGTGTCTTGTTCAGTGGTGGTCGTCTTTCAGCCTTTCTTACCTTGGCCACGTCTCTGAGTATTGCACACCTTGTGCTTTTGGGCACTCCAGTGATGTTGCAGCTCTGAAATATGGCCAAACTGGTGGCAAGTGGCATCTTGGCAGCTGCACGCTTGACTTTTATCAGTTCATGGGCAGTTATTTTGCGCCTTGGTTTTTCCACACGTTTCTTGCGACCCTGTTGACTATTTTGAATGAAACGCTTGATTGTTCGATGATCACGCTTCAGAAGCTTTGCAATTTTAAGAGTGCTGCATCCCTCTGCAAGATATCTCACTATTTTTGACTTTTCTGAGCCTGTCAAGTCCTTCTTTTGACCCATTTTGCCAAAGGAAAGGAAGTTGCCTAATAATTATGCACACCTGATATAGGGTGTTGATGTCATTAGACCACACCCCTTCTCATTACAGAGATGCACATCACCTAATATGCTTAATTGGTAGTAGGCTTTCGAGCCTATACAGCTTGGAGTAAGACAACATGCATAAAGAGGATGATGTGGTCAAAATACTAATTTGCCTAATAATTCTGCACTCCCTGTATAACTGCACCGCTGAACAGCAAATAATATATATTTATGTGCCACTAATACACACCAAAAAGGGCTGTAATTTTCTAACTTCAGCAGACAACAGCTAATAAGCTTTTTTTCCCCCACTAATACAACCCATAAAATGCTTTAGAACATATAACTGCACTGCACAAGGGCAAATAAGACGTAGAAATATTTCCTTATAATATACCCTGTTAATAGCTGCATAAAGCAGCACTTGCACCCCACAAGAACAGTTTGCTGGAATTACAGAGCAAAATAATGGCAATTTGGATCCGCAGTCAGTGCAGCAAGGTGTAATCAGATTGTTCCTATTACCCAGGCTGTAAACTCCCCTACTGAACCTGTTCTGTTCTAATACTGTGGAATGATTCCTCCCTATCCTTTCCCTGAACTTCTATACAGCAAAATAAAAGTTTTAAAGTCTTTCCTAGCACTGTCCCTAGCACCTGCAGACGTCTCTCCCTGCACTAAGTACACTGGAAAATGGCTGAATCCGAGATGGCTGAGGCTGTTTATAGGGCTGTGACATCACACGGCTGGCTGGCTGCTGATTAGCTGCATGCATGGCATTGTGGGTGTTCCCTCGTTCCCAGAGTTCCTTGCTCCCTGTCCTAATACCTGCAGCAGCCATTTTAGGAGAAAGTGCGATTCTTTACCACAAAGCATGAGGAAATTCTAATTCGGTGCAAATCGCATTTTTCCTGAAATTTGGATCTAATTCCACTTCGATTCGCTCATCTCTAGTTATTATATACAGCAGTAATTACTTACATGCAAAGCTTCTTCGGTTCCCATAACTTTGGCATAGCATTCACATATTTTTATTTTCCTATTAAGGGAAGATTTTTCAGATCGTGAATTTTAGTTACTCATGGCTCTCTGAGGACAGTATTTTAGTAGAAGTATTCATAATGCAATTACAGCTATAAAACAAATGGCATCTAAGGGCTGTAATACATCTTACTCTAGAGGTCACACAAGGAAATAAATAGAATATGGCTAATACAAAGAAATTATTCTTCAGATAAATTTAGAGCAAAGCATATTGCAAATGGCTGATTTACCCATTGTCATAAAATGTTCAAATCTCTGTACTTTCTTGACCTCTAGAAACCAATCCTTCAGCGTTGGGGGTTCTTTCTGCAGCCACTTCCTCTGTATTAGTATCTTGGCCACATTGAGGAAAAGCATACATAACTCTGACTTGATATCAGCATGACACACATCAAACCAATTAAACAAAATCAGATCTAGAGAAAAACTTGTTTTAGTTTTAAAAACCTCATTAACAATTTTGTTAATCTTTTCCCAAAAAGGAACAATTAGAGGACATTTATACCAAATATGAGCATATGTCCCTATCTCTCCTCCACATCTCCAACATCTTCTGGAGGTCAAGAAAGTACAGAGTTTTGAAAAAATGAGGTGGACTTTAGCCCATAATGTGCAAAGATTTGAGGACACATGGGAAAAATGGACTTCATATCTGACACCAGAAAAGACAAATTTGTTCTTAGGGAACTGTGTTTAATTGTTTATTTGTGTTTATTTTGAGTTGAGTTAAACATACCATTCTATGTTTCTATGTTTCTTAGAGGTCTGTACATAGACCATTTTCTAAAAGGTTTACTAAATTGCTATTTTGACTGGTAACCATTATCTTCTCCTTTACCTGTTTTTCCTTTACCTTTCCTTCCCTCCATCCTCCCTCCTTCCCTACTCTTTCCATGTTTGTCCTGTTTTATTTGTTCATGTATCAACGATGTTACTATTTAATATATATATATTTTTTTATATGGATATATATGTATATTATTTTTCAGATATGTAGCGAAATCTTTACATTTATTCATTTAGAGTGATGTAACTCCACAGTATATATCCTTGAAATAACCTTAAAAATAAAAAATTTACACATAAAATGTTCAAATTCTACCGCCACTAAAGACAAACATAAGTGTCAATAAAAATACCAGAAAACCATATTTTGTGGCACTACTCCACATACTGGACCTCATAGGGGCAAGATTTATGCAAATTTGCTAAGATGTGTTTCTATATTGCTTGAAGGAGCATTCTGAGGTGTAGAGGGGGAACCTTAACATTTACCCTTATGTCGCTGCTCCCTATATCCAACCGCAGTGCCATTATGTCACAAGGGTTCTCCAGTTTTAGTATGGTATTGTTAAACTAGTTTAATGTGACAAAAAAAATAAAAAAAATGATGTTCTCCTTATGGTCATAATAATTGGGGTTTCTGTAATATATATAGAAATGAGCGAATCACTCAAAATTCAGTTTGGGTTCTATTAAGCCAAATCAGTCAATCAATTTCATTCAGACCTGAATCGCTTCTACCCAAATCGAAAGTGCTTCAGATTTGTGCTTTTGTGTCTTTTAGGACATTTTTTTCTCCCAGTTTTTTTTTATACTTTTATCTCTCTGTCTCTTTCTCTTCAAAATTTGCCTGAATCAAATCAACAATAATTTTGATTTGAATGCAACTCAAATTGTTACAAAATTTGGGTTGAATCCGATTTGTATCTAATGGATTTGTTCATAATTTTTTTTGTATGAAGTTACCTAAGAGTATTTAAAGTAATATGTAAATAAAACTGGTCACATAAATTATATTAAACCCCTAATAACTTTGTCTCTTCATTTTCATAAATTTTTACATTTATGATCAAAAATTAAATGGTATTCAAAAATAGTGCTATAAAAAAAGGATTAAAATGTAATAAAATATACTATCTCATAGGCTTTTAGTACTATTTTAAAAGAAAATAATATCAATATAGCAGGAAAACAATTAAACTATTAAAGTAAAAAATATACTATTAATATAAACTACATTACATAAACTACTAACTATATACATTATAATATACGTAAATCAAAATACCTTTCTTCTTTGCTCAGATTTGCCAATAAGGATGCTTTTCTTGATAAAATAAATCTATAAGCAAAAATGTAAATTCAATTAAAAAAATCTAATCAAATTTTCTAAGCAAATTTCTTTTAATTTTTTTCCAAATTAGAAATATTAAACAACTATGTCATTAGCTGCATCCTAATACAGTGGATCAGTTTGCTTTTCTTACACCAAATTTGTATTCAGTGTGTAAAGATGACACCTCCCAGAATGCATATCACTAGACTGGGTCCCGTTCACACAAGCGTATCCCGCTCATCGGACTCGCAGTGTGTTAGGGAGAGGGTTAAGATGCTATATAACCCTTAGGCCCCTTGAAGACGAGCGTTCCTCCCGTAGCGAATCCGCAATGCAGCTCCCGGCCTGACCTCCCAGTGCTGCCGGGGGTCACATAGCATTATATTGATTTATGATGCTATGTAACCCTTACAGTTATGGAATGTATTGAATAACACTGGCAGCATTATGCCAGTGTTATCCAATACATTCCAGAACTGTAAGGGTTACATAGCATCATAAATCAATATAATGCTATGTGAATCCCGTTAGCGCTGGGAGGTCAGGCCGAGTGCTGCCATGCGGACTCGCTGCGGGAGGAATGCTTGTCTGCAAGGGGCCTTACAGTTTTGGAATGTATTTGATAACACTGACAGCATTAGGTCAGTGTTATACAATACATTACAGAACTGTAAGGGTTACATAGCATCATAAATCAATATAATGCTATGCGACCCCTTCATTGCTTGGAGGTCAGGACGGGATCTGCCACATACTCACACTGCGAGTTGGATGCGTGGAACTCGATCATCTCAAAGGGGCCTAAGGCTAAGTTCACAGCACTATTTAGTTTTCCATTCTTCTAATCAGTCAGAAGAGCACAAAATTAAAAAAAAAATTAAAAACAGCATTTATTGTGCTTATTTTCCTCCCCTTTTTTGCCATTTCAGTCTGGATCTCAGATGGAAAAAGTTGCAAACGGATGCAAAATAAGCACAACAAATGCTCAAAATAAAAGACTCTTTTTTTAATGTTCTCCTGATGGATCAGAAAACGAATTGTGATGTGGACCTAGCCTATGCTGTATGTAGACATTTAACTTTAAATGCAAATCTGGACTTCAATACGTGCTGCAATTCAAGATCAGTACAAAATAAGAAAATGTATTTAGAAAATTATTCTAGTCCTTATAGATACATTATCCTACATAATAAAAGCCCTGTGTGAGTGTGCTGTGTCCGTGTGTGTGTCACCTGTTTTGCACTGGGCATGCGCGGCAGGGCGTCCAATCAGGACACAGAGCTCCACACAAACACACACACAACACTCTATAACTGTTTAACTCCTTCCATGCCGCGGTCCTTAGGGACCGCTGTCTGGAAGGGGCTAACCATCGGGCCGCTGCTCTGCCCTGGCAGAGTCCCGATGCTTGGAGGGTTAATGCCCCCCCAACACACATACAACACCCTGCCCCCCCTTTCAAGATGGCATCTTCTGGATCTACCCACCCCCCCTTCCTTTCAGGATGGCAGAGCAGCAGCAGGCGAGAGTGTTAGCTGTAATGTACAGCTAACACTCTGCTTGAAATGGCCGTTTAACCCCTTCCATGACGTGGTCTTTAGGGACCGCTGTATGCCCTCCATCGGGTTGCTGCTCTGCTGTGGCAGTGGCCCGATGCTTGAAGGGCAAACTGAGGGAGGGAACTCCCTCCTTCCCCCATCGGGCCACTGCACTGTGGCAGCATCCGGATGGTTACCAGGTTAACAGTGTGAGTTCAACACACTGCAGTACACTATATAGTGTATTGCAGTGTATTGTAACCCATCAGACCCACTGGATGTTCAAGAACCAAGTGAGTCTGGGTACAAAAAAATGTAAAAAAAAATAAATAAAAAAAACCTCTTATATCCACACATAATTGGTTAAAAATGTAAAAAATAAAAAACACTAAACATGTTTGGTATTGCCATAAGGATCTGATCTATAAAAGGATCATATTACTTTTACTGTATGGTGAACACCATAAAAAAAAAAGAAAAACTATGATGGAATTGCAATTTTGCCCACCGCACTTCCCAAAAAATGGTATAAAAAGTGAATAAAATAAAATAAATTTAAAAAATGCACATATTAGGTATCGTCATGTCTGTAATGACCTGCTTTATAAAAAATTGCTTGTGATCCAACCCTTCTGGTGAACAACATAAAAAAAAAAAGAAATGTGCATAAAAATCACCTTACATCACAAAAAGTGTAATACCAAGCAATCAAAAAGTCATATGTGCCCCATAATGGTTCCAATCAAACCATCAGCTCATCCGCCAAAAAATGAGACTCACCCAAAAAATAAAAAAAATGGCTTTCAGAAAATGGAAACACAAAACATGCTTTTTTTAAAAAAAAAAATGCTTTTTTGTGCAAAATGCACATATTAGGCATCGCTGTGTCCATAATAACCTGTTCTATAAATATACTATGTGATCCAACCCATCTGGTGAACGCCGTAAAAAATAAAAAATAAAAAAAAGGGCCAAAAAAGCAATTTTTTAATCACCTTACATCACAAAAAGTGTAATAGCAAGCGATCAAAAATTCATATGCGCCCCAAAATGGTACCAATCAAACCATCATCTCTTCCAGCAAAAAATTTTTGTTACCTTGCCTCATAAATAGAGTAATATATATATATATATATATATATATATATATATACATACACACACACACAATGCACAACTACCTCTAGCAAAAGATTTATATACTGCAGGAATAACCCTAATAATAACACGCCCCCCGCACCGCTCACACCAGCGCGCTGAAAAAAGAGGACACGGCGCTCTACATGCCGCCTGCACTGCCGACAACTGTGCGCCAGCAAGCAGGTTGGAACGCCAACATTTCTGTTCATCAATCCCAGCCGCCATTTTTGTTCGTCAGTCCCAGCCACCATTTCTGTTCCTTCAGTCATAGCACTATCAGCCATATAGAGAGCCATATATCAGCAGTCTGACCTACCTGTCACTACCAGCAGTCTCAGCACCAGCAGTCAGTGCCAGTCATACAGTCACCAGTCACAGTGCCACCAGTCTCAGCCACCAGTCAGAGCCAGCCATCTCAGCCACAGCCAGCACTCAGTGCCAGCAGTCTCATCCACAAACCACAGCCAGCAATCTCAGCCGCAGCCACCAGTCTCGACCATCAGACACAGCCACCAGTCTCAGCCAGCAGTCTCAGCCACAGCCGCCAGTCTCAGCCACCAGTCAGTGCCAGCATTCTCAGCCACAGCCAGCACTCAGTGCCAGAAGTCTCAGCCACAAGCCGCAGCCAGCAGTCTCCGCCACAGCCACCATTCAGTGCCAGCAGTCTCAGCCGCATCCAGCAGTCTCAGCCACCAGTCAGTACCAGCAGTCTCAGCCACCAGCCGCAGTCAGCAGTCTCAGCCACAGCCAGCATTCAGTACCAGCAGTCTCAGCCACAAGCCACAGCCAGCAATCTCAGCCCCAGCCACCAGCCACAGCCACCAGTCAGTGCCAGCAGTCTCAGTCATAGCCACTAGTCAGTGCCAGCAGTCTCATCCACAACCTCCAGTCTCAGCCACCAGCCACAGCCAGCAGTCTCAGCCACAGCCACCAGTCTCGGCCACCAGCCATAGCCCCCAGTCAGTGCCAGCAGTCTCAGTCACAGCCACCGGTCAGTGCCAGCAGTCTCAGTCACAGCCACCAGTCAGTGCCAGCAGCCTCAGCCACAGCCGCCAGTCTCAGCAACCAGCCTTAGCCACCAGTCAGTGTGGTGGTCAAGTTGCCTTGCCATTTAATATAGACTGTTCCTACTAATGTTTATGCACTACTGTTCTAGCACCCGTTATTGTAACAGGCTTAATGTCTAGTATGTAATAATTAGCGTTGAGCGAAGTTTACAAAAACTAGATTCGGCTGCTTTGCCAAATTTCACAAAGAAATTTGCTTTGTGACAAATTCATTTGTCACAAAGCACATTTCTTTGTAAGTAGTGGGCGACATGATAGTGAACAGCGATTGTGCCGTTCCCCCCCCCCCTCCCCCATCATTGAACCCTTCAGATACCGTGTTCATTGCTGATCGTGGTATCTGAGATTAAAAATGAGGGTTTTCAGGGGATAATCAGCTACAAAAAAATTATAATACCTTATCCATTTAACACAAAGAGGCCGACGCGGCCATCTTGACTGAAGATCCCATGCGAAATCTTGCGCAGTGAGTGATGATGTCTTCACTCTGGCCGGTGTTGTGATGTCATATGTTACTGCAGACGAGATTTCAAGCGTGATCTTTAATCAAGATGACTGTGGTGGCCTCTTCCCGCTCAAATGGAAGAAGTTAGTTTTTTTATAATACAATTTCAGGTAAAATTGATTAGTTACCAGGAAGCATGAGGAAATTGAGCTTCACAGCAAATTGAATTTTCCTTTTAATTCGGATCAAAGTCCACTTTTCAATAAGATCCGCATTTCAATAAGATATCAAAATCACTCCCACTACTCCTTAATCCATACCCTATTATAGCAGGTGCAGATCCATCAGGTTTAGTGTCATCCAAAGTGAATCCTATTGGAGTATCTTCATCTTCAATTATAAAACATCCACAGTATCCTTCATAGATGTAGAAAAATATAAAGATTATTGTACTATTACAATGCTGTGCATGCTCTTTGCTTGTTATATCCCATTTTATATAAAGTATGCATCTAATTTGAATAAACTTCTGGCAAAGATATCCAAGCTAAAGGTCAAAAGCAACATGACCTGTGAACAAAAACATATTTTAGCAAAAAAGTACTATGAAAAAGCAAATTTATTTTGGTTGCATTCAAAAACTGAATTCTCACCCAGTCTATTTTTCCATAGACAATGATTCGTTTTTTCAAGCCAGTATACTAAGGAATCATACTCCTGCTGTAAGATTTTTTGTATTTGTGTCATTTTATTTTACTTTGTATATATTCATATCTATTGTAGTTTTTCCGCTTTTGACCTCTAGTTGTAAAGCTTCATTCCTCTCCAAACCAGTTAGGGCTAGTTAGTGATATCAAGATAGGGTCCAACTGGTCAAACACCATTAACATATTAAAGGCAACAACAACGACTGTATCTTAGTGAAAAACATTCAGGAGAATGGTGGAAACTGCTAGAAGCATCAAGTTCCAGTTTCTTCCATCAGTCGTGCGAGGAATTACCTGGAAAGTGCTAGACAGCTAACACAAGCAACCAATCAGAACCTGCCAAGTTATATCATAGTAGGTTCTGGAACTAGCTCTTAAAGATATAAATAGTCAGAGGGGGAGACAAGGGGGGGAGCAAGGAAGAGAAGAGGAAGAAGAGACTGAAGATACTAGAGGGAAACCACCAAGAGGACGCCAAGGGGTCCACCACCTAGAAGTTCCAGGATCAAAACGCCTTTCATACAACACCACTCTGCTCCAACCAAGTCAGAAAGGGGAAAGCGCTACCAGATCCAGGAAGGAGAGGTGTACTATGTATCTTTGTTCCTTGAAGGTCAAAGACTGCAGACAATTGGGTTATGTTGTTCTGTGTGGCTCTTTTGACTAGGGGGAATTAGTGTCTTCTCCTCACTATATTGTGGTAGTGTGCTTATTTCTGTGTGTATTAAGGTGGTAGCTTTTGTAACAAGTGATTTTCTCATTATATAAATAATATTTGTCATAAAATACAATTTGTTGGTCTCTTATTTCTTTGCCACATCATCCCAGAACTTTTACCAAATATTCATAGTAGTTGACTTCTTACTGCATGTTGTCATTATAATGGAGGTGTACTCTTCAAATGTGTTTTCTAAGCTTTGGAATAAGGATAATTGTTTTTAGTTTTTATTAATTTTAAACTGCTTTTACATTAACAACATGCAGCCCTGAGGACTGCCCTTATATTTAATTATTATTACATAATTTTTGGACTCATATCTAATATGTAATGTTAAATTGGTTGCGCCAAGTTTTAAAGTTATCACCTATCCACGGGATAGGGGAAAACTAAATGATCGGTAGGGGACTGTCCACTGGTACCCGCACCAATCTAGAGAACAGGGCTCCTATTCCCCCATCTTAATATAGCAGCAGGTAGAGCATGAACTAGTGACATAACTCCAATGGAGACAGACCACTCAGCAGCTATGGGACCTGTGGGGAAAGGGGGCATGGTCAAGGAAGAATGGTCTAGCCCACTAAATACACTTGATGTCTTTCTGTTACCTGCTATCACTGTGCTGGACTCCAATCCTTATGCAGTGCACCAGTGACAGTGGCCCTGACACTCACTTTATCCATCTGATGGATAGTGGACAATTAGCATTAGCAGAACTAGCTGACCCTGCTGTTAACTGTCTAGCCTATTGTCCAGCAGAGAAACTTTACTAAGCATCATGATCTGAGAAAGTGTAACTCCTCTCCCTGAATGCTCAATCTGTGACCTGACCACACCTGACCTCTAGCTCCCTGATGTTCAGTGTGTCCCGGTCCCTGAATGCTTTGCTCTGTCTCAGTGACAGGCTACAACATGCAACCTGAAAGAGAAGCAGAGAATTCTGCAGTAAGCCAGCTTTAAAGTCTCAAAACGAATGATCCTGACGACTGCCACCACAGAGGCTGTGGAAGGTTAAAGATGGCAGTGTATTTGCTAGAATAGAGTGTTTTAGTTTTTTACTCCCTGCCTTCCTACAAATATAACTTATTTTGTTTTTCCATTCACGTAGCCATATGAGGGCTTGTTTTTTGTGGGATAAGTTGTACTTTCTAATAGCAACATTAGAAATGTGGTGGAATCGGACGAAAACCACAATTCTGCCAGAGTTTTATGGGTTTTGTTTTAAAGGCTTTTCCTTCTGGAAAGAGAGGTAGATTGCCTGTCTCATTGTGAGCGATGTAATCCTTGGTGGGATATTTTAATTGTTTTGTCTTGCATTCAGTTGAATAATATACTTTGGAGGATCTCTCTCTGGTTCATCTCAATTTAATGCCAAAATGGATTTGCTCATTCATAATTCTAACAAAACCAAATATTTTGCAATTCATTTCAGATAATTGGTAATTCGTTCCCCCCCCCCCACCCCCACCCCCCGCCCCAAGGGGGAATTATAAAAGTTAAGTTTCACAACTAAAGCACATCCTTCCAGTCATTGTTATGGAGCAGGCAGATCAGTGGCAGATGTAGAACTGTAACACCCCAGAGTGGTGTTACCACTCCTGCATCCTGTTACTATCTCTAATGGGCTAACACAACATCATCTTATGTATTTTGTTCAGGTCCTCCACAATGTGCATTACTAATATCTTTATGCAACTGTTATGTTCATCTAATGTGCCTGGTTTACCAGCAGGTGGCAGTAAACACTGCAGAGATATAGTTAGAGAGAATGGAACTTGCCATTCCATTCTAACCCCCCTCTAGAGAGAGGTGGGCTAGACATACTTCCTGCAGGAAGGGTGGGGACCAGTTAGAGTCAGTTCTAGGTCTAGTTTACCCCTGCAAGGGGAAGGGTGTGCAGGGGAACGTCTCTGCTGGACATGACCATGCCAGCCAGAGCACCTTAAGCTATGCTAACCATGGAGGCCAAAGCTTGAAGCCTCAGGAGCCAGGAGAAAAGTTCCCTGGCATAATCTAGTCAGACTACAGAGAAGAAGTGCAGCATACAGAAGAAGCTGCATTATACAGCCAGCCTGTCAGTGCAGCAGAGTGAGAAAAAGATATAGCAGAGTTGATTTTGTCTGTAAGTTTAATGCTAAAGCCTGCTGGAACCAAGGGAAAGCCTGAAAACTGTTTGAAGAAACGTTTATTCAAGTAACACTGCCATTGAACTTCATCTCAAGGTCTGGACTCAAGTTATTATTTCAAATCCCTCAAATATTCTCCCTATTTATTGCTTCGAAGCCAAAGCCTGGGATCCAGCAGTATCCAGGTAGGAGCACCGTGACACATAAAGAGACATTTAGGCCACACTACACCACTCAGCATTCCTACCAAACCTGGGATGCGATATAGAGGGCCCTGGGAGGAGGCGCCCATTGCAGAGCCACTATGCCAAGTCACTTTGGACCAAACCCTAAGGGCACCCCGCATACTCAGGCAGACACAGACAAGTACTAGAATACAGACTGGTAAACTTAACCCCACAGGGACCAAACAAACTAGAAGCAGACACTAGTCACAATACAAGCCACTGCTGCCAGTACGTATGGACCGCAGAGAGTATGCGCTGACGCATGAACACACAGCCCTAAACACACATAACATGACTGGAAACCAGCCAACATGGTAGCAATGGTAAATGTAGATACACATTTTCATGACTAGCCCACACGGCATACAATGGACATGGAGAACAAACACAGAGAGCACAGTCACAGGAGGCAGTTTATACACAGCAACAGGAGACCGCAGCCCGACACCAGCATCCGGCATGTACGGAAAGACAATGTGCACTACCGTACCGACATACAGCAATAGACAAACATCCACACAACTTCGCAGCCAGTACGCAATAACGTTGGCAGCCAGCCTACATGGCAACACGGTGTCACAGTAAACACATTGTGAAACACTTATGTGGCAAAACTAGGAAAATAGCTAAGCCAGCCATATTCAACTAGGTTTTTCAGGACAAAAGCCATTTATCAGAGCAAAGCAGATAGAATCAGGTATTCTCTCTCTCTCCAAATTTTTCTAAACATTTGGTGAACCTGAACTGAATCTCAACAGGTTTACGCATCTCTAATTTTCATTATAGTTTTTTTTCTCTATTTTTATATAATTTCACATAATGTTATTTTTTTAACATAATATTATCTACACACCACTTCCTTGTCTCATCCCCTCTCTGTTGGGTTCCCACTAGGCTCTGTCCTAGAACCCCTGCTACACGTCCTAGGCTCTGTCCTAGAACACCTGCTAACCCTCAAACTACACGTTCAGCATTTAAATGACCCATTACTTTTAGAAGAATAAATCAAAAGCAATTTGTTCCATATGTAATGAGGTCCATCCTTTGCTCCCATATGCTAATACGGTGTTGTTCAATAATGATGCACGGTTTAATAGAGTTGTTGTTACTTTACTGACAGGTTAATTAAGTTTTTAGGACATTTTCTCTATTAGATTGTGAACCCCTATGGGACAAGTACTAATGAAAGTGATCACAAACTGTGTACAGTGCCAAGGCATATGGTAGATTTAATTAGGCAGCAGGAAATAGATGTAAATGTTGAGTAAAAAAAATATGTTTACCCATTTTCCTCCAAAAGGCTTCCTTGTAATACACCATGCACTTGATCACAGATCCCATTGGGAGACGATGTATTAGCTGGTTTCTAAGTGAGGGTAGCTCTGGATTAAAGTGAATCTTTGTGGTCAGTACTGGTGGTATGGCACTGATAACAAATTTGCTCTGTGAAAAAAAAAACTTTTTAAAAAAAAATCTAAGTCTTTCTAGGCTTTTCTAGGTTATTACTAGGTAGCAATAATTTTTCACAGAGAACTGCTCCATGTAGCCATTCTTCTCTCTGGCAGAGAGATGAGGATCTCCCTTTTTAACGCAGCATTCATTAATAGGGTATATGATAATGGGATTTATAGGGACGAACTCTTTAATGACCATGAAAACAATTTTAAGAACATGTTCATTTAAGGGCCGTACCTTTTCACTTTGAGAATATTAACCATTAGGCTAGTTTTACACCAGAATTATTAACTCTGGCAGGGCTGTTCAGGCAAGTCCGACATTGCGTATGTTACTGGAATCCTTGATGGCCCCATTGACTATAATGGGGTCCGACGGAGATCCTGCAGCTACCCGGCAAATATGCCGGGATTCAGCCAGACAGACCGTTGCATGTAAAAAGAACACATAATTGGTATTTCCACATCTGCAAATACCTATGCTATAAAAAAAACACATGAAAAAATGTAAAAACAGCTGTTTTAACCATTGATAATGGACGATGAAAATAAATTATTATTTCTTTGAGGTCAGAAAGCAGCCACGTTCTTAAGGAATCAAAATGTTTTTGGTCCGGTGCTCTCATGACAAACAGATAGCTTATTTAAGAGTTCAATTCTTATATACAATTCTTATATATAATAGTAGAAAATATACACTTTTCTACATTTCAAATTGTTTAAATCATGTATTGGGGTATTAATCAATTTTTTTTAGTAGATACATACATAAATCATTTTCAAAAGTGAAGCTATATTGTAACATATTTCACTCCATTACCTGGTACACTTCATGATTTAAAGTCTCCACAATGACAACTTCACCAGTCTGATCAAGCCTGACCACTGGTCTCTCTAACTTCACTCTATCCTGGAGACGTGCCATCATCTTTTCACTTATCTGCCCAGATCCTCCTACAAACTTTCTCTCCTAAAAGAATAGACAAAGATTTGAACCAGACATCTTAAAGAGGTTGTTCCATCTTGCTGTGGAAACGAGAGATGGGACTAAGTGCTGGCCCTAGTAGGCCGGGCTTACAGAAACACCCAAGTAGGTAGGTGTTCTGCTGTTCTATAGCTCACAGTGTAGCAGAACAAGCTATGCTCCATCCATAACTCCCAAAGCTTGCTCTTCTACACTACTTGCGTAGGTCCCACTCACTACAATTGGAGCTACAGAAACAACTTGGCTGTTTCCAGAAGCTTAGTCCCAACTCACTGTGGAATCGGGGAGATGGAACAAACCCTTTGACAATTTTTTTTAGACAAGTAGATAATATGGTAAAAATGGATCTCTTTGGTACTATATTGGGTAAATAAGTGCATAAATCTAACCAAAAGTACAATAAATGCAAGTAAATAGTGTTTTTCAGAACAGATAAAAAATGCACTAGATTAGTTACCAATTTATACAGGCTATATATGGAAATGAGCAAATCCATTCTAAACTAATTGAGCTTGACCCAAATTTATCAAAAATTCATGTTGTGAAATCTGAAATTTGGGAGATTCAATTTGACCAAATTTCTCGAAATGGTAATTTTTCAGATTAGAAGACAGGAAAGATGAAGGAGGATCACATGAACCTGGGAGTTGTCTGTGTATACATGCTGGAAGGCATTTTGTACCAAAAAGTGAACATTTTAACATACTTTTTTATTTTTGTGTTTACTCATAGCCATACATATCACTGTCTCTTTGGCATTACAAATGCTGGCTTGCATACACTACTAGGAGACCCTAGAATATCATCCACAACTCTTCTATTAAATCACTTTCAACTCAAATCGAATTTATTCAGACCCAAATCGAATCACCCCACCAATTCAGACAAAATCAGAAGAAATTCGCTCATCGCTACCTATATTTAATAAGACTAGGAACTTTGTTGTAAGTTTTTGTAAGCTATTAAGACTTTTGCGCAACTAATTCCTGAAGCATCAGTTTTAAAAAGAAAGCCTACAGTCAGTCAACAATGTTTTTTTTTATTACTTTATACTGTTTGCACGTAGAATGTATACATCCACACAGAGTCCCTATAGCTAAATATAACTTACCCAGAAGCAGACCATGAGGCACTGTCTTCTGCCCTACAAGCACTACTTTGAGGGAACATTACCTCTGTAATATAGTAGGTAACAGTGTGATATTTTTCTAGTTTATACTCATAGAATTTTGTGAGAAGAGTAACTCCTTACAAGTAAAGTCAGAGGAGAAATGTTATTATCAACCTTTATGAGATTATAAAATGACTTCAGTACAAAGATTATAAAATGACTGATTTCAGTACAAAGATCAGTAATGAAACAACTCTTTGATGTAACTTAAAGATACAGCCACATTTGCACATGAAACTTTTCACAATATTTCTTTATAAGGCCACAGAAAATCAATGCTAACCCTATTGCACATTATCTTCAAAGCCATGATTTGATGAGAACCTATTCATTTGTTGACATGCAGTTGACAGAACACATCATTGGCACCTGCTGCCACCATCATTGATCCCAATTGCTGTCTGATAAAAAAAAAAAAAATCTT
The DNA here is from genome assembly GCF_014858855.1 of Bufo gargarizans. Taxonomy (NCBI): domain Eukaryota; kingdom Metazoa; phylum Chordata; class Amphibia; order Anura; family Bufonidae; genus Bufo; species Bufo gargarizans. The sequence goes on from NC_058082.1 coordinate 457,343,810, forward strand.
GTTCCTGTTTTCTTACTTAAAAATCTTATTAACTGTACTAATCATCTCATAAATGTGATTCATACCCATGGTCATTCTTAGTATATCATGAAAACTTTACATTTATAATAAACTCTGGATGCCAAATCTTATTTTTTTGAATCTGTTGGTTGCCTCTGCTGTGTCTAGTTTTGTGACCATTATGTTGCACATGGGTACATTCTATGACATGAACAAATGAATGAAAATTTATATTTTGGGAATGCAAAGCTGGATGCAATGCTAGGCTTTTTTTCCTCTTTTTCTCATGTAAGGCTCTCAGCCCTTTATATAGATACCCTGATAGAGTCACTTGTTGTTGATATGTTATCTTATGTTTGTATTGTAAGCTATCTGTAAACATCTAAGGGTGGGTTCGCACTAGCGTTATGGCATTCCATTATAGGTTCAGTTTATGGAATATAACAGAATGGCCAGAGGGAATGCAAAATAGAAGCCTTTAAGAGGCATTCTGTTTTGCTCCGTCCTAACGGAGGAGTCTAGTGTCCGTTATGCAGGACCGAAACAAAGTCCTGTTGACAGGAAACCAGACGGATCCGTTATGCTTGCCCATAGACTTTTATTGGGACGGAGCAAAATGGAATGCCTCTTAAAGGCTTCCGTTTTGAATTCCATCTGGTTATTCCATTATATTCTGTTATAAACTGGACCTATAACGTAATGTTATAGCGCTAGTGCGAACCCACCCTAATAATGTATTTTTTTTTTATGCACATAAAAAAGTATACAACAGTAATGCATTTACCTGCCCACCATTGTCAGTTGAGAAAGTCCTTGTAGTTCCACCACAGATCTTTACATACCAGAGGAACCACAGTGTGGAAACCTGCTGTGTCTCTGCCGTAACAACCAAATTCACAACCAACTCTGCAAACCTCCTTCCTGCACTGTTCAAATAAGTACAAATGACAAATAAAATTTAATATAAATTTAATGAGCACAAAAAGAATGTCTTTGCAATTAAATGTATTTGTACTGTAAGTATATGCACAAAATCAGATTTACTCCCTAGATCTATAGGAAAGCTGCAGATATTCCAAAACCAAAGTAAACCCATTCTTAAAGGAAATCTGTCACCAGTGACCTCTCTATCCAGCTGCATAGACAAAAAACAGAGATTCACCTGATGTAAACATTGTTTTTCTTTTGTTGATCTGAGGCTTTGTTTCCCAAGTTATGATATTTTTTTCTTAATATGCAGATTAGGCCCTTGGTGCAATAAGGGCGTTACAATTGCTCTTGTTGCACCCAAGCTCTACTAATGTCTGTGGCCAGACCCTCCTTTGCTATTTTGCCACTGCCTGACCCAGTCAATCAAAGCAACCAGGGAGGGGCTGGCCACAGAAATGAGTGGAGCTTGTGAGCAGCAAGAGCAATGCACAAAAGATCTAATCTGAATATTAAGGAAAAAGTATTATAACTCGGGAAAGAAGCCTCAGATGAACAAAAGAAAAACTGCATTTTAATCAAGTAAACCACAGCAACTTGTCTATGCAAGTGTCTATGCAAGCAAGCAGGGAGGTCACTGGTGACAGAATCCCTTTAATTTATATATTCATATTACCAAGAAAAATGTAAGCGAATAAAGGACATGAACTGAAGCTTTCCTTCTATATTCAAAGATGAAGTAGTTCAGAGGTAATAGTTGTTTAATGAAGTTGTATGCAATTTAGTATTCATAGACACAATCAAAGCAGGACTCTCTTCAAATATATATAAAGAGGTTATCTGGAAATGTGATATTAATGGCTTATCCTCAGGGTAGATCATCAATAAATTGGCTGGGGTCCAACTCCTGGCACTCCCACCAATCAGCTGTTCGAAGAGGCCACGGCGTTTCCTGAGCACTTAGGCCTCCTTCTAGGCCATTGATGTCATAGTACATCGGTCACAATGCCAAGCACAGCTGCCATAGAATGTACAGCACTGTGTTTGGTAAGCTGTGAAACCCAGTGAGAGCAGCAGCCTCTTCAAACAGCTGATCGTCGGGAGTCGGACCCCCACCGATCTGATATTGATGATCTATGCTAAAGATAGGCCATCAATATCAAATTCTGGATAACCCATTTAGGGTCAATGCTCTGGAGTCTATGACCAGCAGCTTTCACCAAAACACACATTCATAATCCTGTACATACTGTTCCCAAATGATAGATATGATATAGAACTACAGATGCAAACATTTTTTCTGCCCCTTTGTACTGGTCTTCTGTAAATACAGAAGACGTAGAGCTGACGAGTCATTTAGCTATAGTGTACACTGTAATGTTTCACAAAGCAAAGATCATTTTTCTTGTTTCCTACAGTGTTTTATGCACAGTTTATAACTACTTACTTTGTCCAGCATACTTTGTGTATGAATTCTTTCATTGACATTTTGTCCCAGTCTTTAGCATGAGGAGCTTTCCATGGTGAATCTGCAGGAATCTAACCAGAATTTCCCCATTTAAAGGCATTATCACACAAAAAGCATTACCATGCAAGAAAAGGGGCATTTCAAATGAAGTATTATTGCAGATTACATTCAATAAAATGATTCCGTTTTTCATATTAGCATTATATTTTCTTCTTTGTTAGTACCTCCTGCTGTTTTTCTCTCTGGTCCACCCTTTCCTGCATTTAGTGGTGGACTAACATGCTCACTACTGTAGCTTCCCTGTCCCTTTCCTTCCCCTCAGTGCCAGCATAGTAATCTAACAGAAAGATAGGTGAAGTGCTCCATACACCTTTCATTTATTCATCTCTAAGTCTAAATTCATTGAAGTATATAGCTATATCTCTTTAGACGGTAATATAGTAACATAATTTATTAGGCTGAAAAAAGACATGCTGTACGTCCATCCAGTTCAGCCTGTTATCCTGCAAGGTGATCCAGTGGAGAAGGAAATTATGGTGGCATTACATACCATATGCAGGGGCTTAGCTATAGTCGAAGCAGTGAAAGTGGCTGCTACGGCCCCAACCAGGAGGATGACTAAGAGATTTTATTGTCAGGGCCCCCTCAACAGTATTATACAATGACATTGTATACAGTGACAGTATATACAGTGACATAATGTACAATATATTTGTGTTTGAAACGTACGAAGCAGCTGCTCGGCCTGGTCTGAGAGAGCGATCTTAACTAGCCACTGTGGGATTGCATAGGAGGAGGGGAGTACAAATAAGTTGTTGGGGAGGGGGCCCATTCAAATATTTGCTGTGCGGCCCAGTCATTTTATGCCCGCCCACAGAAAGAGAAGAAACTCCTCCAGAAAAGCAGATAAAGTAAGTGACTAAAAAAGAGTTTTACATTTGTGGGATAATTGCTTTAATCCATTCCTGATATCCACCTTATCTGATAACGCAGATCTTTTAACCTCTGAGATGCCTTGGTCAATTGCGACCACGGTATCTGAGCTGTCTTTTCCTGGGGGCACTGCACTTCTGGAGATGTGACCACGTCGAGATCAGCATGAATTTGGAACCTGCATTCCCTGAAATAAATGGAGGCCAATATACCACCAGAGAAGGCAGTATTTAGTGTAGGTTCCTGTCCCAAAGAGACTTTGATCTGAGCTCAGCAGCCTATTTAAAGGACCAGGTGCTGCTAAAACCCAACAGATAATAGCGGAGAGACTCGAGCGCCCACTTGATGGCCAGGCACTCTCTCTCCACTATACTGTACCGTGTCTCAGCTGGAGCGATCTTACGGCTGAGGAAGACAACGGGATGCTCCTCCCCGTTGACTTCCTGAGACAGTACCGCACCAAGGCCTACTTCGGAGGCATCGGTCTATACTATAAACTCCCTTTTGAAGTCAGGCGTCACCAAAACCGGGGACCCACACAGGGCCGACTTCAAAGCGGAGAAAGCCTCTTCCGCCTGGTCATTCCAGCGGACCATCACGGACTTTGGTCCCTTCAAGAGTCCTGTCAATGGAGCTGCTAAAGTGGTAAAATGGGGAATGAACCTCATATAAAAGCCCACCATTCCCAAGAACAACTTTACTTGCCTAGGGGTGACAGGTCATGGCAAATTCCTTATCGCCTCTATTTTGTTTGCTTGGGGTTTGATGACTCCGTGCCCAATGACATACCCTAGGTATTTGGTCTCCTCTAACCCTATCGCAAATTTTTGGGGGTTAGCTGTTAGACCAGCCTTTTGAAGGGAGTCCACTATGGCCTGTACTTTGGGCAGGTGACTTTCCCAGTCGGTACTGTGAATGACAATATCATCCAGATAAGCTGAGGCATATCACCGATGTAGACGAAGCACAATGTCCATTAGATGTTGAAAAGTGGCAGGGGCACCATACAGACCTAAGGGTAATACCTTAAATTGGTACAACCACTCTGGTGTAATGAAGGCAGTTTTCTCCTTGGCAGCCTCCGTCAAGGGTACCTGCCAGTACCCTTTGGTGAGGTCCAAAAAATACCGGGCTTGGCCTAACCTTTCAATAAGCTCATCCACCTGAGGCATGGGATATGCATCGAATTTAGATATTTTGTTCAGCTTACGAAAATCGTTACAAAATCGTAACGTCCCGTCTGTCTTGGGTATTAAGACTATAGGACCGGCCCACTCACTTTTAGACTCATCAATGACGTCTAGCTGTAACATTAGCTGCACTTCCTCCGAAATGGCTCGTCGCCGAGCCTCGGGTACCCGGTATGGCTTTAACCGGACTTTTGCCTGAGGCTCAGTGACAATGTCATGCTGGATTCCGGAAGTGTGTCCAGGTAGGTCTAAAAACACATCCGTGTTCCGACTAATGAACTCCCTGGTCTCCTGAGCCTATTTAGAGGAGTGGTTGTCAGCAATTTTTACTGTGGCAACCGCTTCCCTGGACTCAGACATAGCAGCCGGAACCTCTTCCCCTAGAAACCCAGGCCGTGGGATGTCTTCAGTACAGGTCTCCCGATCTTTCCAAGGTTTAAGTAAATTAACATGTTAAACCGCTCCGGCTTCCGCCGCCCCGGCTGGTGTACCTTGTAATTTACCTCTCCAACTTTCTCGAGTACCTCGTAGGGCCCCTGCCATCTAGCTAGAAACTTACTGTCCACTGTCGGTACCAGAACCAAAACCTGATCACCCGGGTTAAACTTCCGGACCCGAGCCTGCCGATTATAGATCCGAATCTGGGCTCGCTGAGAGGCCTCCATATGCTCCCTGACAAGAGGCAAAATGGTCTCTATCCACTGTTGCATCTTTATTGCATACTCCAAGACACTTTTATGCAGAGTGGGTTGCTGTTCCCATGCCTCTTTGGCCACGTCCAACAGACCACGAGGATGTCTGCCATAAAGCAATTCGAAGGGCGAGAACCCAGTAGAGGCCCGGGGTACATCTCGCACAGCGAACATGAGATAGGGCAGAAGAAGATCCCAATCCTTCCCATCTTTCGACACCACTTTTTTTAACATGGTTTTTAGAGTTTTGTTAAACCTTTCCACCAGACCGTCCATTTGCGGATGGTACATGGACGTCCGTAACTGTCTGATATGCAGCAACTTATAGAGTTCCCTCATGACCTTGGACATAAAAGGGGTCCCCTGGTCAGTCAGAACCTCTTTAGGTAGCCCCACTCGAGAGAACAACTCCATTTGCTCCTTAGCTATAAGCTTTGCCGATATATGTCGCAGTGGCACCGCCTCCGGATTACCGAGTGGCGTAGTCTAGAACGACCAAGATGTGTTGGTGTCCTCTAGCAGACTTCGGTACTGGGCCTAGGAGGTCCATAGCAATTCGCTCAAACGGCACCTCGATGATTTGGAGAGATAGCAAGGGACTGCGGAAAAGGTGCTGGGGGCTAGTTGCCTGGCAGGTCGGGCAAGACTTACAGAATTCTTCCACCTCCTTAAACACACTGGGCCAGTAAAACCATTGCAGTATACAGTCCTGTGTCTTCTGCATTCCCAAATGACACCGAGTACATGCTGGTGGGCTAACTCTAACACGAGTTTGCGATAAGCCTGGGGCACCACCAACTGTTCAATGGACTCACCTCGCAGCTGGTTTACCCGGTATAACATACCATGATGAACCACAAAACGGGGGAACACCGACTCTGCCCCTGGTTGTTGTGGTTCACCATCTACTATTAATATATTTTCCCAGGCTCGGGATAGGGTTGGGTCCCGGTGTTGGGCAGTACCAAAATTATCCCCGGGGACATTGAGGTCTGCCAGCTCAGGACCCAGCGGCTAGTCCTCCGTGTCTCCCACCATCACACTTAGCAGGGTTGTCTTCCCCTCTTCCACCAAAGTGGCGGTCACCCCAACCGCTGGCCCTTCAGACTCAGGTTCCCAGGGTTCTGGTCTCCCCCCTGAGCCGGGCCACTCTGCTAGGGTTACCCATGTTTAATGGGTATCAGTCTCTCTCTTAGCAGACCACAGTGCTGGGAAGTCTCTCCCTATTATAAGTTCATAGTGCAGATTGGTGGCGACAGCCACCTTGTGGGTCCACCAGTTGGCAACCGTAGATAGAGACACCATAGCAGTGGGGTAGTCTTTTAAGTCTCCATGAATACACATGACTCCAACTTTCCGGCCATTATACTCAGTGGTCCGTACCAGGGGAACCCTTACCAGGGTCACCAGACCAAGTAACCGGTCACCAGACCTGAGTCCAACAGAGCCTCCGCTGGAGTGTCTCCCACATCCACCTGGCACAGGTGATTCAGAGTCTCTGGGGCACCTGCTGCACACAGTTTCCTAGCATATAACGACTGGCGGAAGCAATAGTTTGTGTCCATAAGTTTCACCTGATGTGGACAGAGAGCTTTTAAATGGCCAGGCTCCCGACACCGCCAGCAGACTATCGGAGCTGGGTCCACAGGGGGCACATCCCGGGTGGGTTCAAATCGCCAGGTCTGGGGTGGAGAGTTATGGATTTTGACTATCTCCCTCCCAAAAGAACCCCCCTGTAGATTCCGGGTAGCCTCATAGCCTCCACCAGGTCGACCATCTCGCGAGCATTACCTGGAGAGACCTGGCAGATCATTTGCTGGAGAGGGGGTGGCAAAGCCCTCCAGAACATAGCCACCAGATGGTCCAGCATAGCAGTGGGCTCAGCACGTCAGTCTGTAGCCACGTTTGCAAGAGATTAAGCAAGTTATAATACTGGGGTCTCAGCCGGCTTAAACCCCCACTGATGCACCCGCTGGGCCCGGACCAACACATTCACCCTCTGTCTTGCCAGAATCTCACCCTTGACTCTCTGATAGTCGGCCGCTTGGTCATCTGGCAAGTCGAAATACACCCGATGGGAATCGGATGTCAGGAACACAGCGACGACCTCAGCCCACTGATCTCGGGGTAGATTCTCCCTTGTAGCCACCTTCTCATACATTGCCAGATAAATTTTAACGACATCTGATAGGGTCATCATGGGGATCGCCGCACGGACCGCTTTCCAGACATCATGGACACTCTGGGACGCTCCTGCCGTCTGTAAAGCCATCACGTGTTGTAGCAGCAGCTGGTTTGTTTCTTGCTGGTGTTGATTAGCCTCCACGAGAGCTTTTATTACAGCCTCCAATTTATCACATGACACAGGTTTAAATTTAGCTGGTTTAATCCAGGACATCCAGCCGTACCCGAAAAAAATATTTCGCGTATACGCCAGCCTCACTGCGTGTGCCTGCTCCAAGCTACCAATTGTGAGGATTTGCTATGGTAGGCAGGGTAAGCGGACGCAGAACAGAGGCAAAAGAAACAGTTTGTAAAAACAAAACTTTAGTGTTTATTCACACTGGAGAAAAAAAAAAATGCAACATTGACAGTCTTAGTTTTCATTCACACAAAGGAAAGTCCAAAGCACAAAAACAGTCACCTTGTTAGCAGGTTCTTTAAGCGCCCACAACAAGCTTTATGTGGCCTGTTTCCCTGCATGCGGCTCTCGGGCCTCTAGTACGGCACCATGCCTCAGATCCCAAGACAGAGACTTCGATCTGAGCCCAGCTGCCTATTTAAAGGATCTCACCTGGCTGGAAATCAGCCCAGCCACCGATGTTGGGAGGAAAATGGCTGCCTTCCCAAACAAAACCCCTTGCTATGTCACACTATGTAAAGAAAAAAAAATCAAATTAATATCTGATCGGCGTTAGTGTTGATCGAGCATGCGATGCTCGGCACATGGCGGTATTTGGCCGAATACTGCATGTGCTCGAGCACAATGCTCAAGTCTCCTCCCTGCACAAATGTCCTTACCCCAGGAACGCAAGCGCAAATACCCAGCCACCCACCCACAGGCCATAGCGCTCAACGTGCAACCTTCCAAATTACTGGCCCTGGAAATGTTGCCATTTAGGCTTGTGGACACTGGGGTCTTCTGCAGCCTGATGTTGGCGACCATCCCTCGTTACGCAGTCCCCTGCCGCCACTATTTTTCACACAGTGTGCCGTGCCCACCTTACACCAGCATGTGTCCCGTAACATCACCCGTGCCTTAACCAACGCAGTTACTGGGAAGGTTCACTTAACCACGGACACATGTACAAATGCATTCAGCCAGGGACGCTACATTTCTCTAAGGGCACACTAGGTGAACGTTGTGGAGGCCGGGAGCGAGTCGTACCCTTAGATGGCACAGTTACTACCGACACCAAAAATTGCGGGCCCTACGTCGATCAGGGTTTCCGCCAGCACCTACATTAGTGGCTCCAAACCCCGCTTCTCCTCCTCTGCCTCCACCTCTACTTCCACCTCCGAATTATCCGCGTGCAGCGCCAGTCAGCCATCAGTCGGTAGCTGGAAGCAGTGTAGCACTGCAGTGGGGAAGCGTTAACATGCCGTGCTTAAGCTAATCTGCTTGGGTAACAAACAGAACACCGCCACAGAGATGTGGCAGGGGATAAAAGACCAGACTGAGCTGTGGCTCTCGCCACTCAACCTAGAACCAGGCATGGTTGTGTCTGATAATGGCCGTAACTTGGTGGCGGCTTTGGAGCACGGCAAGCTCACACACATCCCATGCCTAGCCCAAGTCTTCAACGTAGTGGTTCAGCAGTTTCTCAAAACCTACCCCAATTTGCCTGAGCTACTGGTAAAAGTGTGCCTCGTGTATGCCCATTTCCGCAAGTCATCGACAGTTTCCGCCGGTCTGTCAACACTGCAGCAGTACTTACAATTGCCAGCTCACCGACTTCTGTGCAACGTGAGCACGCGCTGGAACTCAACGTTGCACATGCTGGCCAGGATTTGTGAGCAGCAGAGGGCAGTAGTGGAATAGCAGCTGCAACATGGTTGTCGCCTTTCCAGTCAGCTTCCGCTCTTCACAAGCGAGGAGTGGGCATAGATGTCTGACCTCTGTGATGTTTTAGGAAAGTTTGAGGAATCAATACAGATAGTGAGCGGCGATGATGCCATTATCAGCGTCACCATCCCACTGCTGTGTCTACTCAAACGCTCGCTGCTCAAAATTAATGCAGACGCTTTGCATGTGGAAGAGGTGGAAATGGGGGAAGACATTACACAGGGTAATAGCCAGACCACCCTCAGTTCGTCTTCTCAGCGCAAATTGGATGATGATGATGAGGAGCAGGAGACGGTTGCCTCCACTGCAGAGGGCAGTACCCATGGAAGTTTAATTCCATCTGTTCAGCGTGGATGGGCAGAAGAGGAGGAAGACGATGAAGAGATTGAGAGTCATCCTCCTGATGATGACAGCGAAGTCTTGCCTATTGGGACTTTATGTTAAGCTGCCTTTCCCGTGACCCACGCGTTTTACGCATTTTGGACAACACCGATTACTGGTCGTTCACCCTTCTCGACCCCCGCTACAAAGAGAACTTCTCATCTCTCATTCCTGTGGTGGAGAGGATGAGCAAAATGGTGCAATACCAGAAGGTCCTTGTGGAAAAATTGCTCCAAATATTTCCAGCGCTGGCGGCAGAGAACTGTACAAAGTTTCTTGGGCAACTGAGGAGGAGAGACGAGGGGAACACACAGAAGTTCCAACAGTGTCAGGGCAACACTCTCCAAAGCCTGGGACAGTTTTATGACAACTCGCCAGCACCCTCACCCTGATTCACGGCCTAGTGTCACAAGGAGGAAAAAAATTTGGAAGATGGTGATGGAGTACGTAGCAGACCGTGTCAGCGTCCTCAATGATCCTTCTGTGCCTTACAACTACTAGGTGTCTAATCTGGACACGTGGCACGAACTGGCGCTCTACACTTGGAGGTGCTGGCCTGCCCTGCCACCAGCGTTTTGTGTTAGAGAGGGTATTTAGTGCTGCTGGGGGCATAATAACTGATAGGCCCATCCGCCTGTCAACTGAAAATGCTGACAGGTTTACTCTTATAACAATGAACAAGGACTGGATTGCCCCTGACTTCTCTACTCAACCAGAGGAAAGCGGCTGAACATAAAGACACTTTAACTGTGTTTTTTATAATGTACTGAATACACTGTATTCCCATGCACCCCTTCCACCACAAAAAAGGGTATATGGTTCAATCTTCCTTTTCTCGTCCGCCTCCTCTTCAATCATATTAACATGCTTATTAGTCTGCCCTCGCTTCTAATGTTGTAGAGGGTCAGCTCACCTGCAGGCCCTCGCATATAATGTTTTAGAGGGTCATCTCACCAGCAGGCCCTCACCTACAATCTTTTAGAGGGTCAGCTCACCTACAGGCCCTCGCATATAATGTTTTAGAGGGTCAGCTCACCAGAAGGCCCTCACCTACTATATTTTAGAGGGTCAGTTCACCTGCAAGCTCTCGCATGTAATGTTTTAGAGGGTCAGCTCACCAGCAGGCCCTCACCTACAATCTTTTAGAGGGTCATCTCACCTGCAGGCCCTTGCATGTAATGTTTTAGAGGGTCAGCTCACAAGCAGGCCCTCACCTACAATCTTTTAGAGGGTCTGCTCACCTGTAGGCCCTCAACCATAATGTTTTACAGGGTCAGCTCACAAGCAGGCCCTCACCTACAATATTTTAGAGGGTTAGCTCACCTGCAGGCCCTCGCATATAATGTTTTTGAGAGTCAGCTCAGCAGCAGGCCCTCAAACATAATGTTTTACAGGGTTAGCTCACCAGCAGGCCCTCACCTACATTCTTTTAGAGGGTCAGCTCACAGCAGGCCCTCACATATAATGTTTTACAGGGTCAGCTTACCAGCAGGCCCTCTCCAAGATTTTGTCAATGGTTAGCTAAGCAGTAGGCACTCACCCATAATTTTTCCAATGCTCAGATCAGCAGCAGGCACTCGCCCTTAATGTTTTAGATGGTCAGCTCAGCAGCAGGCCCTCACCCGTAATGTTTTAGCGGGTCACCAGCAGGCCCTTGCGCCTAATGTTTTTGAGGGTCACCAGCCGGCCATCAATCATCATTTTTCATGGGTGTATGATGCCCTCCTTTATGTGTATTAAAGGGTGTATTGGAGTGTTGGTTCCTTGTCATTTTTGAAAGCCCTTTCACTTAGTGCATAGGCTTTATGAGTGTAGGAGTCCCCCTACCTGAACAATTGTACCACAATGTGAATGAGGCTCTCAATGATGTGATATACAGGTTTTATCGGAGTGTCTCTTCCATGTAATTTTTGGCAGCACTTGCACTTTATATACAAGTAAATATACAGGAAAGAATGTTTCCTAACAATTTTTCCTCTAAAATCTATTTTATCTTCGGTTTTGTGCGTATTATTGTCAATCTGTAAAATTGGCGTACTACTCAGATAACATCATTCCCAGCAGCGACCTGGGAGTCCAAGATGCTTTCAGACATCCTACCCATGCTGTTCCTGAACTATTTCAGTGGTGTTTCCATCAATTTCTGACCTTTTCATGTGAACCAGACACCCTCCCCTCTTCAGAGCAGGGGGTGCCTGGTTTAATGTTCGGGTTCTCCCATTGACTTCCATTGTGCTAGAGCACCCGAACACCCGAGCACTTTGATGCTCGATCAACACTAAAGGGCGTCCAACACCCGGCACCATGGACGATCAGCTTTTTGAAGAGGAAGTGGCACTCCAAGCTTGTGTTACTTCATGTTCACTACACTGCACTTCCAAGATGAAGTGAATGGTGCGAATACTTGTAATTACACAATGCCGTCACTCCACAGGAGACAATGCGTAGTGTAAAGACCAGTTTAGATTAAATTCCCAGGACACTGTTCATGGTTCAGGTTCATTACAAGCATGACTTCAAGCTGTCATTATTCACAGTGACAAATGACAATCCAGTCATGGACTATGTCATGAACAGCTGACTATCACTGTTACCTGCTATGAAAATAGGTTGGTTTTCTTTTGAGCCCGTGATCTAACCGCCTCATTCCTGTGTGAGGCGATAAGAGCGTGAGCTCAGAATAACAGTGTTGCGGCCATTGTGATAAAAAATAAAATAAAAAATCTATTCATTGATCACCCCCTTACCTCTTCAGATCTTCCCATTGCCAGACGACTGCTGTCTTAGAGCCATGAGGTGATAACCCACAGCAACCATTCCCACACCCTGTCTTTGTGAGCCGACACCAACCCCCATCCTTCACCCCAAACAGCAATAATCCCTAATACCTTAGCCCCATCCAGGCAGCCCCTTCAGCTCCTGTGTAGCTCTTTCATTTATCCTGCATCTATGGGCTGACTAGGCCATGCTGCGTGGCTTGATCAGCCTTGTTGTTTGGGCCGATTTTGATCTGAGATCACTTATGATCCCTTCCCCTTTTACTTTCTCATTTTTCTGTACAAAACTACAAAAAGTTAAAGAAAAAAGGTAATAGTAGTAGACTAGTTAGCATATACAGTATTTTATAGTGCACATGTTACCTAATTGGTGCTTCAATTTTTTTGGTCTTAACTGGTGTGCCACATTTTTTTTTAGCCTACTTGGTGCATTACTTTATTTTATGCCTATATGGTATGTCACAAATATGCTTAGCATATACAGGGAGTGCAGAATTATTAGGCAAGTTGTATTTTTGAGGATTAATTTTATTATTGAACAACAACCATGTTCTCAATGAACCCAAAAAACTCATTAATATCAAAGCTGAATATTTTTGGAAGTAGTTTTTAGTTTGTTTTTAGTTTTAGCTATTTTAGGGGGATATCTGTGTGTGCAGGTGACTATTACTGTGCATAATTATTAGGCAACTTAACAAAAAACAAATATATACCCATTTCAATTATTTATTTTTACCAGTGAAACCAATATAACATCTCAACATTCACAAATATACATTTCTGACATTCAAAAACAAAACAAAAACAAATCAGTGACCAATATAGCCACCTTTCTTTGCAAGGACACTCAAAAGCCTGCCATCCATGGATTCTGTCAGTGTTTTGATCTGTTCACCATCAACATTGCGTGCAGCAGCAACCACAGCCTCCCAGACACTGTTCAGAGAGGTGTACTGTTTTCCCTCCTTGTAAATCTCACATTTGATGATGTACCACAGGTTCTCAATGGGGTTCAGATCAGGTGAACAAGGAGGCCATGTCATTAGATTTTCTTCTTTTATACCCTTTCTTGCCAGCCACGCTGTGGAGTACTTGGACGCGTGTGATGGAGCATTGTCCTGCATGAAAATCATGTTTTTCTTGAAGGATGCAGACTTCTTCCTGTACCACTGCTTGAAGAAGGTGTCTTCCAGAAACTGGCAGTAGGACTGGGAGTTGAGCTTGACTCCATCCTCAACCCAAAAAGGCCCCACAAGCTCATCTTTGATGATACCAGCCCAAACCAGTACTCCACCTCCACCTTGCTGGCGTCTGAGTCGGACTGGAGCTCTCTGCCCTTTACCAATCCAGCCATCTGGCCCATCAAGACTCACTCTCATTTCATCAGTCCATAAAACCTTAGAAAAATCAGTCTTGAGATATTTCTTGGCCCAGTCTTGACGTTTCAGCTTGTGTGTCTTGTTCAGTGGTGGTCGTCTTTCAGCCTTTCTTACCTTGGCCATGTCTCTGAGTATTGCACACCTTGTGCTTTTGGGCACTCCAGTGATGTTGCAGCTCTGAAATATGGCCAAACTGGTGGCAAGTGGCATCTTGGCAGCTGCACGCTTGACTTTTCTCAGTTCATGGGCAGTTATTTTGCGCCTTGGTTTTTCCACACGCTTCTTGCGACCCTGTTGACTATTTTGAATGAAACGCTTGATTGTTCGATGATCACGCTTCAGAAGCTTTGCAATTTTAAGAGTGCTGCATCCCTCTGCAAGATATCTCACTATTTTTGACTTTTCTGAGCCTGTCAAGTCCTTCTTTTGACCCATTTTGCCAAAGGAAAGGAAGTTGCCTAATAATTATGCACACCGGATATAGGGTGTTGATGTCATTAGACCACACCCCTTCTCATTACAGAGATGCACATCACCTAATATGCTTAATTGGTAGTAGGCTTTCGAGCCTATACAGCTTGTAGTAAGACAACATGCATAAAGAGGATGATGTGGGCAAAATACTCATTTGCCTAATAATTCTGCACTCCCTGTACTGTATTTTATAGTGCACAAGTTTCCATATTTTTTATTTTATAAAACACACTTTTTTCCCCAAAAGTTCATGAAAAATGGCAGTGCGTCTTATACAGTAAATACTAGTGAGCGCTTCCATTATGGACGAGCTCATTAGTATGCAGGAGGTGTGGGAAGCGGGGCTTATCTATTATCTGCATTGCACGGTTCTGACTTGATGCTGTGCAACGTCAGGTCACCATGCAGGGCGGCCCCGGAGAAGAACAGGGAGCACGGTTTGTATTGCCGTTATCTCTTGCTGTGTTACAGGAACAAATGAATTAAAATGAAAAATCTGCCATAAATGTGCCATTTAAAAAAAAAAATCTCCTCCAGTTTTCTTTAATTCCTGTGGAAAACCTAAAGGTTTAAAGGGGTTGTCTGCTTTTTTTTATATTGATGACCTGCCTTCTCTTCAATGTTTACCTGCTCACCGTCGTAACTGTAGCAATGAACAGGTGTAACTACAAGCACACTATCCCATTCACTTCAATGGGACGGCTGCTTCCTGTTCACTTCTAACAGCTGATCACTGGGGGTGCCAGGAGTTGGCCCAATCTAATATTGATGATCTATCCTGAGGATAAGTCATCAATATAAAAGAAGCAGACAACCCCTTTAACAAGGTTTGTAAATTCAGTTTCGAATAATGTGAGGGGTGTCGTTTCTAAAGTGGCTCATTTATGGTTTGTGTCTATTATGTAAGCCCCTCAAAATCACTTCAGAACTGAATTAGACCTTAATAAAGTTGGTTTTGGAAATGCTCTTAAAAAATTGAAAAATTGCTTCTAGAATTATAAGCCAAAGATCATCAGCTCAAATTTACCACATAAAATAATGTCAGATTTAAAAAACTTTGTGCTTAAGGCCAAAAAAGGCTTTATCCTCAAGGGGTTAATTAGTATAGTGAGCTGCGTTTGCACAGCTGGAACTTATTGTCATTATAACAAATTGAGTTGAAATGTAACCAACTCTCTACAGAATATGATTCATCTACCACACAGCTGCTAGAAATTCCCAGACCTGTTTCTTGTGTATATTTCCTGTAATGATGACAATGGAAACATAGAAATTAGAAAGGAGTGAATCGATTCTAAACTAATCAGATTTAACAAATTTACCAAAAATTTGTCTGCCAAATGAATCCAATGCTTTTGCGATTTGTTTTGGATGAATCACGTAAAAACGGCACACAGCATAATTTTACTGTTAATATTTGCTGCAGGTTAGCAACCAGACCAATGCCTCCTGGGATGGTCCCAGTATACTTGGCATTGGCAGCTGTCCTACTAAGGTCAGAGACACTAGTGAAAACACTAGTGACACACACATGAAAGAAAACACAGAGCCTGGCAGACAAACAGATCAGGAGCATTTTAACACTCGGGAGGAGCTGCGAAAACCCGGTCACACTCGGTAAGGAACCACTTCACACTAGGCAAGTGCTGCAGGAACCAGTTAATACTTGGTAAGAGCAAGACATACTGGAAAGCAAACACTAAATGCAAAAGAGCCAGACATCCTGGCGGTCATTTACAAACATTTTTTACACCAGTTTTTTACGTAAAACCTTTTTAAACATCCATAGGACAATATTCGGTTGCACAGGGATTTTTACGTCATCCTGGCCACTTGGGAGTTGCGAGGGCATGGCAGGCACCGGACCGGGGCTGAGATGATGGCTCTGGCAAAATAACAATTTTTTACACCTGAAAAGAGGCATAAAAGAGGAGTAAAAACTACTTTAGTAAGGGTCTGGAGTAGTTTTTACTTCAGGTGCATTGACTGCCAGAGGTAGGCCTAATTTATGACTAGGCGCATGAAGTGCAAATCCTCTGGCAGCACAGGGGGGAAACAAACACCAGTGTAAAAAGACGGTCTTGGTAAATGACTCCCACTGACTTCATGCACTAGGAGACACGAACTTCAGACTACAGGAACTTGGACACTACACAGACACAGCAGAACTTGGTAATATGGACATAGGATGCTCACACTGTCACTACAGGACAAAGAAGGACATGACATACTGTATATGCACAACCAGGGCAGATCACAGCACTAAAGAGACATCACCAAAGTGACACAGAATGCAGACTAAATGAACAAATTAGGCCAAGTTCACATCAGCCTTCAGCCTTCCTGTTCTTCTGCTCCGTTATAGGATAAGAAGAATGGAAAGGGCGGATTTGGCACATAAAGGAGCCGAATGAAGCCTACAGACACCTTGGGGTTAATTTATCATGTACGCCTCTTTTGCAGAGTGAAATCAGACCACTGTGGTGGATTTTCCTGTCAGTATTTTGCACAGTATTTATAATGAGTCGCACCTCAGATGATGAATTAGGCGCCTTTGTATTCCTCAGTGTTCGGGTGGATCATGTTCAATTACTACTACTGGTTGGTTAATTGGCGTACAAAATAGGTGTAAATGTGCATAGAAAAGTTGCATATTAAATATAGTCACAGCGATATACACTTGTTTTTATGTTAGCTAAAAGGTGCACGTCTACCTGATGATCCGACTACTGTATTTGAATAAAATTGTTGCACAGCTCAACACATCTCAGAGGAACAGAACTATGACACCCGTGGAGTGGAGTAAAAATAAAACTAGTTTTTCACCAAATTCATACTTAAAAAAGGTACACCAGCATAAATAGGCCTAATAAAGCACTGCACAACCAACCACACACAGAATTTTCCCACTCTAAGAAACTGTCAAATAAGTCTAAAAAGACTCACAAACAGGTGCAACATTATTAGTAAATGTGGCTAAAACAATAAGTCTGTCCAAACAAGGACAAATTAGACAAAAACAGAAGCAAACCACTATAATAAATGACCCCCCATTTGTGTTTCATAGACATTTTATTAAAAAAAGTTATTATTAACCCCTTAAGGACGCAGGGCGTATCGGTACGCCCTATTTCCCGAGTCCTTAAGGACTCAGGGCGTACCGGTACGTCCTAACTTTAAATCGGTATTCCGGCGCCGCGGGGGTTAATCGCAACGGGAAGCCGGCTGAAATCATTCAGCCGGCATCCCGTAACAACGCAGGGGGGGGTCATTTGACCCCCCCCCCCCGTATCGGCGATCGCAGAAAACCGCAGGTCAATTCAGACCTGCGGTTTTCTGCGTTTCCGGTCCATTCGGGTGTCCTGTGACCCGATGAACCGGAAAAAGACTGCGATCGGTGGCGTAATTATACACCACCAATCGCAGTCCGAGGATTTGAGGAGGCGGTGCTGGCCCTGGTGCTGAACACTGCTGTCCAGGGTGCTGATTGGTGCAGGGGAGAGAGGCGCGAGATTCAAACTTCCTGCGCTCCTCTCTCCCCTCCTCTTCCTGTTCTGCACGAGCACCCGGCAGCATCGTCCAGCACCAGCTCCTGTGTCCCCCTAATCGCCATCCATCACCCTCCTGCACCCATCGCCACCCAGGTAGGTTAGGGTCAGTGAGGGAGAGGCAGGGAAAGAAGGGAAAAGTTAGAAAAAAAAAAAACTTTTATTCCTAACTTTTTTGATCCATCTATCAGACCCCAGCCTCCCCCCTGCCACTTGCCCCCCCCTACCAGCCCCCTACCAGCCCCCCACCACCACCAGCCCCACCACCACCAGCCCCCCCACCCCCACCAGCCCCTTCCCCCCCCCCCACTTCACCACCAGCCCCCTTTTTTTTTTTCTGCGTGCACTGACTGGTCGGCACTTTTTAGCGTCCGTCCACTGTTAGCGCCCGCCACCCCACTGTTAGCGCCCCACCACCCCACCGCTGATCAGCCTTGTACCGCTGATCAGCAAGTTTAACTTTTTTTCCTAACACTTGCCCTTTTTTTCTTGCCTTTTTTAGTACGCGAACACCCGTTGCCCCCACACACACGCACATATAATAAAGTTTGCCACACACGCACACCTACACGCACACACACCCATGGCCCGCCGGGTGTTCTCGGCCGAGGAGGCATATGCCCAGATTGCCTCCGACTCTGAGAGCCCCAGTGAGGATGAGGATGACCCCACATTCCTTTTATCATCCGCATCCTCCTCATCATCATCGGATGACGATGAGCCACCAAGGCGGTGGAGACGCCGCCAGGCGGAGCCAGGGGCCCCACATGCTAGGGATCCTGTGGCCCACCCTAGTACGAGCCGCCCTGGGGTTCGTACTGGTTTCCCGGCCCACCAAATAAGTTCACCGGAGCCCCCTGCCGATGAACTTAGCTGGTGTCCCCCAGTGGACTTTGAGCCTGAGATTCCGGATTTTGTTGGCAATCCTGGAATCCAGATTCCCACAGTGGGGTTTACTGAAATAGACTATTTTAGTTTTTTTTTCAGTAACCCACTGGTGAATCTGATGGTGGAGCAGACGAATCTGTACGCCCAACAGTTCGTCGCTCAAAACCCAGGCTCATTTTTGTCTAGACCCGGTGGCTGGACGCCGGTCAGTGCAGCCGAAATGAGGACATTTTGGGGCCTCGTGCTGCATATGGGTCTAGTCCAAAAACCCAGTGTCAGGCAATACTGGAGTGGGGACGTCCTATACCAGACCCCACTGTACAGTATGGTCATGACACGTCCCCGGTTTGAGGCCATCCGGAAATGTCTGCATTATTCCGATAATGCAGCATGTCCACCCCGAGGTGATCCTGCCTATGACCGGCTGTATAAGATACGGCCGGTCATCGATCACTTTGGGGCCACATTTCAGCAGGCCTACGTACCTGGAAGGGAGGTCGCGGTTGATGAGTCTCTCGTTGCGTTCAAGGGGAGACTCAGTTTCCGCCAATATATTCCCACAAAGCGGGCGAGGTATGGCGTGAAGCTATACAAAATTTGTGAGAGTACCTCAGGGTACACTTACAAATTTCGTGTGTACGAGGGGCGAGATTCCCGTATTCAACCCCCAGAATGTCCCCCCACTCTGGGTGTTAGCGGGAAACTCGTGTGGGACCTTATGTACCCACTGCTGGATAAGGGTTACCACTTGTACGTGGATAACTTTTATACCAGCATTCCCTTGTTCAGGTCCCTTGCCGCCAGATCCACGTTCGCTTGTGGGACCGTGCGGAAAAATCAACGCGGCCTCCCTGCCTACCCCCTCCAGGTACCTATCCCCAGGGGTGAGACCCGTGCACTTACCAGTGGAAACCTGTTGCTGGTCAGGTATAAGGACAAGAGGGATGTCCTTATGCTGTCCACAATCCACGGTAACGGCACCACCCCAGTCTCTGTGCGAGGTACCACGGCAACGGTCCTCAAGCCCGATTGTATCGTCGACTACAATCGGTATATGGGAGGAGTTGATCTCTCTGATCAAGTCCTCACGCCATATAACGCCATGCGCAAAACCCGGGCATGGTACGAAAAAAGTTGCGGTCTACTTGGTGCAGGTTGCCATGTACAACTCTTTTGTACTATCCCGAAGCGCTGGCAGCACAGGGACATTCCTCCAGTTCTATGAGGCAGTCCTCAAGGACCTGATCTTTTCGGACCGGGAAAGAGCAGGCCGGAGTACCTCGGGAACTGGAGGCGCCCGGATCGTCCCTGGCCAACACTTTCCAGGTGTGGTCCCCCATACTGGAAAGAAGGGACGAACCCAAAAAAAGTGCAGAGTGTGTCGCAGGAGGGGGATACGGAAGGACACCACCACTCAGTGCGACACGTGCCCCGATCATCCGGGCCTCTGCGTTATCGATTGCTTCAGGGAGTATCACACTTCCATGGAGTACTAAATTTTTATAATCCCCAACAGTCCACTAGAGAACATAAAAAACTATGGCTCTCAGCCTTTGGAGACACGAAAAAAAAATTTTTTCCCCCAAAAAATATTAGTTTTAGTGCAGGCATCCTCAAACTGCGGCCCTCCAGATGTTGTAAAACTATAACTCCCAGCATGCCCAGAAAAACCTACAGCCATCAGCAGGGCATGGTGGGAATTGCAGTTTTACAACATCTGGTGGGCCGCAGTTTTAGGATGCCTGCTTAGTGTCTCCAAAGTCTGAGAGCCATACATATTGGGCATCGTCGCGTGCGTAAAAGTCGTCGCTATAAAAATAACTTTTGACCAAACGCCTCGGATGAACGGTGTTAAAAATATTAAAAAAAAACGGTGCCAAAACAACAATTTTTGGGCAAAATTTCCATTTGAATCCTTTTTGCCGGTAATAAAGCAAGGGTTAACAGCCAAACAAAACTCAATATTTATTGCCCCGATTCTGTAGTTTGCAGAAACACCCCATATGTGGTCGTAAATGGCTATATAGCCGCACGGCAGGGCATAGAACGAAGGGAACTCCATACGGTTTCTGGAAGGCAGATTTTGATGGACAGTTTTTTTTTTGACACCATGTCCCATTAGAAGCCCCCCCTGATGTAGCCTAGACTAGAAACTCCAAAAAAGTGACCCCATCTAAGAAACTACACCCCTCAAGGTATTCAAAAGTTACTTTACAAACTATGTTAACCCTTTAGGTGTTCCACAAACTAAATAGCGAATGTAGAAACAATTTTAGATTTTTTTTGTTACATTGCCTCAAAAAAGAGTAATATAGAGCAACCAAAAATCATATTTACCCCTAAAATAGTCCCAAAACAACAACCCCCTTATCCCGTAGTTTCCTAGATGGGGTCACTTTTATGGAGTTTCTACTCTAGGGGTGCATCAGGGGGCTTGAAAGGGTACATGGTGTAAGTAAACCAGTCCAGCAAAATCTGCCTTCCAAAAACCGTTCCCCTTCTTCTATGTCCTGCCGTTCGGCCAAACCGTAGTTTACGACCACATATGGGGTGTTTCTGCAAACTACAGAATCAGGGCAACTCATTTTGAGTTTTGTTTGGCTGTTAACCCATTTTTTCCAGTAATAAAGTAAGGGTTAAATTGGAAAATTTTCCAAAAAATAGAAATTTCAAAATTGTTTCTCCATCTGCCATTAACTCTTGTGGAACACCTAAAGGGTTAACAAAGTTTCTAAACCCAGTTTTGAATACCTTGAGGGGTGTACTTTCTTAGATGGAGTCACTTTTTTGAAATTTCTATTCTAGGGGTGCAACAGGGGGCTTCAAATGGGACATGGTATAAACAAAACCAGTCCTGCAAAATCTGCCTTCCAAAACCCATATGGTGTTCCCCTCCTTCTATGTGCTCCTGTTCGGCCAAACAGTAGTTTACAACCACATATGGGGTGTTTCTGCAAACTACAGAATCAGGGCAACCCATTTTGAGTTTTGTTTGGCAGTTAACCCTTGTTTTACTCCTGGAAAAAATTGATTATATTGGAAAATTTTCCAAAAAATAGACATTTCAAAATTGTTTCTCCATCTGCCATTAACTCTTGTGGAACACCTAAAGGGTTAACAAAGTTTCTAAACCCAGTTTTGAATACCTTGAGGGGTGTACATTCTTAGATGGAGTCACTTTTTTGAAATTTCTATTCTAGGGGTGCAACAGGGGGCTTGAAATGGGACATGGTATAAACAAAACCAGTCCTGCAAAATCTGCCTTCCAAAACCCATATGGTGTTCCCCTCCTTCTATGTGCTCCTGTTCGGCCAAACAGTAGTTTACAACCACATATGGGGTGTTTCTGCAAACAACAGAATCAGGGGAACCCATTTTGAGTTTTGTTTGGCAGTTAACCCTTGTTTTACTCCTGGAAAAAATTGATTATATTGGAAAATTTTCCAAAAAATAGACATTTCAAAATTGTTTCTCCATCTGCCATTAACTCTTGTGGAACACCTAAAGGGTTAACAAAGTTTCTAAACCCAGTTTTGAATACCTTGAGGGGTGTACTTTCTTAGATGGAGTCACTTTTTTGAAATTTCTATTCTAGGGGTGCAACAGGGGGCTTGAAATGGGACATGGTATAAACAAAACCAGTCCTGCAAAATCTGCCTTCCAAAACCCATATGGTGTTCCCCTCCTTCTATGTGCTCCCGTTCGGCCAAACAGTAGTTTACGACCACATATGGGGTGTTTCTGCAAACTACAGAATCAGGGCAACCCATTTTGAGTTTTGTTTGGCAGTTAACCCTTGTTTTACTCCTGGAAAAAATTGATTATATTGGAAAATTTTCCAAAAAATAGAAATTTTGAAATTGTTTCTCCATCTGCCATTAACTCTTGTGGAACACCTAAAGGGTTAATAAAGTTTGAAAAAACAGTTTTGAATACCTTGAGGGGTGTAGTTTCTAGAATGGGGTCATTTTTGGGAGGTTGCTATTATCTAAGCCCCACAATATGACTTCAAACCTGAACTGGTCTATAAAAAGTGGGATTTTGAAGATTTCAGAAAAATTTCAAAATTTGCTTCTAAACTTCTAAGCCTTGTAACATCCCCAAAAAATAAAATATCATTCCCAAAATGCTACAAACATGAAGTAGTCATATGGGGAATGTAAAATCATCACAATTTTTGGGGGTATTACTATGTATTACAGAAGTATAGAAACTGAAACTTTGAAATTTGCTAATTTTTCGAAATTTTTGGTAAAATTTTTATTTTTTTATGCAAAAAAAAATCACTTTTTTGACCCAATTTTAGCAGTGTTATGAAGTACAATATGTGACGAAAAAACAATCTCAGAACGGCCTGGGTAAGTCAAAGCGTTTTAAAGTTATGAGCACTTAAATTGACACTGGTCAGATTTGCAAAAAATGGCCAAGTCCTTAAGGTGAAATAGGGCTGAGTCCTTAAGGGGTTAAACTAGTGATATTAAATGCATAGTTGAAAGACATTTCACCACAAACACTGCATTGTTATATCCATATTAGCAGACACATTACTGCACCAGACCTAATGTTTCAAATAACTTTTATTATACAAATGTCATTGTTGAAAAAGCGACATTAAAACACATACTTCAAAGACATTTCTGTCTTTCAGTCTTTTAGGCTCCATTCACATGTCCATATAATGGGTCCGCATCCGTTCCACAAATTGCGGAATGGGTGCGGACCCATTCATTCTCTATGGGGACGAATGGATGCGGAGATCACACTATGTGCTCTCCATATCCGCTTTTCCGGAGCGCACCCCCAAACTTCCAGTCCGTGGCTCTGGAAAAAAATATAACAAGTCCCATTCTTGCCCACAATTGTGGACAAGTATAGGCATTTCTCTCGGGGTGTCAGCCAGGTGTATTGCGGATCCGCAATGCACTACGGACATCTGAGTTGAGCCCTAGGTGCTGAAAATAGGCAGCCTGTATGTTCCACATAGACTTCTTCAATCTTCAGCACTCAGTTGAACTCTGAAGAGGGACTCTCTTTAGCAATGCTCAGAGTGTTGCTAATGAAAATCTTTACACCCTGTTGTCTAGTAATGAGAGTCTGATTGGTTCTATGGGCAACTAAGCCAGTTCTACTTTACACCAGTTTGATAAATCTCCCCCTGAGACCGAAAGCTTTTAAAAACAGCTATATCTCTTCATGAGGTATAGCTTGCACTATCAATCTTTCAACAATAAACCTTAATACAGACCTAGAAAAATATCTTACCTCACTTCCCCACTGATCCATAGTTCTCACGAAGTTGTTGTAATCCAAGAAAACCAGAGGATTATAGGGTAATGGAAAAGCTCCAAGAAATTTGGATGACTTACCCTAAAAATAAGTTTCATTATTAATATGTATATTAATTAAATAATCTGCATAGAGGTTTATCCGAAGTAAAACAAAACAACAAAAAAAAAAAAAAAACAGTTCTGTGATTTCATATACATATGCATTGAAGCCAAACTCTGGCTATCATGCATAATTTTTTCATGTCACCCTTCTTTTCTTTCTTTGGTTCTTACCCTTCAAGGCACCATAATGCAACTTCTTAGACCAGAATCACAGGCTACACAGGATAACTACTGCAGACCACCATTCTTGTGTGTATAGACAATGTTATCACTGACAGCTACTGTAGGAAAACAGAGGCCATCTAGAAATATTTTGTAGGACATGCAGGTTTTTGTAATTTTATTGTAGTAATCATTTTTGGTTTTGCTAATATACTCAATGTGAAGAATGTTCATCCCTATTTGCACTTCTTAGTAACTGTGGCTGTAAGTTGGGATTTATATTGATACCCTTCTCCATAGATTCATTATGTTGATTCTGTATATAAAACTGGTCAACTCTTAAAGAAGTACTCCCACAAAAAAAAAATATTCTCTGACCGGCAAAAAAGTACATGATGTAAACTGTAGTAAATGTAATCTTCTTATCAGAGACTGTATTTGTGAGTTATAACCTCCCCTCTGATACTCAGCTGTCATGTGACCAGCTCTCTGATCTCCAACTGATACAGAACAGGAAGTCAGTTACTTCTCTATTTATTCCTATAAGATTGACATTGAGGGCCCTATAGGAATACACAGAGAAACTGGCTTCCTGTCCACACATAAGATGCTGTATTATTTGGAAAGTCTGATTGCTGGTCACATGACACAGCTAAAAAGTAGAAGGGAGGGGATAGCTCACAAATGAGGACTCTGGTAAGAAGATTACCTTTACTACAGATTACATCATGTGCCTTTCTAGCAGGTCAGAGAATACATTTGTTTGTAGGAGTTCTTCTTTAAAGATGATCAATTGGCTCCCCTGATTTGATTGTTTTAGCACATACTTGCATTGCCCATAAAATGTTAATTCTGAAGCATCTTTTATCAGGAGCTATGAAAACTGAAAGGTGGAATCTGATTGGTTGCTATGGGCAACTAAGCCAGTTTTCCTTTACACCAGTTATGCTAAATCTCCCCAATGTTCTACCATGTTCTCCTAGAAATTTATTTAAAAAAATTGATAACAGGGCATTACAATTCCCCTTATTGATATGGTCTATGCATGCACAGTTTGTCTAAGTGCTAATTGGACAATTAAAGCTTGTACAGTGACACATCCCCATCACCCAGTTGTCAATTTAATTGCACATATTTAAGAATACTAGATAAACGCCACAACACAGAGATTTTTTAAAATAAATTACCTATAATTGGTATTTCAAAGAAAATGCAGGTACTATATTTTTCGCTTTATAAGTGAGGGGAAAATTGCATTGGATCTTATAAAGCGAATACTAGTAAGCGCTTCTATTATGGAAGCGCTCACTAGTATGCATTAGGTGCCAGGAGCCGGGTGCAAGCACTTCTGATACTGGTCTTCTCTGCTGGGGCCAGAGCTGCACTTTCCTGACCTCGTACAGCGTCAGGACGTAGTGTGCACACTATGACCTGACGCTGCATGCTGTCAGGTGACAGTGCAGCGCCGGCCGGAGAAGAGGAGAGTGACCGGAGATGAAGAGGATGCGCGGTGCAGGAGAGGTAAGAGTTTTTTCTTTTATTCTGATCTGAGGTCTGATGGGGGTATTACCTTAACGGCTGATCTTAGGTCTGATGGGGGTATTACCTTAAGGGTTGATCTGAGGTCTGATGGGGGGTATTACCTTAAGGGTTGATCTGAGGTCTGATGGATCTATTTTACTTAAGGGCTGATCTGAGGTCTGATAGGGGTATTACCTTAAGGACTGATCAGAGGTGTGATGGGGTATTACCTTAAAGGCTGATATGAGGTCTGATGGGGGTATTACCTTAAGAGCTGATCTGAGGTCTGATGGAGGTATTACCTTAAGGGCTGATCTGAGGTCTGATGGGGGTATTACCTTAAGGGCTGATCTGAGGTCTGACATAGAGGGCTGATGGGGTTCTGACATGGAGGGCTGATATGGGGGTCTGATATGATGTCCTGATATTTATGGGGGTCTGATCTGAGGATCTGATATAAAGTCTGATGAAAAATATTTTTTTCTTATTTTCCTCCTCTAAAATCTGGGGTGGTCTTATTATAAAGCTAAAAATACGGTATTTACTAAAACAGACATGTTATGAGAGATGGCAGTCCTCTTTAAATAGGTTGTTCCATTGTGACATCTGTCATGAGAGAATTCTCTGTGCATTAATGAAGAGGCAAACATGCATGCGTTTCCCCCACTCCATTCAACCTCTTCACTATCTCTGGCAGTCCAATAGAGCTCAATAGACAACAGCACACATGCATGACTCTGGCCTCTGTTTTTATGATTAGTGGATGCCCCAGTGGTCAGAACCCCAACTATCATACTTTTGTTGTGATGGAACAACCTCTTTAAGGCTAGAACACATTATTTGAAAGATATGCACATTTTTATTATTGCATTTTACATATTTTGGGCTAAAATAATTGTTTTGCAATTGGTCTTTGTAAAACTATTGAGCCATTCTGTTACAAAGGGTTAACAGTTTTTCTGGCTGTGTGAATCATACTTTTTACTTTCACTTTGTGCTAGTCATTCTATGAACCTTATCTCTAAATTACTAAAACACTTATTTAAGCCACATTCTTATCAGTAAGATCAGAATTAAGCTTTAGTGAATGTATATTACAGAGATCAGAGGTAGGGAGCCCTCAGATGAGCAGCCTGATGGAACACAGTGAAAATTCAGATCCTGCTACTAGAGAAACTCAAGGCTGCACAGAGACAGTGGTTAATTTTTTTTTTAGAAAGACCAATTTAAAAAATTATATTTAGCTCAAATTGAGTCAAATGCAACAGTGAAAGAAAAAACTTTATATCATCAGTGCATGGACAGCCTTGCATGTGTATGAACACCACATTTGTAAACCTAAGGCTTGGAATGTGTTAGATACATTTGTTATTTCCTATATAAACATCCTGTATGTAGGACAGGAGTCACAACAAGTTTTAATCATCTGTACAAGCAACACTTTAAACTTCTATTTGTGACTAAATACTAACAGTTGTTTTCTGGCAAGTATTAAATATTTAGTTGAGCCACTTAATATCTTGTCCAGATCAGGCTGCCGTGCTTGCTGTAATAATGGAATGGACATAAAAAATATTATATTCAAAATGTATGAAGCTGTATGGATATCATTGGTTGTCATTCCTCAGCACTATTTGAATTCTTAACCACTATCACATCCATTGAGTTGAATATGAAAAAGAGCACACTACAATTAGGCCCTCCTTTGATAATACCCCTATGTTATGTATATGGTTACAATATATGGGTTCAATTACACAAATTTTGCACTATAGCCACCATATTAGTCGAGCAGGAGAAATTCACATTTACAAAGAATGCTTGGCATACCTCTCTGTGGTGGAGAAGATGCCCTTTTAAATATACTTTATAAGTCTCTATACCAAGTTCTTTTGCCATCCGTAGTAGACGATTTTGCGTTGGTCCCACATAAGCACCTCCAACGTCCACATATTGAACTTCCTTGTTCTTTTAACAAAGAGAAAAGAAGAGTATAAAAAGTTTCATCCATCTGAATGGTATTC
This sequence comes from Bufo gargarizans, assembly GCF_014858855.1. Lineage (NCBI taxonomy): Eukaryota > Metazoa > Chordata > Amphibia > Anura > Bufonidae > Bufo > Bufo gargarizans. The sequence continues at coordinate 457,371,630 of NC_058082.1, forward strand.
GTTCAGCGGCAAGAATATAGATTTCTGCAGGCCGCATTTAGTTCAATAAAATAGTGACAGAAATTTCAGCAACAACTCTGCCCCTTTATTGTAGAGAAATACTCTGATAAGAGAAATCCAGCACTGCGTCTCGATAAAATGATTCTTTATTAGTCACTTCTTTAAAAAATTCATAAAATCTGAATTCACATGCTGCTCGTTTTAGATTAACACGTGTTCTCTTTCATCATAGCAATGGTCAACGAAGCGGTTTAACTATATACTTGATAAAGGATGACATGCGTTTGTCTGAAAACATAGCATGTGAATTTGCACTCTATGGATATTTTTAAGAAGTGACCAATAAAGAATTGTTTTATTGAGACACAGTGTTTGATTTCTCTTATCAGTATTGGACTGTTTTCGGAGAAGTCCGCAAAACACAGATCTGCAAAAAATACGGATGAAGACTGTGTACATTCAGTATTTTGCAAAACGGAACAGCTGGCCCCTAATAGAATAGTCCTATCCTTATCTGTATTGTGGACAATAATAGGACATGTTCTATTCTTTTGAACGGAAATACAGAAATGGAATGCACACAGAGTAACTTCAGTTTTTTTTTTTTTTTGCAGACCCATTGAAATTAATGTTTCCACATACAGTACCCCAAAAAAATCCGGACATGGAAAGAAAATATGTTTATGTGCATGAGCCCTAAATGACTTGAAAACCAACTAATGATATGTAATGTTAAAAAATGGGAACTCTTACAAGTTGATTTGTTTGTATGTATGGGATATCACAGGTGATAATTAAAATAACAATGATATTTAAAATATGGCATATCGTATAGCCTAGACATACGTATTCTAAAGCATTATAAAAAAATTTAAGTTGACATTGCCAAATTTATCAAAATGTAAAAAAAAATAAAAAGGTTTATTACATAAAAGTCAAGATTTTTTTTTAAATAATAATAATACATATATATATTAGCACAACCTATACAATTGGGGCATGTGTACACACAGCGTAAAAAGTATTGTGCGACTCCAAACAAAAAATCTGCTCCAAAATTAGCATTCAAATTTGCCTGTGTTACATGTGGATTTTCTTGTCGATCTTGGTTTGTAGCCATGGATTTCACTCTGCGCATTGCAATAAATGAAATTTGTGGTGAAAATCTATGGCAATCCCAAAAAAGATTTTCAACACTGTCACTAATATTGAACTGTACTATGTTGTCGATTTGCTGATTTTACAACCAAATTCTGCAATAAACATGTGACGCGTGAATTCACATTAACTGCATGGGTACCACTATAAATAAATATATATATATATATATATATATATATATATATATATACACAGTACAGACCAAAAGTTTGGACACACCATCTTATTCAAAGAGTTTTCTTAATTTTCATGACTATGAAAATTGTAGATTCACACTGAAGGCATCAAAACTATGAATTAACACATGTGGAATTATATACATAACAAAAAAGTTTTAAACAACTGAAAATATGTCATATTCTAGGTTCTTCAAAGTAGCCACCTTTTGCTTTGATTACTGCTTTGCACACTCTTGGCATTCTCTTGATGAGCTTCAAGAGGTAGTCATCTGAAATGGTTTTCACTTCACAGGTGTGCCCTGTCAGGTTTAATAAGTGGGATTTCTTGCCTTATAAATGGGGTTGGGACCATCAGTTGCGTTGTGGAGAAGTCAGGTGGATACGCAGCTGATAGTCCTACTGAATAGACTGTTAGCTGCTTTTTTCTTGCCATAATAAAAATTCTAAGTAAAGAAAAAAGAGTGGCCATCATTACTTTAAGAAATGAAGGTCAGTCAGTCTGAAAAATTGGGAAAACTTTGAAAGTGTCCCCAAGTGCAGTCACAAAAACCATCAAGCGCTACAAAGAAACTGGCTCACATGCGGACCACCCCAGGAAAGGAAGACCAAGAGTCACCTCTGCTGCGGAAGATAAGTTAATCCGAGTCACCAGCCTCAGAAATCGCAGGTTAACAGCAGCTCAGATTAGAGACCAGGTCAATGCCACACAGAGTTCTAGCAGCAGACACATCTCTAGAACAACTGTTAAGAGGAGACTGTGTGAATCAGGCCTTCATGGTAGAATATCTGCTAGGAAACCACTGCTAAGGACAGGCAACAAGCAGAAGAGACTTGTTTGGGCTAAAGAACACAAGGAATGGACATTAGACCAGTGGAAATCTGTGCTTTGGTTTTGAGATCTTGTGTTCCAACCACCGTGTCTTCGTGCGACGCAGAAAAGGTGAACGGATGGACTCTACATGCCTGGTTCCCACCGTGAAGCATGGAGGAGGAGGTGTGATGGTGTGGGGGTGCTTTGCTGGTGAGGATTTATTCAAAATTGAAGGCATACTGAACCAGCATGGCTACCACAGCATCTTGCATCGGCATGCTATTCCATCCGGTTTGCGTTTAGTTGGACCATAATTCATTTTTCAACAGGACAATAACCCCAAGCACACCTCCAGGCTGTGTAAGGGCTATTTGACCATGAAGGAGAGTGATGGGGTGCTGCGCCAGATGACCTGGCCTCCACAGTCACCGGACCTGAACCCAATCGAGATGGTTTGAGGTGAGCTGGACCGCAGAGTGAAGGCAAAAGGGCCAACAAGTGCTAAGCATCTCTGGGAACTCCTTCAAGACTGTTGGAAGACCATTTCAGGTGACTACCTCTTGAAGCTCATCAAGAGAATGCCAAGAGTGCGCAAAGCAGTAATCAAAGTAAAAGGTGGCTACTTTGAAGGACCTAGAATATGACATATTTTCAGTTGTTTCACACTTTTTTGTTACATATATAATTCCACATGTGTTAATTTATAGTTTTGATGCCTTCAGTGTGAATCTACAATTTTCATAGTCATGAAAAAAAAGACAACTCTTTGAATGAAAAGGTGTGTCCAAACTTTTGGTCTGTACTGTGTGTGTGTATATATATATATATATATATATATATAAAAACTCACTCGTATAGTATGTGTTCGTCCACCAACTCTGTTCTGGGCCTCCAACACAATGACGTGAAGTCCTGCTTCTGCTAGCAGTTTAGCAGCTGAAAGGCCTGAAATAAAAAAAATATATAATTGCGAACTTTAAACATACACAAGAGTTAATAAGAATCGTATGTTTTTCTATAACCCTCATTATTTAAGAGAACTTGTGTAATACTGTAGATAGGCATATATATGGCTATATGGTAGGGAAAACGTTATTTATTTTTATTTATTTATTATATACACTTATATAGCGTTACTATATTCGGCAGGGATTTACAGACATTAGCATCGGGCTGTCAAAAATTGTGCTCACAATCTGAGTTCACTATCAGTATGTCTTTAGAGTGTGAGAGGAAACCAGAGAACCTGGAGAAAACCCCAGCAAATATGGGGAGAACATACAAAGTCCATGCAGATGTTGTTCTTGGTTGGATTTGAACCAAGGACCCCAGCCCTGCAAGCCACCATGCTGCCTCTATAAGGTCTCATGCACATGAACGTTTGGTTCCGCACCCGAGCTACATTTTTTGCGGCTCGGACCAATTCACTTCAAAGGAGCCGCAAAAGATGCGGACAGTACTCTGGGTTTTGCGGACAAGAATAGACATTTCTATTATAGGCAACTCGCAAATTGCAGAATGAACACTGGCAGCATCCGTGTTTTGTGGATATGCAATTTTCAGACTGCAAAACACGGCACAGTTGTGTGCATGAGCCCTAAGTCTTAGTTTATTTCAAAGGCAAAAAAACATGCTCTAGTAACTACTTGTATTGCCCATGCAATAACAATTCAGACATATCTATTCCTATGTGGTGCAGTTTCTCTATTATTCCTACTAGAAACTTAAGAATAAGCGCTCATGCACATGACCATATGTATTTTGTGGTCCGCAAAACATGGAGCCACAAAAAAAAAAAAAAAACAGATGCTGTGCACAAACGGTGGAGGTCTGTATATTGCGGACCGGCTGTCTGCGGGCCACAATACGGGAACAGCCGGGGAATGGTCGTCTGCATGACCCTAAGGGTGGTGTCGCACAGAGCTTTTTTTATTCAGTCTTTTGAACCAAAACCAGAAGGGAAGCAGCCTAAGGCCTCATTCACACATCCGTGTCTGTGATGACATCAGTGACAAGATGGTGAGTGGTGCATCCGTGAAGATGTCTGTGAAGGATCCATGTTTGGTCCATGTGTATTTTGCACTTTGTGTGTCATCTGTATTCCATGGACACCGCTCAGCTGAAAATAATTTTAATAGCATCTCCTAGCAACATTCCATGAAAAATTATCCCATCTATGTTGTATCAGTGTTTTTTTTTTTTTTATGAACTCATGGACTGTAATGGGCATGATGGATCCGTAAAAGCGGACATGCTTCCATGGTGTAACCCCCGGTCCTCCGGACCATGGTAAATCTTGGATGTGCGAATGCACACATTAAATTGAATGGGTACCTGTGATGTCCGTGATTAACTGATGCCTGAATAAGGTCCAAGACTGGGTTGTCTAAGTGTATACCAAGTTTTAGTTTGCTCACTTTGAGCAAGAATTTTACGCATCCTATTCCAACACACTTTAAAGGGAGTCTGTCATCAGCATTTCACGCTTGTAACCTTTCCCATAGCTTTCTAGCATGCTTATAGTTAATAAAAACGTTACCTTTAGCATCAATCCTGGACTTATAAAACATCTTTGTAACATATGCAAATGAGGGCTCGCAAGTGCCCAGGGGTGGCGTTACCCTCGTAGGTGCCCTGCTAGCTCAGCCTTTTCTTCGCTTCCCCCCACCCCTTCCTTCCCTCCGCCTGCCCATCCTTTCCCTCTGACCGCCTATCTACTAACTTGTTGTTTCGCCGAGATCCCGCGCCTGCGCACTCAGTCCGTTAGCCAGCGCATGCGCATTAATTACTGTGATGCCGTACAAGGAATGGGCATTGCAGTGCGCATGCGCTGGCCGACGGACTGAGCGCGCAGGCGCGGGATCTCTTACATTTTTTTTAACTGTATGCATGCTAGAAAGCTATGGGAAGGGTTACAAACGTGAAATGCTGATGACAGACTCCCTTTAACTTAAAATGGTCTTTAGCTGGAGTGTGCCCGAGGAGGATGCACAAAGTGAGTCAACTAATAGGTGGCATAAATATAGATGTGGAGATACTATTTTTCTTCTTATTATTTTTTATATGAGAAAATGGGGGAAAAGCTTTTAAAAATCTTTTTAGAAGCTCATTTATTTATTTTTTTATAGCCCCCTTAGGAGACTTGAACATGTGATCATCCATTTGCTTTCACTATACTAAAAGATACTTCTGTATTGCAGTTAATAGCAATTTTGTTAGCATTCTATTACACCTTGCCTAAGGCAGGCTGTAATATAATAGCTAACATGGCAGGCCTGGGGGCTTTCAGCAGGCTCTTGTTTGCCATAGCAACCAATTGCCAGAACACAATTTCATCATAGAGGTGCCAATTGGAAGACAGAGGAAGCCCCCTCCTTCTATGTAACTACTCAGATGCCACAGTCACTATTGAATTATCTCTTATCCCTGCTGCAGCAGGCTGGTGTCAGTGGATTACTGCTGGCATGGAGTATCCAGGTGCACAAGGTGGTTAAAGCAATTAGGATAAGCAAAGGTTGACGAGCAAAAGGGTAATAATGTTTTGAACTTTAGACTTTCAGGCTCCATATCTCACCATCCATTACATCTTCAAATGTGAGACTACCATCATTTTATAGACAATCATTTTGGCTATCTCATACATAAATTGGACTTGCAACTATTTACCATATGATTAGTTATGCGGATTCTTGTCATGTATTGTTACTGTTTTGCTCCTGGTGGTGGAACCATCTTTTTCTCTTGTATACGACAAATTACAACCTGTTCTCACATTCCCTAATAGCTCAGTGTGTTATTAGGTTGAATCCCAAGCAAAAGGTCATTGGTTCAAATCAAGGAGCAGCCATGAAGAAAAATTTCCAAGAAAAGAAAAACAGCATCATCCAGCTCATCGATAGCGGTATCTCAGCCAAGAAAATTGCCAAACTGCATCATGTGAGTGTCATGACAGTTGGAAGAAAATGAAAAGCTTTAATAGCATAACATTTATATACTATAATGGCCCACAACTAGCATGTGAATATCCATATATCTATGCATATACACATAGATATAGTGTCCCCTTAAGACTAACCTATATTAATATAGAGATATAAATTCTTTTTACAGGTTTCAACTGTATACTAGGAATCTCCTGACCTTTGTGTCACTCTGCAACTGACCCCTATTTCTAATGGTCTCCTCTGGTATATGATAATCAAGTATTATTACATATCTGTGTACTTTGCATCCTTATTTCATTATCTTTATCTCTACATACTATTATTTTGTTATATTACTACACGCTTTATGGATCTTTATATTATTATACTCTGATGTAAATCTCTACAAATCCAGGATTGTGTACAACCCTATATATAATATATGTACTACAATTACTGTCTTACTTTAGGCCGTGAACAAGGTCTCGGGATGAGACCGAAACGGTGGCCTTAGCCTATTTTTCTGGATGGATAGATAAATAAACAGCTATTTACTTAACTCGAGTGCCGCGGTTTTATATATTATACGCTGATTGACGCTACCGCTGAGCACCAGAACTTATTTACGGAGTGCCGTCCAAACAACCTCTAAATTAAAATAAATGGGACCCGGCGCGAACTTGTGGTTCGCGAACGTTTGATCACGTTCGCGAACCGTCCTGGCAGATGTTCGTCCATCACTATCCACAAGCTGGCAGTCAAAAGTAAACTGACAAAAGAGAATAAAAGTGTATTACCAGATGCTGCGTGTCGTCCCCTCGGTCAAACCCTGTCCAATGCTGTTTCGCCTGTTAAGGCTTCTTCTGGGGATTCCATATATATTAGCAACCTAGGACAGGTCTTAGCTGGCCAGCTACAACTACCATTAAAGGGTTTTTAACAGATTTCATAGAGTTGTCTCTGAACCGCAGTGGTGATCATACTTACCTGGTCCCCCCCACTGTGTTCCAGGTCCATCACTCCAGGGCCACCTCCGCAGGTCCCGAATCTCTTGGAGGTCATGTGACTGCTGCAGCCTGCAATGGTGACGCACGTGACTTTGTTGAATAACTTCAGTAATTGATTTTTAAAGTGGAAAACCACTTTAAAAATTGAAACCGAACTCGGCTTCAGTTCCGACTAGTATCTGGGAACTGAAGCCGAGTTCGGTTTTTAAGTTTTAAAGTGGTTTTCAACTTTAAAAATCAATCACCGAAGTTATTCTAATAAGTCACGCGCTACTTTGTGCTCATTGGAGCCCATACATTCTAATACTGTACAGAGACACTCCATAGAGACCAGCAAAATTCAGCTTCAAGAAAGCACCTGAGAGACAAGGCAGCAGAGTGGTGAACAAAATACTGCTTAACTGACACTGCTGCAAGGTGAGGGACTACGGCTCAGACACTTATCATTTATACCACCACTAGGCCAGATAGAGCTCAAGTCTGAACCTTACAGTGAACACCGATACCCACAAGGCCAATATAAAGTCATCCAATTGGCCATCATACCTCTTCAACTGGTGCCAGAAACTGCACTTTGAATTTGCTGCTACTGGATGTTCCACAAGTTATAATATTTTGTACTAAGTAAAAAGAGATGTTATACGTTCACTTCTGGTCTGATTCTTCAAACTGCATTTCCACTGCACCAATCCTCAGGGAGCAATGGCCTGAGGGTGTTTACCATGACACAACATCTCATCCCAGCCACTACCACTTCCATCCTCTGCACCTGCTCCTCGGGAGCTCACTGCACTTCTACCAGGCAGTTGCCCATAGCACCAGAACAGTCTCTTTATCTAGGCCACAGTGCATCACACAGTACAGAATATCAGGTTAGGCCTACCATGTTGCATTCTCTATCCAGAGGTTGTTTACAACCACTTTCATTACTCATAGTGGTCTCCTCACTGGGGAAAAAAACACTTACTCAAGTAGCCCTGTCAGCAGCATTTCAGAGCAAGTCCACGGCCAAGGGAGCGGTCTTTCACTTTTCCATCAGATCTCAGAGTCTCTTCCTCTCTCAGCAGACACAGCTCTGACCATAAATCCTCTTCACTGCACACTAGCTAATCGCAGATGCACCTTAGTTCTGCAGCACTCTGCCTCTAGATTGTTCTTTTTATAACATGGCCAGTAGCGTAACGATCGAGGTTGCACTTAGGAAAATACATAACAGGCAAGAATCACCCACAGGCACTGACTTGAATACCTTTTTAAAGTTTACCAGGCTATTTTTTATACTATATTTCCATTGGTCATCAACCGTGACTGCTCTTTAGTCCAAATCTTACAAGTTCTGTTTTATATCGTTGTTCAACGTAAAACCAAAAACAAACACATGTATAAAAAATTTCCTCTGACCTTTTAAGCATATAGAGTCATGCTACAGTGAAACGCTGCCAAGAACAGTTGAACTTGTAAAGGCTAGTTGCACATATAATTTAGTTCTCGTATTCAGTAATATTTGTCCTACTCCGTTTTGTTTTTTGGTGTGATAGTCAATCATGTCACAGATATTCTGTCGTAGTGGTCTTGGATTTTTTGCAGAAGGTGGGAGTTGTGCTGCGACCCCATATATAATTATGACATCCCCGCTACACTGAGATCTTTGGTCATGGAAAAATCACTATGTAGACATACACTTGCTCCATACGCTTTAATAGAAGTTGTGCCTGTCACACGACTCACCTGCAACTTGGCTGTGTTTAACCACCAAATCACAGCTCTGCGACTTGCTGTAGTGCAACACATCTATTGTTTAGACGTAGCCTTATGGCAGGCACCATGAAAGCTAAGTCACACAATTTAGGACTGAAATAGGAAAGTATTGTGGAATTCTCCATGTCTTGTGATACAGTCACTACACAAGAAGAGAAAGGCAGGAGGAGAAACTGAGTTGTCACCATAGCAGTCAATAGTAGGATCTTTATACATCTTTATGCCTTCACATTTCAAGGTATAAGGCCTCATGCATATGGCCGTTGCTGGCCGTGGCCCATATTGCGGCCCTCATCATGGATGCGGACCCATTCACTTGAATGGGTCTACAATCCGAAGCTGCGGAGGGGAACGGAGGCACGGAACCCCACGAAAGCACTATGTAGTGCTTCCATGGTGTTTCTATCCATGCCTTCGCACCGCAAAAAAAAAATAGAACATGTTCCATTTTTACAGTGCTGACGGATCACGGACACATTCAAGTTGAATGGGTCTGGATCTGTCGTGGCTACCGCACGGATGGGGCCCGTGCATTGGGGACTGCAAATTGTGGTCCCCAATGAACGGAACGGCAGCTTGTAAAAAGGCCTAAGGGAAAGATCTGCAACTGTTATGTGTTTAGAGCAGCACCTGGTTTTGACAAAAAAAAAATCACTGATGGAAATCACTGACTGTGTGAATAAGTCCTTATACTGGAGGTATTAGTTTTTATTGAAATCCTCTGATGCCATTGAGCTGACTACCATTCATACAAGAGCAAACTGAAAAATCACCTCTACTAGACAGTTTTAGTCTGCAATACGTCACTTTTTTTACATAATTTCATACATAAAAAGGTGAACATAAAAGTGTATTTAAATTGAACCTTTCATATTTTTTATTCTCTACTAGCAGAAGGACCCGGCTTTGCATGGGTATATTTCATCTATTTAATTTAATACTTGTGTGTGTCGTTAAAAGATATTGACAGTATCCTCCATGATAGTGACCTCTACAGCACCCCACCCCTTTAACAGTAAATGCCACAATCCCCCACCTCTTAACACTGACCCCCCACAGTGCCCCGCCCTTTTAAAATGGCACCTCCACAGCAGCCCATCCCCTTAACTTTGACCTTCACAGCAACCCGTCCCTTTAACAGTGAGTTTCACACACACCACTCCCTTGACAGTGACCTCCTCAAAGTATACTGCTGCCTTAACAGTGACCTCCACAGCAGTTGCCCCTTTAATAGTGGCTCCTGCCCCCTTAACAGTGACCTCCACAGCGCTCTGGCCCCTTAAATGCTAGGGCTACAGGACCACGTGTGTCATGCAACATTTTGTCTCAACAATTTTTATAATGATAGGCTACGGTGTTGCACTGCGACATGTGACATGCTGCGACTGAAACACGACAGTTGCAAAAAATCCATTCAAGAATATGTAGAGATGAGCAAATTGATTGTAATCTAATCAGATTTGACTAATTTTTAGTAATTTGCTAATTTTTGAGAAAGGAGGGAAGAACAGAAAAAGAAATATAAAAAAGTGAAAGATAAGAGAGAAAAAATATGAGTCCTAAAATACCTCAGATTGTCATAAACAATTTTTCAGGTAGAATTGATTTAGACCAGACCAATTTGGCTGAATCAAACCCAAATCAAGATTTGAGTGATTCGCTCATCTCTATTACTATGTTATGCTATATATAAAATAGTACTGAGTAGTAGCTTTCCCCTATGTTATACTATATATAAAATAGTACTGAATAGTAGCTTTCTCCTATGTTATACTATATATAAAATAGTACTGAGTAGTATATTTCCTCTATGTTATACTATATATAAAATAGTACTGAGTAGTATATTTCCCCTGTTATACTATATATAAAATAGTACTGAGTAGTATCTTTCCTCTATGTTATACTATATATAAAATAGTACTGAATAGTATCTTTCCTCTATGTTATACTATATATAAAATAGTACTGAATAGTAGCTTTCCCCTATGTTATACTATATATAAAATAGTACTGAATAGTAGCTTTCCCCCATGTTATACTATATATAAAATAGTACTGAATAGTAGCTTTCCCCCATGTTATACTATATATAAAATAGTACTGAATAGTAGCTTTCTCCTATGTTATACTATATATAAAATAGTACTGAGTAGTATATTTCCCCTATGTTATACTATATATAAAATAGTACTGAGTAGTATCTTTCCTCTATGTTATACTATATATAAAATAGTACTGAATAGTAGCTATCCCCTATGTTATACTATATATAAAATAGTACTGAGTGGTATCTTTCCCCTTTGTTATACTATATATAAAATAGTACTGAGTAGTATCTTTCCTCTATGTTATACTATATATAAAATAGTACTGAATAGTAGCTTTCCCCTATGTTATACTTATTATATAAAATAGTACTGAATAGTAGCTTTCCCCTATGTTATACTATATATATAAAATAGTACTGAATAGTAGCTTTCTCCTATGTTATACTATATATATAAAATAGTACTGAATAGTAGCTTTCCCCTATGTTATACTATATATAAAATAGTACTGAATAGTAGCTTTCCCCTATGTTATACTATATATAAAATAGTACTGAATAGTAGCTTTCCCCTATGTTATACTATATATAAAATAGTACTGAATAGTAGCTTTCCCCTATGTTATACTATATATAAAATAGTACCGAATAGTAGCTTTCCCCATCTGTAGCCCCAAACAATGTTGCTCAAATAAACAAATCACATATCAGGCTCTACCACATCTGCTACGTGTAGGCTTGTCCGTTTACACAGTAGAGAAATAACTAACAAAGTCAGCTATATCAGAACTAGAACATTTTCACAACAGCCGCCCCAAGCAGACACACCCACCTCCTCCAAATTTCATCCTGAGGGTGAACATTTCACCTTTTGGCTCATTTTAAATCTTTGTGTATTTGTGGAAGCAGTACATTTTTCCTGCAGAATACTGCAAATCGTTATGGAATATAGCAGCGCTATATAAGTGCAGAAAAAAAAAAATATACATTTACTTCTATTCATTAACTGATCATTAGCAACTCAATTGTTAAACAGAAAACCCAGAACATGACAGACCTGAAATGCCTCCGCCAATGACTATCACGTCGTATGTGTCCCTCATGGCTGTGCTTTTCTCCTTGCTTACAATACACGGGTGATTCCTTCAGGCTGAGGCTGTCAGCAGAGAGTGTCCGTGATCCTCTACAGCCCGTTACTTACATGCAGCCTAGGAGCAGAGTGCACCAGGATTGGTTGGTTAGGGAGTGGGTGTCAGGAGGAGGCTCAAACTTGGATGCTTTCCCATATAAACAATACACAGAGAATGTTATCTGCTCTGGTGCAGCATTTGAAATCCTACATACTGTAAATGCTTAGTTTGCTTAAAATCATCTTATTATGTAAGATCCTAATAACAGCCCTATTGTGAATTCGAGGTTAATTATTAACGTTCACTTCAGTTTTCCCACATTGCTTATGTTACTTAATCTTCAACCACTTGTGCAATTAAAGACTAGAAGGAATTATTTGGCTTTAAACAATCCTTATTGATATTCATATCAATTACAGCGAATTCTTTAGGTGAAATTTATATATAGAATTTAGCTTGACTGTCTAATGATGAAATGCTTTGTTCAAAATCTATGCACCTCTGGCGGCTCTGTAAAATACTGCAGTCTGTATTTACCCTTTATGTCAACAATTACATAATAGGCAACACTTTCCATTTCCGTGTTTGCTTGCTACCCTGTTTTTATTCCGTTTTAATAACAGATGGCTGGACTATTGTACATAATAAGCACTTCTACCTTTTGAGTATTTCTTCATAGATTGCAAGCACTTGTGAGCAAAGACCCTCAGCTTCTGTCTGTACAAGTTCCCTCTGAATTATAAAGTGTTGTTGAAATGTATTGCTTTTATTATTTGCTTTCATACAATCCAAATAGTAACTCTTGAGAAATTGCCAAGATGCAAGGCAGCTGTTATACAGGTGAAACTCGAAAAAAAAAAATAAAAAAAAAATTCAGTAATACAAATTAAAAGGAATTGCATTAATGCAGCCTAAAATTAGATTTTTGTGAAAAGGTTCAATATTCTAGGCTCAAAGTGTCACACTCTAGTTGGCTAATTAATCCATACCCCCTGAGCAAAGGGTACCTCAAAATTGTGACTTTGGGGTTTCATAAGCTGTAAGCCATAATAATCCAAATTATAACAAATAAAGGCTTGAAATATCTCGCTTTGCATGTAATGAGTCTATGACATATGTTAGTTTCACCTTTTAAGATTCATTACTGAAATATATGAACTTTACACAATATTCAAATTTTTTGAGTTTCACCTGTAAATTGGAAAACAAGTATTATTATTATTATTATTTATTATTAAAGCGCCATTCATTCCATAGCGCTGTACATATGATAAGGGGTGCACATACAGTACAGACCAAAAGTTTGGACACACTTTCTCAGTCAAAGAGTTTTCTTTATTTTCATGACTATGAATGCATCAAAACTATGAATTAACACATATGGAATTATATACATAACAAACAAATGTGAAACAACTGAGAATATGTCATATTCTAGGTTCTTCAAAGTTGCCACCTTTTGCTTTGATTACTGCTTTCCACACTCTTGGCATTCTCTTGATGAGCTTCAAGAGGTAGTCCCCTGAAATGGTCTTCCAACAGTCTTGAAGGAGTTTCCAGAGATGCTTAGCACTTGTCGGCCCTTTTGCCTTCACTCTGCGGTCCAGCTCACCCTAAACCATCTCGATTGGGCTCAGGTCTGGTGACTGTGGAGGCCAGGTCATCTGGCGCAGCACCCCATCACTCTCCTTCATGGTCAAATAGCCCTTACTTTCAAAGATTTCCCAATTTTTCGGCTGACTGACTGACCTTAATTTCTTAAAGTAATGATTGCCACTCGTTTTTCTTTACTTAGCTGCTTTTTTCTTGCCATAATACAAATTCTAACAGTCTATTCAGTAGGACTATCAGCTGTGTATCCACCTGACTTCTCCTCAACGCCACTGATGGTCCCAACCCCATTTATAAGGCAAGAAATCCCACTTATTAAACCTGACAGGGCACACCTGTGAAGTGAAAACCATTTCAGGTGGCTACCTCTTGAAGCTCATCAAGAGAATGCCAAGAGTGTGGAAAGCAGTAATCAAAGCAAAAGGTGGCTACTATGAAGAACCTAGAATATGACATATTTTCAGTTGTTTCACACTTGTTTGTTATGTATATAATTCCACATGTGTTAATTCATAGTTTTGATGCCTTTCATAGTCATGAAAATAAAGAAAACTCTTTGAATGAGAAGGTGTGTCCAAACTTTTGGTCTGTACTGTACATAATACAGACAATTGCACTAATCATAAACAAGACAAGTTACAAACTGGTACAGAAGGAGAGAGGGCCCTACCCGTGAGGGTTTACAATCTACATGGTATGGGAGAAGGACATAGTAGGTGCGGGTGAAGTTGGTCATGGCGGTATAGAGGCAGCAGGGTCACTGGTTGCAGGTGTCACAGCCTTTGCTGTGTCACTGGTGCCATGCTTGCTGCTGCCGGTGGCAACGTTTTGCTGTTATGGCATGTGGTGTCAGTGTCTCGGCTTTGGCTGTGTGCGCCGTGACATGGTTGCCATGCATGCTGTTGCCGGGGGCAACATTGTAGCTGGTGTGTGCATTTCCTCTTTAAGTTGTAGCCTTCCCCTGTCTGGTGCAGTAAGGGTTAACTACCTTGCTGGGTGTGGTCACTAGGTGCTTCTGCTGGAGTTATGCTCCTTGTCTGGTTGTTCCATCTTCCAAAGTGAGTGCCACCTAGTGGGACAGTGATGTCTCCAGCGATGTCTTCCCATTCTATCCTCCATGTTCCCCTACCTTACCTGTGTGGATGTTTGGTGTCTTGTTATGTTGTTGTTACATGTCTGGTAAATGGCGTTTTATGTCCAGCATGTATGCAAGTTGTGCCTCCGGATGGGGGTTCCATGGTTTCCCGGAGGGGTGAACCAGAAGCAAAGTCTGGGTGCTGTTGCTGGAATGCTGGTTCCTGTGTGTCAGTACGTACTGCATCCACTTGGTGTTTGGATTGCAGTACGTTTGTATGGGTTCCAGTTTACCTTGGTGGGGTGTTTATCTGTCATTCCACTTGGCTTCCTTTCCCTGCTGCTAGGCCATTTGAGACTCCTGTTCATCCGTGTCTGGGAAGAACAGGTCGTCTCTCCCCTGCTCGTATGTGAAGGATTATTAGGTCGACTCAGAGCCAAAGGTATCCTGGGTATGAGCCGTCCTACCATCCAGGTCCGCTCCTACGGTGAGGAAATAGGGTGAGGATTAGGGAAGCTGTAGGAGGTGACCTGATCCTGGCATCCTGGCCTAGCTGCTTCCCTATTATACCTTATATTGTACGGTGGGCGGTTTCCCCCACTCCCCACCGTGACAGTAGGCTTGTCTGAAGAGGTGGGTTTTCAGGTTTCTTTTGAAGGATTCCACTGTAGGTGAGAGTCTGTCATGTTGGGGTAGCGAGTTCCAGAGTGTGGGGGATGCACGGGAAAGTAGCTCAGAGATGTAGGGAGGGGACAGGTTATGGACGGCCTTGTATGTATTTGTTAGTACTTTGAAGTGAGTTCGCTAAGCAATGGGGAGCCAGTGAAAAATATTACAGAAGACATGTTTGCCTACTTTATGAAAAATGGGTACTGAAATATTGGAATTGTTATTTGTTTTATGATTTATGCTGATTTCTGTTTTCTGCTGTACTTGACTATCTTTGTCCATCCCATAGACCAGGGGTAGGCAACCTCCGGCACTGCAGCTGCTGTGAAACTATGACTCCCAGCATGCATACTTGCTCTGCTCTTCTAAGAACTCGCATAGAAATAAATGGAGCATGCTGGGAGTTGTAGTTTCACAACAGCTGGAGTGCCGAATGTTGCTGATCCCTGCCACAGACATTAAATGCATATGCTGTACCATCACTTCCTTGTAACGAATTGAAGAGGAACTGGGGGCTCATGACTCTGGTTTTAGTGATCAGATGGGCTATAAACGTCAAATGTAGAATTACCCCTTTAACTGCTTGCTGAATGTCTTTGCAGAGTTCCCAGCTGCATGCTAATAGTGCAGCTGTGAGCCCTGCTGTCATTGACACCAGGGTTCCCCATAGAGAAGGCAGGGACAATGAAAACTGTCTATACGGATCAGGAAGTGTAATGCCACTTACTGATCTGGTCCTAGCAATCACGTGATCACTGGGGACTGGGTGTCTGCATGAGCTGCTGGGTCTTAGCAGATGCAGATCAGCTCTTCAGTGATGCTGTACAGCTGTATAAGACCTCTCTGAGAGCTGTGTTCCCTTTGGAAATAGAATTAATGTCGGCTTTAGTTATAGAAGAAATCAACAATAAATAAAAAATTGTTACATGCATCCAAAGGTCTTGTATGACCTTATGGAGGGCACAAAGTGTAAAATAAGAATACTTATTCATTTTTAGTCTTTATTTAATTAAAAAAATACCACCTGCGCCACATTGTAGCTTCGAACCTTGTCCTCAGTGAACATAACCATGCATCCCTTTATAACAAAACAACCTTTATGTAAAGCTCTCAAAGACACACGTAGTGTAAAAAAAAAAAAAAAAAAAAAGGACTTTGTCCGGAAGGGAGATAAATGGCCCAGTCTTAAACTTACTAATGAGTGACAGAATTGTTCTGGAGAGAAGGTCCTATACATTCTTGTGATTGGTGGGGCCCCCAGCGGTCAGATATTTATTACTTATCCTGTTGATTTTAAGAATACCCTTTTAAGTTCATGCTTACTGTGCTTGTTACATTGTGTACTTGTATATTATATGTACTGCGCAATGAAATGAACGTTGTTTTTAAATAAATAATAATAATTTGCACATGTATATGTCTCATTCTTACACAATTAGACAAAAACTGCGTGATCCACACCTATTCACCAGTTTTCATATAAGATGTTGCCATAGTAACACATCCTTCACACAGTTGATCGTATTGTGCGTGTGCGCCGATACTGAAGTAAATATATGAAATATGTCAAATGTAATTTAGCATATAGGTTGTCATGGAAACAAGACACTGCAACACTGAGAATTATTTCATGTTGTGTGTTTCAGTACAATGATGAATCCATAATTAAACCAGTCCTTTGTGAAACATGGCACAAAGCCCAGAAGGCTGCAAGGATGAAAACATATATTGTATATGTAAAAAGGCATTTTTGTAAAGCTAGATAAATCGCAGCATGCATGGAATATGCACTTGGCCTCTTTCGGGGGGGTTTCTATTAACAGTCAGCATCTTTGCTTATATAATAATTGGAGATGAACAAATTTCATATTTTGATATTTCCGTTATGCTCGGGAGTCCTCTCCTGCATAATGGAAATGGGACGGATCTGTTTTGCAGCCCATAGACTTCTATTATGACGGAATGAATAACGAAATGCCTCTAAAGGCATTCTGTCATAGAACTGCGTTATGGTTCGTGGTAACAGAATCCATAACGCAATTCTGCTTTTACCACCAAATAAAGCGTGAACGAATTTCATAACATGAAATTCTCTCATCTCTAATAATAATTATTATAATATATAGGCGCTCAGCTGCTGTTACTAAAACTATCCAGAAATGTCCCAGAAAAAGGAAATACCTTCTGAACTCCTGGAAGAGATGGCAGATCTCCTGGGCACAGGTGCTGTCTGAAATGGGGTAAGGTGCCAAACAAAAAGGGGCAGGACAAAAAGGGAGCATGTCCATGGGCAAAAAATGACAGCTCCGCCTTTCATGTGCCGCACACCATTTTCCCAGATATCAAATTTTCCATACTGGCAACTACATCTGTCACATTAAGGGGTTACAAGACCCACTGAAAGTATTACAAGCAAACTCAGACAAGACTTCAGGGCACAGACTAGGCAAGATGACTGCTGTATTTAACAATGGTTATAAGACACAAACATGCTCAGAATCAAACAGAACATACAGGTTGGGAACAGTGCAGACCTAGTCTCACCCAACCACTGTCCCTAGCTACTTGGACAATCTGTCATAAACATACAGCAACTGGTCGACAGTCTTTATGCTGACTAAGTGCAGGGACAAAGAGCAAGCACCTGCAATAAAAACTGCAGGAGCCTTGTCACACAGCCAGAACCCAAGCATACTAAGCAAGACCAGACCAAAGACACAAAATCAGGATCAAAGCATAAACCTAAAACCATGCAGATCAGAATACACACAGAAATCGTGGCATTCACAGGCAGAACAGGACATAACCAAAGTACATGATGAAGACGAATAAGACATTGCAGACATATGCAATATCGATGAACAGGCTGACCACACAAGTCAGGAAAGAAGTACAAACACTTTGGTCAGTTTAGCAAGCAGCCAACACACAGCTTTTCAGAAAACAGATTGAATTCCCAGGCACAGTACTGCCCACAGATCTAAATAGCAGGGTAATTAAGACACCTGACCACCTGATGTTCCGACACACAGCTCAAGAAACATTAGGGCTAGTGATGAGCAAAGTCGCTTTGTGACTAATTACTTCATCACAAAGGACATTTCTTTGTAAATAGTGGGTGCAATGAAAGGGAGCAGCGATTGCGCCGCCCCCTATCATTGTACCCCTTAGATGCCGCGTTCATTGCTGATCGCAGCATCTGATATCAATATTACAGTGTAAATAAAATAAATTTTTTTTATAAAATCATACTTACCCTTATCCATTTGATCACGAAGAGCAGGCTGCCACCATCTTGATTGTAGATCCAAAGCAAAATCTTACGCGGCCCATGATGACATCATTGCGTTGGCTGGCGTGGTAATGTTATACGTCATCATGCACAGGATTTCGCTCAAGATCTTCAATCCAGATGTGAAAGCTGGCTCTTTGCACTCAAACAGATGAGGCAAGTATGATTATTTATTTATTTTTTACCCCCATTCTGGGAAAACCGATTAGTTACCATGAAGCACAAGAAAATTCGGCTTTGTGGTGAATTCAATTTTCCCAGAAATTTTGATTGAATTCCACTTCATCAGGTTCGACTCGCTCAACACTAATTGGGGCACATTTACTACTAAAATGCTGTTTTAGGCCTTTTTCACACGAACTATACGGATTGTGTCCGCTCAGTGAAACTCCCACCATTTCGCAAGCAAGTTCAGTCAGTTTTGTCTGCATTAGCATTCAGTGTTTCAGTTTTTTCCGCACGGGTGCAATCAGTTTTGATGTGTTTTTGATGCGTGAATATGGTTCCGATCTCCAGTTGGCGAGAAGACAGCCAGGATTAGATTTTTTGATTGATGACGTAGAGCAGTTCCTCCCGTTTGTGACTCCATGCGCCAATGCTGACCAGGTACAGAACCGCATGATAATGCAGTGCTTTGCATAAGTGGTATGATGGAGGACCACTCTGAACTGTGCCTATAGCGGAGGCTGAGGACAAGGAGGCAGAGGCTGCATTTCCATCACCCAGCAAATATTTAGCGTAAAAAGTTGATGATGCCGGATAACCCTCTTGCCTAACGGCTGACCGCTGGCTTGTTGGAACTGCTAGCCCGCCAACTACTGCCAGATAAACTGGTGGACTCTGAGGCCTTTAGAAATTTTGTGGCCATTGGCACACCGCAATGGAAGGTCCCCAGAAGAAATTTCTCCCAGAAGGGCATCCTAGAGCTATATGGCCACGTTCAGTGGCAAGTGAATATATCTCTGGCACACAGTGTCAGTGCAAAGATACATCTGACCACAGACACGTGGTCTAGCAAACACGGGCAGGGAAGGTACATAACTTTTACTGCCCACTGGGTGAACCTTCTGACCACCGTCAAGCATGTAACCCATGACTCCCGTGTGGATTTGGTGTTACCGCCACGGATTGCATGCAGGCCTGCTTCTTCTTCTCCTCCTCCTACTCCATCCTCCATATTCTCCTTGGCTGACTCCTCCTTTTCCACTGCTACTGCCTCCTCCGCTGCACCCCCTAAGCTCCCCAGAAACTATTCGACATCCCAGGTGAGAAGTTGCTATGCTCTGCTGCGGATGTTGTGCCTGGAAGCCAAGAGCCACACCAATCCTGCACTGCTTTCAGCTCTGCAGTCACAGGCCAATCAGTGGCTAACCCCGCTCAGTTTGACAGTTGGTAAAGTGGTGTGCGACAACGGTGCCAATTTGCTGAGTGCACTGAAACAGAGCAAAATGACACATGTGCTGTGTATGGCACGCGTCCTGAACTTAGTCATGCAGCGATTCGTTGCCCAATACCCCGAGTCCAGGACGTCTTGCGGCAGGCCAGTCAAATCTCTGGGCATTTTAGAAGATCTTACACGCCCATGGCTCGCCTTGCTAACATTCAGCAGCGACACCACCTGCCCGTCAGATGTCTGATTTGTGACAGCCCGAAGCGCTGGAACTCCACCTTGTATATGCTTGATAGGCTTCTCCAGCAACAACGTGCCGTGAACGACTAGTGATGAGCGTCAGGGGCAATATTCTAATTCGTGATATTTGGCGAATATTCAGTAGAAAATTAGTCATATTCGAGATGATTTTCTCGATCGCGAAAATTGGGCATGTAATATGAGAGTATTTGCGTATGCGCAATACTGGCTTGGACTAGTTTTGTTATATTTTTCAAACTGCGGGAAGTGTGCAGAGACTGGAAAAGATGGTGCACTTTTCACGACGACGAGGAAGAACTCCTGATCACTGTAAGTAATGTTACATTACAGCACTGTATTTGATTACATTTCGCATGCATTGCAGAACAATGGCTTTATATGCAGAGTGTTCCAAAATATTCGTGATTGCGAAAAGCTGCGCTATTGATGCAAATTTTTATTTGCAATACATACAACTTTGCATTTTATCAGGTCTGACCACATATTACTGATTGGGGCAAGTATTGTTGTGACATAACAGCACTATGTCTGTAGCATGTATGTATGGACAGCAGAGAAATATCTCTCAAATTCAAATTGCACATCCATTTTCCTGCCACACACTATATACCACACACAGTCAATAGATTAGAATTTGTGTCCTGTTGGTCAGGAGAAGCTTTTTTTGTCTGACTGCCAGTATTTTCTGGTTCATTTAGTGTTAACCAGGGTGCACCACGGGGATGCGAAACAGCTGTACACCCCATATCGTACTGTCACTTCACTAGACAGGTACATCTCAGCTCAGCTGGCCAATATCCGATTGCTCAGACCCCACACACATACAATTGCTATACAATCCGATCTTATAACAGTAACATTAAATCTAATATTTCCCCTTCAAACATTTCAATTGTTTCGGCTGTGTTGTTGATGACATTATTTTCAATATTTGTATTTAAAAAATCTGGGATTATATGCTTGCATCTTTATCCTGCAGCGCATGTTGGAGGGGGGGTACGACAGGTCCCGGGTCCAGGATAAAAAACAGAGGATCGTAAGGGATCTAAGGAAGGAGCTCAGGAGGAAGTATTAGGCTACATTCACACGTCAGTATTTTTCTATAATCCGAATTTCGGTCCGTTTTTTGCGGATCCGTTGTTCCTGAAAATTTTTCCGTATGTCATCCGTTTTTTGCGGATCCGCAAAAAACGGAAACATGTATACATTTCAATAATCAAATAAAGTTGTTTGGATTTCTATGAAAAAAAATAAAAAAAATTAAAAAAAATATTTGCTATGTGTTTCCAGGAATGGATTCCGCAAAAAACGGAAGACATACGGAATGACATCCGAATGTCTTCCGTTTTTTGCGGAACCATTGACTTTGCATTGTACCAGGATCCGATTTTTCAGGAACATAATAGGACATGTTTTATATTTAAACGGACATGCGGAACGGAACAACGGAAACGGACAGCACACATTGAAAATGAATGGGTCCTGATCTGGTCCTGATCTGTTCCGCAAAAAACAGAACAGATCAGGAAAGAAAAAACGGACGTGTGAATGGACCCTAAGGGAAAGCATAGTGCGATGGCCATCATGAAACATTGGTCAGATTTGAAGAGGAGGCACATTGGCTGGATTACAGAGATCCGTAACAGAAAATGCCCAGGTACAATGCTTACATTACTTTTGTATCTCTCGCCTACACTCTGTAATGTATATATACAGTTATGCAAATAAGTATTTCATCCCTTTACAAATTACATACTTAGTACCTTGTGTGACACTTATCAAATCAGCCATTTACATCATACATCTCTATCTCGCTGTGAGTGTATATATATATATATATATATATATTGTAGGAAGGTGCAAGGGTCCGTCATTGACGGAAGGTACGTGTCACCGAGGTTCCTGGCCTCGGTGAGATAAGAACCGGGTATTTTATGTGTCAGCAGCAGCTAGTGCTCGCTGACACTGTTTATTCTTAGTGTGGCTGAAAAGCCGATCCGGGCCGGTTCTTATTGGGAGCAGCCAAAGAGCAGGGTGGGTGGCTGTTCCCCGCGTCCAGGCCAGGTTTTGGGCTGGGGTTTAAAAACCCAGCCAGCAGCTCAGCTGGGTGTGGTATGTTCCTCCAAGTAAAAGTGGTGCTGTGAAGGCTCTGTGTTTTTGGGGAGCTGCATGAGAGCCACCAGCCGGAAGCCAGGCACCCTAAAAGCCGGCTGTGGATATTCAGGTGACGTGTTCGTTTGAGTTCTGTGGACTTTGGCCATGTGAAATAACATGGGGATTTTCTGTGGTGTGCATTAACACCAGGACTCTGCCAAGTGTTTATGTTATTTTTCCTTGTTGTGTGAATAAACACTGACTTTTTCGTTACTACCGTGTTCTTGCCTCTGTACTGCGTTCGCTTACCCTGCCTACCAGAGCGAATCCCCACAATTGGTGGCTTGGAGCGGGCAAGCGCAGTGAGGCTGGCGTGGAAGCCGAATTTTTTTTTCTCTCTCACGGTTGTATGTCATTTATCAAACCGGCTAGATTTAAACCGGTGTCAAGAGACAAAATGGAGGCTGTTATGAAGGCCCTCGTGGAAGCTAACCTGCAGCAACGCGAGGCTAATAAGCAGCAGCAGGAGACCAACCAGTTGCTGCTACAACATGTAATGGCATTACAGTCAGCAGGAGCAACCCCAAGCGTACATGATGTCCGGAAAGCAGTACGTGCAGCGATCCCTAAAATGACCCCTGCAGACGACGTCGAGACCTACCTGGCGATGTATGAAAAAGTGGCCACCAGGGAAAAGCTGCCCCAAGACCAGTGGGCTGAGGTCGTCGCTCCGTTTCTGACGTCAGAGTCCCAGCGGGTGTTTTTTGACTTGCCTGACGATCAAGCAGCCGACTACCCAAAGGTAAAGGGGGAGATCTTGGCAAGACTGGGGGTGAATGTACTGGTCCGGGCCCAGCGGGTGCATCAGTGGGGGTTCAACCCGGCGGAGCCCGTGAGACCCCAGTATTATGACTTGCTTAACCTGTTACAAAAGTGGCTACAACCTGACGTGTTGAGCCCCACTGCTATGTTGGACCGGTTATTAGCAGACAGGTTCTGGAGGGCTCTGCCACCCCCTCTCCAGCAATGGATTGGCCAGGTCTCCCCAGGGAATGCGCTGGAGATGGTCGACCTGGTGGAGCGCTATGAGGCTACCCGAAACTTACAGGGGGGTTCTGTTGGGAGGGGGGCAGTCAGATCCCGTAACTCTCCACCCCGGACCCAACAACCGGTGCCCATCAAACCTGCCCGAGATATAACCCCTGTGGACCCCGCTCCAATAATCTGCTGGCGGTGTCGGGAGCCAGGTCATGTTCGAGCGGACTGTCCACGTCAGGGGGAACCCATGGACACAAACTGTGGCTTCCGTCAATCGTTATATGCCAGGAAACTGTGTGCAGTGGGTGCTTCGGAGCCTCTGAACCACCTGTGCCAGGTTGAGGTGGGAGACACTCCAGCGGAGGCTCTGTTGGACTCAGGAAGTCTGGTGACCCTGGTAAGGGCTTCCCTGGTACGCTCCGCTGAGTACACCGGCCGTAAGGTTGGAGTCATGTGCATCCATGGGGACTTAAAAGACTATCCTACTGCTATGGTGTCTCTGTCTACGGTTTCCGGCCGGTGGATCCACGAGGTGGCTGTTGCAACCCACCTCCACTATGAACTTATAGTAGGGAGAGACTTCCCGGGTTTCACGGCACTGTGGCCGGTTCCGAGAGTGACTGATATGCATGATACAGGGGTAACCCTAGCAGAATGGCCTGGCTCAGGGGGGAGACCAGAACCCTGGGAACCTGAGTCTAAAGGTCCCGCGGTAGGGGTGACCGCCACTTCGGTGGAAGAGGAGGAGACATCCCCACTGAGTGTAATGGTGGGAGACATGGAGGACTTGCCGCCGGGGCCTGAGCTGGCAGACCTCAATGTCTCTGGGGGTAATTTTGGTACCGCGCAACACCGGGATCCAACCTTATCCCGGGCCTGGGAAAATGTGCTAATAATAGATGGTGAACCACAACAACCAGGGGCAGAGTCGGTGTTCCCCCGTTTTGTGGTCCATCAGGATATGTTGTATCGGGTAAACCAGCTGCGAGGTGAATCCATTGAACAGTTAGTGGTGCCTCAGGCTTATCGCAAACTCGTGTTAGAGTTAGCACACCAGCATGTTCTCGGGGGTCATCTGGGAATGCAGAAAACCCAGGACCGGATACTACAACGGTTTTACTGGCCCAGTGTGTTTAAAGAGGTGGACGACTTCTGTAAATCTTGCCCGACCTGCCAGGCAACGAGCCCCCAGCACCTGTTTCGCAGTCCCTTGGTACCCCTCCCGATCATTGAGGTACCGTTTGAGCGAATCGCTATGGACCTAGTAGGTCCTGTACCAAAGTCCGCCAGGGGACACCAACACATCTTGGTTGTCCTTGATTACGCTACTCGGTACCCGGAGGCCGTGCCACTGCGACATACTTCTGCAAAACTTATAGCCAAAGAGCTAATGGAGATGTTCTCCCGAGTGGGGCTACCTAAAGAGGTCCTGACTGACCAGGGGACCCCTTTTATGTCCAAGGTCATGAGGGAACTCTGCAAGTTGCTGCGTATAAAACAGTTACGGACGTCTGTGTACCATCCACAAACGGATGGACTAGTGGAAAGGTTTAATAAAACTCTAAAAACCATGTTAAAAAGGGTGGTGACCAAAGATGGAAAGGATTGGGACCTTCTTCTGCCTTATCTCATGTTCGCAGTGCGAGAGGTGCCCCAGGCCTCTACTGGGTTCTCGCCCTTCGAATTGCTATATGGCAGACATCCTCGTGGCTTGTTGGACGTAGCCAAAGAGGCGTGGGAAGAACAACCCACTCCGCATAAAAGCGTCCTGGAATATGTTACCAAGATGCAACAGCGGATAGAGACCGTTTTGCCTCTTGTCAGGGAACATATGGAGGCCGCTCAGCGAGCCCAGAGTCGGATCTATAATCGGCAGGCTCGGGTCCGGAACTTTAACCCGGGTGATCGGGTTTTGGTTCTCGTGCCGACAGTGGACAGTAAGTTCCTAGCCAGGTGGCAGGGGCCCTACGAGGTGCGTGAAAAAATAGGAGAGGTAAATTACAAGGTACACCAGCCGGGGAGGCGAAAGCCGGAGCAGGTTTACCATGTTAATTTGCTAAAACCTTGGAAGGATAGGGAAACCTGTACGGAAGACAGCCCGCGACCGGGTTTTCTTGGACAAGAGGTTCCGGCTCCTAAGTCTGATGCAAGGGAAGCGGTTGCCACAGTAAAAATTGCTGACAGCCTCTCCTCTAAACAGGCTCAGGAAACCAGGGAGTTTGTTAGTCGGAACACGGATGTGTTCTCAGACCTCCCTGGACGTACTTCCGTAATCCAACATGACATTGTCACCGAGCCTCAGGCAAAAGTCCGGTTAAAAGCATATCGAGTACCCGAGGCTCGGCGAAAAGCCATCTCGGAGGAAGTGCAACTTATGTTGCGGCTGGATGTCATTGAGGAGTCTAAAAGTGAGTGGGCCAGTCCGATAGTGTTAATACCCAAGCCAGATGGGACACTGAGGTTCTGTAATGACTTCCGCAAGCTTAATGAGGTGTCCAAATTTGACGCGTATCCCATGCCCCGAGTGGATGAGCTTATTGAAAGGTTGGGCCAAGCCCGGTATTTTTCTGTGTTAGACCTCACCAAAGGGTACTGGCAGGTACCCTTGACAGAGGCTGCCAAAGAAAAAACGGCTTTTGTCACGCCAGAGGGGCTTTATCAGTACAAGGTACTACCCTTTGGTCTACATGGCGCTCCCGCCACGTTTCAAAGGCTAATGGATATTATACTCCGTCCACATCGTCGATACGCTTCGGCGTACCTGGACGATATCGTTGTCCACAGCACCGACTGGGAAAGTCACCTACCTAAAGTACAGGCTGTAGTGGACTCCCTTAGAAAGGCGGGACTAACAGCTAACCCAAAGAAATGTGCAATAGGGTTAGAGGAGACTAAATACCTTGGGTATGTCATTGGACGTGGAGTCATTAAACCTCAAGTGAGCAAAATGGAGGCGATACGGAATTGGCCCCGACCTGCTACCTCTAGACAAGTCAGGTCATTCCTGGGAATGGTGGGCTATTACATGAGGTTCGTTCCCCATTTTGCCACTTTAGCGGCTCCGTTGACAGGGCTTTTAAAGGGACGGAAGTCCGTGATAGTCCGCTGGAATGACCAGGCGGAAGAGGCTTTCTCCGCTTTGAAGTCGGCCCTGTGTGGGTCCCCGGTTTTGGTGACGCCCGACTTCAAGAGGGAATTTGTGGTCCAGACTGATGCCTCCGAAGTAGGCCTCGGTGCTGTACTGTCTCAGGAAGTCAACGGGGAGGAGCATCCCGTTGTCTTCCTCAGCCGTAAGCTCACTCCAGCGGAGACCCGGTACAGTATAGTGGAGAGAGAGTGCCTGGCCATCAAGTGGGCACTCGAGTCTCTCCGCTATTATCTGTTGGGGAGGAAATTCCGTCTGGTGACCGATCACTCCCCTCTCAAGTGGATGAGCCAGGCCAAAGAGAGGAATGCTCGGGTCACCAGGTGGTTCTTATCGCTGCAAAACTTCAAATTCACAGTAGAACACAGGGCAGGCCGGTTACAGGGAAACGCGGATGCCCTGTCCCGAGTACACTGTCTGGCGTGTGTTCACCCCCTCAGGGTTGAACAAAGGGGGGAGGTATGTAGGAAGGTGCAAGGGTCCGTCATTGACGGAAGGTACGTGTCACCGAGGTTCCTGGCCTCGGTGAGATAAGAACCGGTTATTTTATGTGTCAGCAGCAGCTAGTGCTCGCTGACACTGTTTATTCTTAGTGTGGCTGAAAAGCCGATCCGGGCCGGTTCTTATTGGGAGCAGCCAAAGAGCAGGGTGGGTGGCTGTTCCCCGCGTCCAGGCCAGGTTTTGGGCTGGGGTTTAAAAACCCAGCCAGCAGCTCAGCTGGGTGTGGTATGTTCCTCCAAGTAAAAGTGGTGCTGTGAAGGCTCTGTGTTTTTGGGGAGCTGCATGAGAGCCACCAGCCGGAAGCCAGGCACCCTAAAAGCCGGCTGTGGATATTCAGGTGATGTGTTCGTTTTGAGTTCTGTGGACTTTGGCCATGTGAAATAACATGGGGATTTTCTGTGGTGTGCATTAACACCAGGACTCTGCCAAGTGTTTATGTTATTTTTCCTTGTTGTGTGAATAAACACTGACTTTTTCGTTACTACCGTGTTCTTGCCTCTGTACTGCGTTCGCTTACCCTGCCTACCAGAGCGAATCCCCACAATATATATATATATTGTTGGGGTTTGCTCTGGTAGGCAGATGGTAGTGGTGGCAGTATAGAGGCTCAGGAGACAGGCTTTGTGTCCAAACCGTGCTCTTTTATTCACTCCAGTGCATCACATCAAAACTGTGCAATTCACACAACAGCAATGTCCATAAACCCCACCTCCCACAACGGAGCCCCAAACGCTGTAGGCGTCTTGGTGCCTGTTCACACAGTCTCTCACATCTGTGATCAGTACTACACCTTGCCGTGGGGCGGGTTTGTCCAAGTTCGTGCAAGTTAGACAGGCCACGTGTTGGCCTGGACAAGGGATTGGCTCCGGCCACAGGATCCCTTCTTTTGGTCCTTCGCTGAGCCTGCAGCAATTGGGCAGTCTGTGTTAGACGAGCGGACTACAGAGCTCAGCCCGACCGTGCGATCAGCCTCCCGTACAGCTTCCTGCAGTGAGACAAGAGACCACACTTCATCAGCCCCAGTGAGCATCAAACCTATATTCACAGCCCTGGGTGTAGCAGGCAGACCACACCCACTGAGCATAGTAAAGGATTAACTCCTTCCCTACCCAACTAAGGCCAGAGATAAACAACCTGCCAGGATCAGTGTAGACTGACACCAACCGAAACCCGTCCACCCGTGGTCCGTGGGGAACAGACACTCACCCTGCTCTTTGCCTGTTCCCAGTAAGAGCCAGCCCGGACCGCTGTGTGACCGCACTCACTGCTGACAAAACACAAAATACCCGGCTCTTACTCCACCGGGGCCACGACCCAGGGTGGCACGTATCTTCCATCAACTACTACTCCAGATACTCTCTTACATATGGCCCCCCTTTGTTCACCCCTGAAGGCTTGACGACCCTGTTCAATCCTACTGGGGTGAACACACATATAGCAGTGTACCCGGGACAGGGCATCAGCGTTCCCTTGCAGGTGACCTGCCCTGTGCTCAACCCTGAACTTAAAATTCTGGAGGGATAAGAACCATCTGGTGACACGAGCGCTCCCCTCCTTAGCCTGGCTCATCCACCAGAGAGGGGAGTGGTCAGTCACCAGACGGAACCTTCTCCCCAACAGGTAATACCTGAGAGATTCAAGTGCCCACTTGATGGCGAGGCATTCTCTTTCTACCACGCTGTACCGGGTTTCCGCTGGGGTGAGCTTGCGGCTCAGGAAACCAATGGGGTGTTCTTCACCATTGATTTCCTGGGAGAGTACCGCCCGAGGCCTACTCCAGAGGCGTCTGTCTGAACGAGAGAACGCCTCTCCCGCCAGCTCATCCCAGCGAACCATTACTGACTTCCGAACTTTCAGGAGTCCTGTCAACGGGGCAGCTATAGTGGCGAAATGTGGGACGAACCGCATATTATCCCCTACCATCCCTAAAAATTACCGCAGTTGCCTGGCCATATTTATTTGGGGCTTAACGACTCCGCGTCCAATGACATAACCCAAATACCACGCTTCCTCCAGGCCCACTGAGCACTTTTTTGGGTTGGCAGTCAATCCTGCCTTCCTGAGCGAGTCTATCACTGCTTGAAGCTTCGACAAGTGACTTTCCCAGTCCTGGCTAAATATGAGTATATCATCTAAATATGTTGAGGCATACCGGAGATGTGGTCTGAGGACGATATCCATCAGCCGTTGAAACGTGGCTGGAGCACTGTGCAACCCGAAGGGCAACACTCTATAATGGAACAGCCCCTCCGGCGTGACAAAGGTGGTCTTCTCTGTTAAAGGTACCTGCCAGTACCCTTTTGTGAGATCTATCACCGAGAAATACCTGGCTTTACCCATTCGCTCTATTAACTCGTCTACTCGCGGCATGGGATAGGCGTCAAACTTTGAAATCTCGTTTAGTTTACGGAAATCATTACAAAAACGTAACGATCCGTCGGGCTTTGGGATAAGAACGATCGGTTAGCCCACTCTCTTCTAGACTCCTCAATGACTTCCTCTAAAATGGTTTGTCGCCGAGCCTCCGGTACCCGGTACGGTCGCAAACGGACCTTTTCCTGGGGCTCAATAACAATGTCATGTTGGACTAGATTGGTACGTCCCGGAAGGTCAGAGAACACGTCTTTATTCCTGCTAATGAACTCCTTCACTTCTTGATTCTGCTTAGTCGACAAACCGCTACCTATCTTTACTGCAGGGGTGTCCTCTGGTACCACTGTAGGGCCGGGGACGTTATGTGCAGCCAAGACAAAGCACGGGTCATCCCAAAGGAGAATTTCTCTATCTTTCCAGGCTTTCAGTAAATTAACGTGGTACACCTGCTCGGGCTTCCTCCTTCCTGGCTGGTATACCCTGTAATTCACAGGGCCTAACTTCTCTCTTATCTCATACGGTCCTTGCCACCTGGCCAGGAGCTTGCTGTCTATGGTGGGCACTAGTACTAACACTCGGTCTCCCAGGTTAAACGTCCTTACCTGGGCAACCCGGTTGTATACTCTGCTCTGGGCCAGCTGTGCCGCTTCCATATGTTCATGGACTATGGGCAGAACTGTCCCTATCATGGAGCTGGGCGGTCCCGAATGTGTCTCGGGATACTTCTAGTTCTGGAACAAATGGGGCTGCCACCGGCTCACCCGCCAACCCTTCTAGGGACAAGCTATCGGGGTGACACTCTTCCCCCTTATTGGTGACTCCTACAGCTGGTAGCCCCTCTTCGGGATCAACGGGCACCGGCTCTGCACCCCGTCCCTCCCAGAGAGACCAAAACAGGGGACAATCCCTACCTAGGATGGCAGCGTAAGGGATTTGTCGCCCCACCCCAACCACCTGCTGTATCTCCCTTCCGAGGGTAGACAAGGTCACACAGGTTGTAGGATATTCTCGCTGGTCCCCATGAATGCACACAATACTGATGGTTTGCTTGTCTGGGTCGCGACTGGCCACCAGGGACTCGTGAACGAGGGTCACTAAGCTCCCCGAGTCCAGCAATGCCTTAACTGGGTGTCCATTAATAGAGATGGCACACAACGGAGGTGTATCAGCGGATAGCAGCGAAGCAGCAACATACAACGGCTGGCCGAAAAAGGAGGACCGGCGTGCGAACCCGCAGTCCATGGGCTCTCCCGCCCTCGGGCAGTTGGCAGCAATGTGTCCCAGGCCCTGACAGTGCCAACATCTAATCCTCGGGGCCTCTCGTCTCCCCAGGTTTGGCCTCCCAGGAGTGGAAATCACCTCCCCCTCTTAAGCGGTTGAGCCCCCTTCTGAGGTTTTGCAGGAAGGCGGAGTCTCGGACCAAGTCCTGGGTTGCCATGTATCTCTCGACTAGGCCAATAACTCCAGGGTGCCTGGATCACCTTGTCCCACCCAGCGCTGTATTGCTCTTGGGAGGGTACGCACCAAACGATCGACCACCACCCGTTCCACTATCTGCGAGGCGTTCAATGTCTCAGGCTGCAGCCATTTTTTACGAGGTGTAACAGGTCATAGGCCTGGGACCGAGCAGGCCGGGACTCGGAGAAAGCCCACTGGTAGACTCGATGTGCACGCACATAGGTATTAACCCCAAGACGAGCCAACACCTCCCCCTTCAGCCTCTCATAGTTCTTGGCTTCCTCCTGACTGAGGTCGAAGTAGGCCTTTTGTGCGTCTCCCACTAAAAATGGCGCCACTACTTCGGCCCACTGTTCTGACGGTAACCTTTCCTGTTCCGCAGTGCGTTCGAAGACCATCAGGAACGCCTCGATATCATCCTCGGGGCCCATCTTTCTTAACGCTGAGCGCACCTTATCCCGGGCAGCAGGTAGTATTGCGGTCCCCTCCGGCTTGTTGTTGTAACATAGGCATGGACTCCTGCATAGTCGCCAGTTGCTGGGCCAGTAGACTATTCAACTGCCGCTGGTCTCTCACTGCCGTTTGCCCGTTGAAGCCACCAATTTTGGGGGTTTGCTCTGGTAGGCAGATGGTAGCGGTGGCAGTATAGAGGCTCAGGAGACAGGAGGCCACACTTCATCAGCCCCACAGTCAGTGAGCATCAAACCTATATTCACAGCCCTGGGTGTAGCAGGCAGACCACACCCACCGAGCATATTGAAGGATTAACTCCTTCCCTACCTAAGTAAGGCCAGAGATAACCAACCTGCCAGGATCAGTGTAGACTGACACCAACAACCGAAACCCGTCCACCCGTGGTGGTCCGTGAGGAAAAGACACCCACCCTGCTCTTTGCCTGTTCCCAGTAAGAGCCGGCCCGGACCGCTGTGTGACAAAACACAAAAGACCCAGCTCTTACTCCACCGGGTCCACGACCCCCGGTGGCACGTAACTTCCATCCACTACCACTCCAGACACTCTCTTACAATATATGTAGTTAAGGCTGCCGTGCAGCCTGTATTTGTGGGAGGGGCATAGGCCACGCCCCCTTGCTACATATTCCGAGGAGTGCAAGGGATGGGACGTGCAGCCAGGTACCTGTTACTTCCGGTCACATCTGGTTCCTGCACGTCCCGCTTCCGTAAGCCTTGATCCGGGTTAGAAGTTGGAACGGCTTCGCCTCGTCCCGGTCAGGTAAGCTGCGAGTATCCGATGTCAGCAGGCGGTACGGAGGCAGGCGGACGTCCTCACCGCTACGGGGACGCCGCAGACACGAGGGGGGGGGGTTGGGGCCGGCACTCCACTCACCTCACCTCACCTCTGGTTCAGGCCGGGCGGCGCTGGCAGTTCGCGGACGGGCGGGTGGTCCAGGGGCGGCCGCGTGTGCCGTTTGCTAGGCACGCTCAGCGGCTCCGCCCCTGGT
The DNA here is from genome assembly GCF_014858855.1 of Bufo gargarizans. Taxonomy (NCBI): domain Eukaryota; kingdom Metazoa; phylum Chordata; class Amphibia; order Anura; family Bufonidae; genus Bufo; species Bufo gargarizans. The sequence continues at coordinate 457,404,018 of NC_058082.1, forward strand.
CACGCTCGCCCTATGTTAATGACTCCGCCGCCGGCCGTGGCTGGTGCAGGGGAGCGTCACCCTGTTTCAGTGGTCCACTTACGGGCACACATCACTGAACAGCCGTTAGTCAATCACAAGGGGCACATACCATGGCAATAGCTTGTCTGGGCTCAGGTACACAGTCGCCCAGCATCCATGTCATATAGAGCTGCATATAGTTTCTTAGGTAGGGTGGGCAGTGGAGACATAGTCTAACTGGACATATATTCATTTTAAATCAGGGAACCTAGACATGTATTCATTATGGCACTTCTCATTCTGATCATGTATGGGCGTCCACGGTTCATTCAACCAGCGGCCTGTCTGTGTTGGGTCTTGTGTAATTCCTTCAAACTGTCGGAGATTTTCTACTCTCTCTGCTCTCAAGCGGTGTTATGGGGGCTCTCCGTACGGGAGCAGCAGTGCCTGCGTTCTGTGGGAAAACTAGGTTGGGGCCTTTTAAAAAATAAATAAATACATTTACATTGTCGTCATGCATCATCTTGCAGTGTCTGCTTCTGGTCGGTTATCTGACGCTCCTCGCCATTCAAACGATTCCTTGCTTACAGTAGGTGGTACGTCCTGACTTCTACACGGGTATGGTATCTGTCACGGGGGTTTGGCTGCAGGCACGTTTGCACGTCCCATATGTCATGTCCGCCGCACCAGTGGCTTGGGGTCCCCCTTGGCACGCCCAGGTTCTCACGCTCGTTTCTCTCTCTCATTGCTCGTCTGCTTGAAGCGTTCAGGCGCCATTCTGCCGACCACCCCGGTGTCACATGATTCTGCCTGGAACGTCCAGGTCGTCACTTGTCTATTTGTGGTTTCGTCTGCTTGAAGCGTTCAGGCATCTATGCGTCCGCCGCTCCTGTGGCATGTAGTCCTGCCTGAAACTCCAGGTTGTCCTCTTGGTTATTGTGGTTCGCCTGCTTGAAGCGTTCAGGCATATGTTACGTCCGCCACTCCATGGCACAGTGTCCTGCCTGGACCTCCAGGGTGCCTTGCATCTCACGTGGTACGCCTGCTTGAAGCGTTCAAGCATTGTTAGGTTGGTCACTCCGGTGACAGGCGGCCCTACCTGGAATGTCCAGGTTCCCATACTTGTCTCTTGTTGCACGTCTGCTTGAAACGTTCAGGCAATGTTCGTCTGCCACGCCGGTGGCACGTGGTCCTGCCTGGAACGTCCAGGTTGTCATATTCGTCTCCTGTTGAATGTCTGCTTGAAACGTTCAGGCTAATGTTACGTCCGCCACTCCGGTGGCACGTGGTTGTACCTGCACGTCCATGTTGTCCTACTCGTCTCTTGTTGCACGTCTGTCTGAAGCGTTCTGGCAATGTCGCGTCAGCCGCCCCGGCGGCATGGTCTCCTGTCTTATACGTCCAAGAGGTCTTTTTCGCCAGTCTTGGCACACGTCCACCCATAACAGCATGCTTGACCTAGCAGCACGCCAAGGGAGGGCACGTCATCCTGGGTTGTTGGCCATTCTGTTCCCATCATTGTTGCCTACGGCCTGACGCCCAGGTTGGTTATCTTTCCAGTACATTTAGATTTTCTTACTTGTTCTTTGTTTATACGGCAGCACGTTTCGGGTCTCAGTACCTTCGGTCCCCATAAACAAGGCCTCCACCTCGGTCGGTGGTATGGGCCTCCAGTACGGTATCGTTACCATTTTTCATCAAAATCCATATCCAGGTGAGTATCAATTTAGGTTTGGCAGGCCGGCCATAATCCAGGAAAAAAAAAAGGGGGGGCCATCGGGATGTCCAAGGCCCTCCTGGTGTCCGCACAAGTAACAAAGGTTTTGTCCTCAGGTGTTGTCCAGGGCGTAGAGTGATTGCAGCGCGGTCAACATGTCAACATGCCACCGGCCATTGTCCCAGCTCATTTTGTGGCAGAGAACATTAGGAGGGATATACTGGCAGGCAAAGAAGTCAACCTGGCATCTATCCTTATAGCATCCCACGATGCGAACAAGCATACAACCATTGATTGCGGGGAGGTGTCAGTAGTAATGAGGTCAAAGGATGCCCGGTTGAATCGCAAGCTGTCCATACCGGAGTTTGTCCTCGCATTCAGTTTATTCAGAGACGTCATCTGCTCGGCTCAGCCCAATAGAAGGGAGGAGCTGGATGCATATTTGTACCAGGTCACTGATTTGGGTCACAAGTATGGGGGCTCGGTGTTTTATGATTATCACCGGGCCTCCCTAGCACAGTTCCAATTTATGACCAATTGGGCTGTGCTGGATATGGAGCTGTTCTGCAGGCATTTTGCTGGTCTCCGAGCCCCCACTGTCATGGTCTTACCTCCTTGCTGTTCCCTTCGTTTGACATGTGCTGGCGGCCATCTTGGTTTCTGGGTTTTCTTGTAGCCTCCCACCCTGCGGCTCCTCCTTCCCACTGGGAGGAGCTGGATGCCCAGCTCATATATATAGGAGGTCTGTGGCTTCAGTTCCTTGCTTGGTCCTCCTGTGTTCACATGCTTCCAAGACTGCTGCTGCTTCTGGTTCCTGATCCTGGCCTCGTCTGACTACCCCGTTGGTTCCTGATTCCGGCTTCGTCTGACTACCCCGTTGGTTCCTGATTCCGGCTTCGTCTGACTACCCCGTTGGTTCCTGATTCCGGCTTCGTCTGACTACCCCGTTGGTTCCTGTTCCTGGCTTCGTCTGACTACCCTTCTGGTTCCTGACCTCTGTCTCCGCAAGACCCTGCTTCGGTTTAGCCATCCGTTCGGACTTTGCTTACGGCTTGCTCTTCAATAAAACCTTCTTATTTTCCACTTATCTCTTGTTGTACGTCTGGTTCATGGTTCCATGACATTAGGACCAAGCCATGAATTCTGACGGTACAGGGCCACCCTCGCTACCTACGCTGGTTGCCAGACTTGATCAGCAGGATCACCTGTTGGGTCGGTTCGCTGTGGCGTTGCAAACCCTGCTTGAACGCACAGCTCATTTAGCTTCCGTTGCCGATGGGTCGGTTGTCGCTCCTGGGCCCGCTCCTACTGCCGCTCCGGTTGTTGCGCCAGAGTCTACCCTGACACCTGTTGCTGCGCCTGTGGTGTTTCAGGGTATGACCGGTTCTGCCCCCCTTCCACAGCGCTTTGGGGGAGAGCCAACTCAGTGCCGAGGTTTCCTTAACCAGGTGGGCATTTACTTCGAGTTGCTGCCACATGCCTTTCCTACTGAGAGATCAAGGGTGGGCTTCTTGATCTCGCTGCTCTCGGACAAGGCCTTGGCCTGGGCCAGCCCTTTATGGGAGAACAACAATCCGGTGGTTGCCGAGTTTTCCGGTTTTGTTGCTTCTCTTCGGAAGGTATTCGATGTGCCGGCTCGTGCTGCCTCTGCTGCGAAGCTCCTTATGTCCATCAGACAGGGTTCACGATCCGTAGCTGAATACGCCATTGAGTTTCGTACCCTGGCAGCAGAGGTGGGCTGGAATAATGAGGCTCTGGTCGCTGCTTTCTCTCATGGTCTCTCGGATGCCTTGAAGGATGAGGTTGCAGCTAAGGACCTACCAGTGGAGCTCGAGTCTCTTATTTCTTTCCTGATTTTGATTGACACCAGACTCAGGGAGAGACCTTCCTTTAAGGAGAGCCTGCGGAGGTCTCCTAACAGATTGGCGCCTACGTTTGCTGTCCCACCCGTGCCTCCCTCTCCTCCCACGCCTCCTGGGGATGACTTGTCTGGGGGTGAACCCATGCAGCTGGGGTTTGCTCGCCTGTCTGAGGGGGAGAGGGTACTCCGGAGACGCGAGGGCCGATGCATGTACTGTGGTCTCGGTGGGCATTTTCGGTTGGCATGTCCGAACCGTCCGGGAGAACGCTCGCACCTGAGGTCCTGTCGGGGGCAGATCTTGGGTGGAGTCTCCTCGTCCCCGGTTTCCCGTGTTGACAAACCACTGATCACGGTTGTCCTCTCCTGGGTCGGGGGCTCTGTGACGACCCAGGCGTTGGTGGACTCTGGTGCTGGTGGTTTGTTCATTGATAGAGTGTTCGTTGCCGCCAATTCCATTCCTCTGCAGCCTCGAGGTTCCCCACTGGCTCTTGAGGCGATAGACGGCAGACCCCTTCTGCCGCCACACGTGACTCATGAGACCCTTCCAGTGGGGATAGCCATTGGTGCCGTTCACAGAGAGTCGGTCTGTCTCCAGGTTATTTCGTCTCCACACTACTCGGTGGTCTTGGGGTACCCCTGGCTCCAGAAGCATAATCCGACTTTCGATTGGAGATCGGTCGAGATCCTCTCGTGGTCACCGCAGTGTGGGGCTAGTTGCATCCATGGGCCTGTCAAGTTGCTGTGTACTTCCTCGGACTCTCTGTTGCCTCCTGAATACGAAGAGTACCGGGATGTATTCGATAAGGTGCGCGCGGTTGCCCTACCTCCGCACCGCCCATACGATTGTGCCATAGAGTTACAATCCGGTGCCGTTCCTCCTCGTGGCAAAGTCTATCCACTGTCGGTAGCGGAGAATGAGGCCATGGAGGAGTACGTGAGGGAGGCGCTTTCACGCGGACACATTCGCAAATCCTCGTCCCCGGCAGGGGCTGGATTTTTCTTTGTGAAAAAGAAGGGCGGCGAGTTGAGGCCTTGCATCGATTACAGGGGTCTCAATCGCATCACGATCAAGAACGCTTACCCGATACCCTTGATTTCCGAGCTGTTCGATCGCCTCAAAGGGGCCACGGTCTTTACCAAACTCGACCTGAGGGCGGCATATAACCTGGTAAGGATCAAGGCGGGCGATGAGTGGAAGACCGCGTTTAACACCAGGACCGGTCATTATGAATCCTTGGTTATGCCCTTTGGGTTGTGCAATGCGCCCGCAGTCTTCCAGGAATTCATCAACGATGTTTTCCGTGACCTGTTGCAGCAGTGTGTGGTGGTCTATTTGGATGACATCTTGGTATATTCTGCATCCATGGAGGCCCACATTCTGGATGTCAGACGAGTGTTGCAACGCTTACGAGAGAACAAGCTGTTCGGTAAGCTTGAGAAATGCGAATTTCACCGATCCCAGGTAACCTTCTTAGGTTACATCATTTCCGCTGAGGGGTTCTCCATGGATCCTGAGAAGGTTTCGGCTGTCTTACAGTGGCCCCAGCCCAGTGGGCTTCGTGCCCTGCAGCGCTTTTTGGGCTTCGCCAATTATTATCGGAAGTTCATCAGGGACTTTTCCATGCTAGCCAAGCCTCTCACGGATCTGACCAGGAAGGGCAGTAATCCTCAGGTCTGGCCGCTCGAGGCCATCCGAGCTTTTGAGGCTCTAAAGTCCGCCTTTGTGTCGGCTCCGATTCTGTCGCATCCCAACCCTGGGTTGCCTTTTGTCCTCGAGGTGGACGCGTCTGAGACGGGAGTAGGCGCCCTCCTGTCTCAGCGTAGAACACCAGAGGGTCCTCTGCTTCCTTGTGGGTTTTACTCCCGGAAACTGTCTTCCGCGGAGTGCAACTATCAGATTGGTGACAGGGAGTTATTGGCCATCGTGCAGGCCCTTAAAGAATGGAGGCACTTGCTCGAGGGCTCGGTGGTTCCGGTTCTCATCCTGACGGACCACAAGAATCTGACCTACCTCTCTGAGGCCAAGAGATTGACACCACGTCAGGCCAGATGGGCTCTGTTCTTGTCACGTTTTAATTACGTGGTCTCCTACCTACCCGGCTCCAAGAACATCAGAGCGGATGCCTTATCACGGCAGTACTCCGAGCTGTCCGGGGAGGAGTCGATTCCGACTACGGTCATACCCCCGAATCAGATCCTGGCCGCTATTCGCACCAGCCTGACTTCTCCTCTGGGTGAGCAGATTTTGGCGGCTCAATCTGGTGCTCCCTCTGGGAGACCCAACGGCAGATGTTTTGTGCCTGAGGAGTTGCGCACTCGGTTGTTGCGAACCTACCATAACTCCAAGGCCGCGGGGCACCCTGGAAAGAATCAGCTGTCCTGGGCGGTTTCACGTCTGTTCTGGTGGCCTTCTCTACGTTCCGACATCGCCGCATATGTAGCGGCATGCTCCGTTTGTGCCCAGAGTAAGTCCCCTCGGCACCTTCCGTTGGGCCTTTTGCAACCCATAGCCACCGGGGAGCGTCCATGGTCACACCTGGGGATGGATTTCATTGTGGACCTCCCTGCATCCCGAGGCCATACGGTCATTCTCATGATTGTGGATCGGTTTTCCAAAATGTGCCACTGTGTTCCTCTCAAGAAGTTACCCTCTGCACAAGAGTTGGCCTCGATTTTTGCCAGGGAGGTCTTCCGGTTGCACGGTTTGCCCAAGGAGATTGTGTCGGATCGGGGGAGTCAGTTTGTGTCCAGGTTCTGGCGCGCCTTTTGCTCCCAGTTGGGGATTCATCTCTCTTTCTCCTCGGCCTACCACCCTCAGTCCAATGGGGCCGCAGAACGATCCAATCAGGCCTTGGAGCAATTCCTTCGTTGCTATGTCTCCGATCACCAAGACAATTGGGTTGACCTCCTGCCTTGGGCTGAGTTTGCCAGGAACACGGCGGTGAACTCTTCCTCTGGGACGTCTCCCTTCATGGCCAATTATGGGTTCCAACCTGCCGTGTTACCGGAGGTATTCTCTCCCCAGGATATTCCGGCTGTGGAGGATCACCTTTCCGTCCTACGTGCTTCTTGGGTACGGATCCAGAGGTCCCTTGAGGTCTCTGCGCAGCGCCAGAAACTCCAGGCTGATCGCAGACGAGCGCCCGCTCCTTCCTACCAGGTCGGAGACCGCGTATGGTTGTCCACCCGCAACCTCAACCTTCGAGTGCCCACTCCCAAGCTGGCGCCTCGCTTTGTTGGTCCCTTCCGAGTGCTTCGCAGGGTAAACCCGGTAGCCTATGCCCTTGCGCTTCCTCCTGGCATGCGGATCTCCAACGTGTTTCATGTCTCCCTGTTGAAGCCACTGGTGTGTAATCGTTTCACTTCCTCGATTCCTCGGCCTCGTCCGGTCCAAGTGGGCAATCGTGAGGAGTATGAGGTGAGCAATATCCTGGACTCACGCCTGGTCCGCGGCCGGGTGCAGTTTTTGGTCCATTGGCGTGGTTATGGTCCAGAGGAGCGTTCCTGGGTTCCCTCCGCAGATGTCCATGCTCCTGTCTTGCTCCGAGCCTTCCACGCACGCTTCCCTCAGAAACCGTTCCTTACTCCGCGGAGGAGGGGCCCTTGAGGGGGAGGTACTGTCATGGTCTTACCTCCTTGCTGTTCCCTTCGTTTGACATGTGCTGGCGGCCATCTTGGTTTCTGGGTTTTCTTGTAGCCTCCCACCCTGCGGCTCCTCCTTCCCACTGGGAGGAGCTGGATGCCCAGCTCATATATATAGGAGGTCTGTGGCTTCAGTTCCTTGCTTGGTCCTCCTGTGTTCACATGCTTCCAAGACTGCTGCTGCTTCTGGTTCCTGATCCTGGCCTCGTCTGACTACCCCGTTGGTTCCTGATTCCGGCTTCGTCTGACTACCCCGTTGGTTCCTGATTCCGGCTTCGTCTGACTACCCCGTTGGTTCCTGATTCCGGCTTCGTCTGACTACCCCGTTGGTTCCTGTTCCTGGCTTCGTCTGACTACCCTTCTGGTTCCTGACCTCTGTCTCCGCAAGACCCTGCTTCGGTTTAGCCATCCGTTCGGACTTTGCTTACGGCTTGCTCTTCAATAAAACCTTCTTATTTTCCACTTATCTCTTGTTGTACGTCTGGTTCATGGTTCCATGACACCCACTTGTGGCCCATGCCAGTCCATTTTCCATGCCACGGAATGGTGCCCAAACGAGGCGTCCGCCCATCCGAACAGAGCCCTTCCGGGAATGTCGGGTGTTCCCAGGGGCCCGGCCCTCATGGACAAGTTTGGCAGGCCTATTGTGTATCTGGGCAAGAGCCAGATATGCAATAACTTCAACTTCGGCCACTGCATGTTCAGCGGGTGCAGGGCCCTGCACGTGTGCACGGTCTGCTTTCGGCACATCCCAGGTCCTCCTGTCCCAAAAAAATCGGCCAAGCAGGCATGACTGACCGACATCAACGTGGATCTCCTGGAGGCGCTCCTCGGAGGGCATGACGATCGGCAGTTCGTGCAACACTTGATCTCTGGCCTGTCTCTAGGGTTCCACACGGGATTGGTGGCCCTGCCACATTCGAATTGGGAGTGTGAGAACCTCCTCTCTGCCAGACAAGATCCTGAGGCGGTGCAAGCGGCATTATCCTTGGAGTGGGAGAAAGGTTTCATCATCGGCCCATTCGACTCGATCCCCTTTGAAGTTTGGAGGGTCAACCCGATTGGAGTGGTGGCTAAAAAAGGCTCAAATAAAAAGAGGCTGATCTACGATCTCTCGGCTCCTCATTCCTCGCACATCCCTAGTATCAACTCTCTCATACCATCAGAAGAGTTCAGCATGACATACTCCTCTATCGATGAGGCCATTCTGTTCATCCTCAAAGCAGGCAGGGGGGCCTGGTTGTCTAAAACTGATATTGCCGATGCCTTTAAATTGCTCCCGATCCTCCCACAACTGTGGCAATATTATGGCATCAAATGGGCAGGCAGATACTACTTCGCCAATCGTCTAACATTTGGCTCAAAAAGCAGCCCTTGGCTGTTTGACCGGCTGGCCCAGGCCCTGCACTGGATCCTGGTGGAACATGGCCAGGCTCCTATGTGTATCCACTACCTGGATGATTTCCTGCTGGTGGAACACCCCTCCTGTCAGCCCTCCAGTTTATCCTCCCTGCTGAAGTTGTTTTCAGTGCTGCAGGTTCCGGTCGCCGCGGGGAAGATGGTCGGTCCTTCCTCAACGATCACCTTCCTGGGGGTCATTCTGGATTCAGTAAAGTTGGAAGCAAGGCTCCCAGAGGAGCAGATCCGGTTGGCCATCCAGGAGGCGGCAAAATCCTGCTTCCTGACCAAGACAAGTCTCCAATCATTGCTGGGCCGGCTGAACTTCGCCATGAGGGTCATGCCCCAGGGGCGCACCTTTGTGTCTCGGCTCTTGCTGCTCCTGCCATCAGCCCCAGAACAGGACAGTGTCATCCGGTTGGACCAACAAGCCATGGCAGACCTGTCCATGTGGAGCACGTTCATGTCCTCATGGAATGGCATCAGGTTGTTTATCCTCCCCCGGGACCCGTCCTCTCCCACGGTCTATTCTGACGCGGCTGCATCTAAGGGCTTTGAGGCCATATTTGGCAACCACTGGCTAGCCGGTGCCTGGCCGTCCCAGATTATGCCCTTCGGTCTTCTCCCTTGTTGGAGATTTATCCAGTGGTGGCAGCAGCCCATGTATGGGGTCACGTTTGGTCAAACTCAAGGGTATTATTCATTACCGATAGTCAGGACTTGGTCGACATCGTCCGCAATGGCAGAGCCAAATCCCCAAAAATCATGTCTCTTATGCGTAGGCTGGTGTGGTTGTCCATGGTACACAACTTTTGCTTTGAGTGCTCCCACATTCAGGGTTCCAACGTCGATGTCTTCTTTCAGAACATGCCACTCGCAGACGTAACAGGGGCGAACGTTCCGGCATACAGCGACCTGGTGTGGGACTAACATCATTGATCAGCAAAGCGAAGGACCTGTTGCACCGGAGCTTGTCTGAGAATACAGTCAGGAACTACCGTACGGGCTGGAAACTGTTTAGGAAATTTGCCGAGAGTCACCCACAGGGCGACGTGGATGACGTGTCATTTATTATGGCCTTCATCGCACATTGCCATGCCAACCTCGGACTCGCTCACAATACCATCCGCCTGTATTTAGCGGGAGTGCACCATCAGTTCACATTGGACAATCCGGCTCGGATTTCGTTCTTTACATCACAGGCCATCAAGGCCACGCTCCGGGGCATTGAGAAAGCCGGTGCAAGCAGGCCGGTGGTCCGGCAACCCATGTCCGGCTCCTTATTTAGGCAATTGTCCCTGGCTCTGGATGGTGATCCTTTTGGGCCATTAATTAGCACAATCATCAAAGCCGCCCTTTATCTAGGGTTTTATGGGTTCCTTCATCCAGGGGAATTCACCACCTCCGTCCGCAACGGCCGTCATCTCCAGAAGCAGCACTTGTCCTGGCACCACGATCTGTTTGTGCTGAGCATTCCATCTACCAAGACCACCCAGACAGGGCCTCCAACCCTGGTGTCTTTCTACCCCTCACACAACGCCTGGTGCCCGGTCAAGGTGCTGCATCAGTTATCTGTGGCCCTGCAGGCTGCTGCAGCAGACAGCCCCCTACTTCCCTTCAATGGAGGGCCGTTGTCCACGCCTCAGTTCATGTCACATGTGCGTTCTTTAGTGGCCGGGTTAGGTCACAACCCGAAGGGCATCTCGGGGCATTCCTTTGGTATTGGGGCGGCCTCTGCGGCATCAAGGCACCAGATACCCCCTCATGTCATCAGGTGCATGGGGCGCTGGAGGTCATCATGTTTCGCTAGGTACGTTCCGAATCCCCAATCCGAAATCCGTGATGCTTTCTGTTCTCTTGCCCTGTAATGGTATAATAAAGTATCTATGGTACGATTGTGTCTCCTTTTTGGCCCCTTTTAGGCCTATCCTCGTTACAGGCTTCCGGCATTCACCAGCCAGAGGTCGGCGCTAGCTCCTTCATCCAGGGACCGTCGCCCTGACCACAAGTAGTTAAGGCTGCCGTGCAGCCTGTATTTGTGGGAGGGGCATAGGCCCCGCCCCCTTGCTACATATTCCGAGGAGTGCAAGGGACGGGACGTGCAGCCAGGTACCCCTCCCTCCCTTCCCCTTTATTAGCTCTTCCCTTAGGATAGGCCCCCTTTTAGGCCTATCCTCGTTACAGGCTTCCAGCATTCACCAGCCAGAGGTCGGCGCTAGCTCCTTCATCCAGAGGACCGACGCCCTGACCACAAATATATATATATATATATTTATACTCACAACGAGGTAGACATGTATGATGTAACCGGCTGATTTCGTACATTTCACACACACATAAAAATATATATTTGTGTGTGTATATATACATAAACTGCAATCATCATTCTGCATTCCAGTAAAAGGCCCCGTCCATCATTACATTAGATACATCCTTCACTTAATTTGCATTTGTTATGATTTCTGAGTTGTTTGTCAAAATTATGACTAATGTGTGATTACAGGGGTTCCCGTTTCCTCAGTGCGCCGCAAGCGTTCCACAGAGGATTTGGAGGTGGTGGAGGAGGTCTCCGTAGAAGAGGATAATAGATAGTAATACCTCCAAATATAGTTATTACTTTACATTTCCTATATGCCTACTTCATGTTTGCATTTAAAATAAAAAAATAAAAAAAATTTTTGGGGGTCGTTAGAAGGCTTAGAAGTTTAGAATCAAATTTAAGAACTGTTCCAAACCCCAATTTTTTCAGGACCAGTTCCATTATGAAGTAACTTTCTGGGGCTTACATTGTGGAAACCACCCATAAATCACCCCATTTTAGAAACTATACCCCTTAAGCTAATTCGAAACTGATTCTACATACTTTGTTAACCCTTTAGATGGCCCACGAGAATGAAATAAAAATGGGAATGAAATAAAAAATAAAAATCACTTCTGAAACACATCAAGGGTTAATAGCCAAACAAAACTTAAAATCTATTACCCTGTGTAACGGATCTCCTGGCACCCCGACCGGGTACCTCCGTCGATAGATGCTCCTAGTGCTTTCCGAGGACTCCAAGCACTCCACTTGACACCGTACGCACTGCAGACCCCACGAACCGCCGAAGCTTGGTTGAGGTCTCACCGTCTCCTACCCACCCTGGACCTACGACAAGGCTCCAGGCTCCAGTGGGTGAACCTCTCCTAAAACCAGAGAGCAGGAACAGCTCTTACAAGAGCTAGTAGTTATGCCAGGGGAGTATAGCAAATCTTCAGCGTATAGCAATCTCCCAGTGTTGATCAGTTACCCAAACACCAGCCTCAACATGGTAAAGGGTAAAAAGAGGAACTCTTTATTTGAACACACAAGCATTGATTTATACACATCTTCCAACAAGGTTACCACCCACAGGGTTTTGTAAAAACAGCCAATAACCACGTACAATACACTCAGACACTCCCACACAAAATCCTCCCCTCTGCCTGTGGTACAATTACCTCACACTGGGTTGATGTAATCATCACAGGCAGGAGAATACATAATGTCTTCTATCCTGGAGACAACCGAGACGTAATTCAATTATCTCTCAGGACAAAGGGACATCGCCAATACACACAGAGAGACAATGGAACAGACCTCACTACTCAACGTATACAATGTCACATTTACAATACACATAGACAATTAACATCCCAAAATAGCACGAATTAGACCAGGGGTTCAAGTTAGTACAAGTCCTTTGTGAACAAAGGAGGCCTGGCTTATGAGAGGGCCCGTAATCCAGGGGCAGGAGGCGGGCAAACAGCCCCCTCCAAAACACCGTGGCGAAGTGACTTTCGCCACACCCTGAATCTGGAGTTTACAAAAACACCCCATGTGTGCTCAAAAACTGATGTATGGCCGCACAACAGGCTTCACAGTGACAAATCCCCCAAAATCACCCATTCCTGAAACTACACCCCTAAAGGAATATACTGAGCACTTTGACCCATGAGGCATTTCACAGAATTCGTAAACGCTTGGCTGTGAAAAATAAAAATTACAATTTTCCACCCACATTTTTCACTTTCACAAAGGGTTACCGGACAAAATTCAGCACACATTTAACTCCCCATTTTCCCCCGAATACGCCAACACCCCATATGTGCTCAAAAAATTATATATGGGCGCATGGCAGGGTTCTAGAGCAAAACTGCCAAATATAAATTTTGATGACAGGCCTGAATTGGTGCCATGTTGCATTAAATAAATTCTTGAGGTCCACAGAAATGAAAAAAACCCAACAAGTGACCTAATTTCGGAAAGAGCACCCCCGTACGAACATTTTAAGGGGTGGAAAAGGCATTTTTGACCTAACCGTTGTCTTACATGAAAAATTATGTATTGGTTGATGGAAAGTGCATATGTAAGCGAGGTGGACTAAATCAGAGATATAAAGTGGAGCATAAAGGATGGAATTAAATGTATTCACCATGGATAGTGATGGACGAACATCGGCCGGGACGATTCGCGAACGCGATCAAATGTTCACAAACCGCAAGTTCGCGGTGGGCCCCATTCACTTTAATGGCAGGCAAACCTGAAAAACCTTCAGGTCGTATTTGGAGCCACCAAATACTTACTAGAAGTGCACAAATAGTCCCACAACATGGACAGTGACATAATAGAAGGGGATCAATTACAAAAATTCCCACAAAAAATATGTATTTTAATTATGGGCCATTTTCATGCGTGTTAAAGGGAAATTCGCCAAAATGTGCCCTGCTGGAGCCTAGAAAATTTGTATTTAACTCCACCGGAGTATGGGCCCTAAAAATTAGGCATTCACCTGCTATAAAATAAATTGCGATTATGTGGCTCGAGGTACATTATGCGGTTACTGAATAACAATTTTACTGTAGCTCACTGTAGTACAGGCCCGAAACATTAGGCATTCAACGTACAGAAAAGATCAAGTGAATATGTGGCTGGAGGTATATTAGACGGTCATAGGATATCAATTTTACTGCAGGCCAGTACAAATACATGTCAAATACATATGTTTAAAAGAACTAAAAATATAAAATTGGATTAAAAATATGGCTCACGAAATCCCCCCTCTTGAATAAACCCCAAATGATAATAGGTGAAATTCGATAACACGTGGTCGTCACAGGTGTTGAATTCCTCCGAGGCCCCAACAATTAGGCATTCACCGTACAGAAAACATCAAGTGATTATGTGGCTGGAGGTATTAGACCAGGCATCCTCAAACTGCGGCCCTCCAGCTGTTGTAAAACTACAACTCCCACAATGCCCTCCTGTAGGCTGATACCTGTAGGCTGTTCGGGCATGCTGGGAGTTGTAGTTTTGAAACAGCTGGAGGGACGCATTTTGAGGATGCCTGTATTAGACGGTTATTGGATACCAATTTTACTCCAGGCCAGTGGAGTACAGGCCCCAAACATTAGGGATTCACTGGACAGAAAAGGCCTTTTATGCCGTTGTATTTACACTAGACAAGGACCATTCTTTGTTCTGGGTGGCGGCGGATATGTGTGGGCTGGCATGAGGAAATTCAATTAAACGTGGTTATCACAGGTGTTGAATTCCTCTGAGATCCATGTCTCATTCATTTTTAGAAGTGTGAGGTAGTCCACACTGTTGTGAGCTAGGCATTAGTGCGCTAGTGCGCTTATCGGTCACGATCCCCCCTGCTGCACTGAACGCAGGACACTCGATGAGGGGCAAGCCAAGAGTTCCCTGGCAAATTGTGCCAGCTCTGGCCACAGGTCAAGCCTGCACACCCAGTAGTCCAGGGGTTCCTCGCTTTTCAGAGCCTCCACATCGGCCGTTAATCCGATGTAGTTGACACCTGTCATTGTAGGCATTCCCTGAGGCTGGATCCAAAGGGCAGCTATGGATGGGTTGGCTGCAAGAATTATATAATATCCAAAGTGACCAACACATCTTCAAACCGCCCTCTTCTTGCAGGCGCGGTATAATTGGCACCCGCAACAGTTTCTCTGTGAGTGGAAATTCCTCTGCCAGCGCCCGCAACAGCAGAATGCACCATCTCTCGCAGCAAGACCTGGAAATGCTGCATTCTGACAGCCCTCTGTGATGCTGGTAACTTGTCTCGCCATTTTGTGTTTGTACCGGGGGTCTAAGTACATTGTCACCCAGTACTGGTCCTTGTCCTTTATGCTTTTTATACTGTGGTCCCTCTTCAAACACTGGAGCATGAAAGCCCCCATTTGCACTAAGTTGGAAGCGGTGGAGCACAATGGCTCCTGCTCATCGCCCAGGAGAATGTCATCTTCGGTTTCCTCCCCCCAGCTACGGACAACACCAGGGATCTCCAAAAAGTTTAAAGCCTGCTCTTTTTACTCCTCCTCCTCCCCCCAGGCACCATCCTCCTATGACTCCTCGTCAGACTCCAGCTGACTTGTCTCAGATGGAGTAGCCCCCACTGGGAATTCATTCAGCCTTGCAACTTCCTTATCTTCCAGCTCCTGCATCTCAACGGCTTGATCAATGACACGACGCAATGCACGCTCCATAAAGAAGGAGTAAGGTACGATGTCACTGATGAAGCCCTGGCTGTGACTGACTAGTTTGGTGATCTCATCAAATGGCCGCAGAAGTCTGCATGCATCGCGCATGAGCAGCCACTGGCGCAGTGAAAAGAAACCAAGCTCCCCACAACCTGTCCTGCTGCAGAGTTTGTACAGGTAGTCATTAAAGGCACATTGCTGCTGGAGCAGCCTATTAAGCATATACAAGGTGGAGTTCCAGCGCGTCGGGCTGTAACAAATCAGACGTCTAAAGGGTAGGTGGTGTCGCCGCAGAACGTCAGCAAGGCGAGCCATTGCCGTGTAAGATCTTCTAAAATGGCCAGAGATTTACCTGGCCTGCCGCAAGCCTGTCCTGGACCCCGTGGTATTTGGCAATGAATCACTGCACAACTAAGTTCAGGACGTGTGCAATGGATGGCACATGTGTCATTTTGCCCTGTTTCAGAGCGCTCAGCAGATTGGCACTGTTGTTGCTCACCACTTTAGCAACTGTCAAATTAATAAGGGTTAGCCATTGATTGGCCTGTGACTGCAGAACTGAAAGCAGTGCAGGACCCTTGTGGCTCTTGGCTTCCAGGCACAACAGCCACAGCACAGCATGCAACGTCTCACCTGGCAGGTTCTGGAGAGCTTGGGGAGTGCAGCAGAAGAGGCGGTAGCAGTGGAAAAGGAGGAGTCAGCCGAGGAGAAGACGGAGGATGGAGTAGGAGGAGGAGAAGAAGAGGCAGACCTGCATGCAATCCGTGGCGGTAGCAGCAAATACACACAGGGGCGACGGGTTGCATGCTTGACAGCCGTCAGAAGCTTCACCCAGTGGGCAGTAAAAGTTATGTATCTTCCCTTCCCATGTTTGCTAGACCACGTGTCTGTGGCCATATGTATCTTGGCACCGACACTGGGTGCCAGAGATAAATTCACTTGCAGCTGAATGTGGCCATATAGCTCTGGGATGCCCTTCTAGGAGAAATATTTCCTTTCAGGGACCTTCCATTGCGGTGTGCCAATGGCCAGCAATTTTCTAAAGGCATCCGAGTCCACCAGTTTATAAGGCAGTAGTTGGCGGGCTAGCAGTTCCGACAAGCCAGCAGTCAGCCGTTGGGCAAGAGGGTTATCTGGCGTCATCAACTTTTCATGCTCGAACATTTGGGCCACGGTAGCCTGCCTTTTGCCAGATGATTGCAACAACGGCACGGTGATAGGTGGAGTGAAGGAGAAGAGGCAGTACGTGGAGCACCGGGAGTGTGGCTTTGTGGGTTCTGACGGTGTTGCTCCCACTGGGCTCGGTGATGGGAGGCCAGATTCCTTCATAAGGCGGTCGTCGCTAGTTGAGTGTTGGGCTTACCGCGACTTAATGCGTTGACAGAACAGGCTGCAGATGGCAACACTATTGTTAGCAGCTGATAGGTTAAAAAAGCCCACACTACAGAGCTATGTGCCGGCATCCTGGGAGCGGCAGATATGACCGTGCATGGTGGATGGATCGCTCCAGATACATTTGCAGTCTGCTTTTTGCCTCCTGCGTACTGTGAGCTCTACCTGCTTCTCCTCCTTCTCCTCCCTACCTGCTGCTCTGTCTATCTCTCTGAACTCCCCTCCTCTTCCTCTCTTGTGGGCACCCACGTGACATCCATTGACACGTCATCATCGTCATCTTCACCACCACTGACATTAGAGATCTCGGAGTAGGCAGCAACAGCAGGGACCTCCGTCCTTGGGCCGATCTGGGTACTGTCGTCAGACCCCTAGGTAGCGGCCGTTGCTACCTCTTCTTCCTGATCCGATGCCAAGAATGGCTGCGCATCGGCAAGGTGTTGGAATAGATGGGAAAATAAATCCTCTGACTTGATTGGAGGGGCTATGGTGGTGGTGTCTTTGATGGTGCACACAGCAGAGAAGTGAGGAGGGTGCAGATACAGAGGATGAGGTGGGTGCAGAAGCGGAAGGCTGAGTGAGCCACTCAACCAACTCTGGTGCGTCCTTTGTCGTAATCGCACAAACCTTCTCTAACTTCCCACTTAGGCTTTGGCCTGTTGCACCTGCCCGACCTCTACCACACTTGCGGAATGGCCTGCCTCTTCCTCTGCCTGTCATTTTCAAAATGACCCTGTGCCAAAGTCCCTATAGAAGAGCTGTATTTGTGAAAGCGGGTATATTGCAGGCCTCAATTAATATTTGGTGGAAGCCGCTATATCAATCCTCTATATCAGTTTTTTGTGGAAACTGGTATATAGAACCCCGTAATGAGTATTTGCTGGAAGCTGGTATTCAAACCCCTTAATCAGTATTTGGTGGAAGCCAGTGTATCGCAGGCCTCAATTAATATTTGGTGGAAACCAGTATATCAATCCTCTATATCAGTATTTTGTGGAAACAGGTATATAGAACCCCTTATTGAGAATTTGCTGGAAGCAGGTATATCAAACCCCTTAATCAATATTTGGTGGAAGCTGGTATATCGCAGGCCTCAATCAATATTTGGTGGAAGCTGGTATATCAATCCCCTCTATCAGTATTAGGCTACTTTCACACTAGCGTTCTGCTGTCCGCTCGTGAGCTCCGTTTGAAGGAGCTCACGAGCGGAGCAGAACGCTTCCGTCCAGCCCTGATGCAGTCTGAATGGATGCGGATCCGCTCAGACTGCATCAGTCTGGCGGCGTTCAGCCTCCACTCCGCTCGCCTCCGCACGGCCAGGCGGACAGCTGAACGCTGCTTGCAGCGTTCAGCTGTCCGCCTGGCCGTGCGGAGGCGTGCGGATCCGTCCAGACTTACAATGTAAGTCAATGGGAACGGATCTGCTTGAAGATGACACCATATGGCTCAATCTTCAAGCGGATCCGTCCCCCATTGACTTTACATTGAAAGTCTGAACGGATCCGCTCAGGCTACTTTCGCACTTAGAAATTTTTCTAAGTTATTAATGCAGACGGATCCGTACTGAACGGAGCCTCCGTCTGCATTAATATGATCGGATCCGTTCAGAACGGATCCGATCAAACGCAAGTGTGAAAGTAGCCTTATGTGGAAACAGGTATATAGAACCCCTTAATGAGTATTTGCTGGAAGCCAGTATATCAAACCCCTTAATCAATATTTAGTGGAAGCAGGTATATCAAACCCCCTAATCAGTATTTTGTGGACGCAGGAATATCGCACCCCTTAATCATTTTTTTTTTGGGTGGCCAATAGCTTTTGTCCCTCTATCTAGCTACGGTATCTCAGCAGAACAGCACACAACTGGTGCACAATATAAATACACTATAATATACTTTCTATGTTAGAAGATATATTATAGGTATATCACACCCATCAATCTTTTTTTTTTTTTTTTGGGGGGGGGGGGGGGGGCAACAGGTATATCACACCATTTGCAATTAGTTACTTCAAATAGCGTTTGTCCCTCTATCTAGCTGCAGTATCACAGCAGAACCGCACACAACTGCTGCACAATACAAATGCACTATAATATACTTTCTATGTTAGAAAGTATATTATAAGTATATCACACCCCTCAGTATGTCACACCTATCAATAGCACACCTATACCAGTACTTGAAAGGACTTTTTTGGCCCTATTAGCTAGCATTTGGTGTCCCTAACAGTCTGTCCCTCCTCACACAGTAACCTCTCCCTACACTGGCAAAAAACAGAATGTAAAATGGCGGCTAGATCAGGTTTATTTATAGGGTAGGGGGTGTGTCCATGTGCTGAAACGTCTCAATTGACTGTCCTGTCCCACCTGAGGGATGTGTCAAAGTTCGGCACAACGCAAAAGAATATGGCGCCGGGGATACATCGCCATATGTTCACTTGTTCGGCGAACCGCGAATGAGCAAAGTTCGCTGCAAAACGACCGCCGGGTGAACCGCAAGGCCATCTCTAACCATTGATGAGTGGTAGATTTTAAAACATTACTTCATGCACAGGCCAGGTTTTTCAGGGCATGTTTTGCAGTGGTAAGTGGTGTCCTTCTTAATACCCCTTTTTGAATACACTCTGCATCTTTTTTGGGTCCTTCCCTTTCTTACTGTCTGGGGGACACCAGCTGGGAATGATCTGCAACAGCTGCAAATGAAAAAAAAAAAAATCTGTGCAGCAATTCCGGATGTTCTTCTTCTTTCTTCTTTTTTTCTTGTCAGCATTAAGGGTTTTAAATCGCAGTGGTGTGCACCACATTTCCCAGCAAGCCACAAGCAGCACAGAAAGGTACATAACCTCTCTGAATGCAGTCACCAGCTAGAATGGCTGCATGCAGGGAAGTTCTGCCTCTTCCTGTACAGGTACAGCCCTGCCATTGTCTGGAGCGTTGTTCTAGCCAATAGCAGCTCTGGCAGGTGACCCAAAACACTGATGTCCCCTGCCTCACCTCGTAGTAGACAGGTGATAACTTCTTCATCGTCGGTCACCACCACATGATACCCACCGTCCCCCACCCCCTGCAGCTCCGGATCTGCAATGCGCATGTGTAAGGAATCAAGCCAATAGCAGTGATCGGGGCTTCAAGGGGCGGAAAAAGCTCCCGCAGCCCTTAGTTAGCATGGCAACCTTTGCACCCCTGTTCCCGAACGATTATGCCTGGTAGCCGGGTGTTATTTGCGCCGTAATAGTACGGCTCTGGGCGGCAAATCACATCCCACTGCGCTGTACTATTATGGTGATGGTCGGGAAAAAACGGCCAACAATGAGGGGACAACACAAAGTACAGCAATGGAAAACAACAATACTGGACACTCTGTAATCTACATAAAAACCATTAACTAACCAAATAAATAACATTATACTCTACTTAACTACCACTAACTAACCAACTAACTATATAATTAGCATAAATACAATTAACTAGCGAATTGAGATGTAAATCAGTAGTGCTTAAAAAAATACTACACACAATGCACTAATTGCCTCTTAATCTGAATTGCCAGTAATGTTCTAAAAAAAAATTCCTAACAAAACAGTACAGTAAATTTAAAGCACTCCTGAACCAGATGCAGCAGGAGAAAAAAAAAACATGCAGGAGATCCAGTAGCAAGCAGCAGCTGGCAAAGAAGGTGAAGGCTATCCATGAGCAGCAGCGGAAGCTTGTACTGAAGGTGCAGTCGTTTGATGCGCTGCAACTAAATAAGATGCAGGAGTTCTGTGACCTGCACGAGCTGCTTAAAAAGTTGCCATAGAGCCATGTTTGGTTCCAACTTTTGTATAAAAAGTTTTTTTTTAATACTGTTATGTTTCCATGTAATTTTAAATTATAAGGTTTCAGTAAGGCCCCTTTAGTCCATGGCAAACTCACCAGGATCAGGACAGACAGCAGCAGCAGCGGGTAATAGTAATGGTGGAGTATAAGAGCTACACATAACTCAGCAGGGTCAGGACTGACAGAAGCAGCAGGTACATGGTAACGGTGGAGTATAAGGCCTACACATAACTCAGCATGATCAGGACAGACAGCAGCAGGTTCTTTGCATCAGTAATGTGTTCCCAGGAATGGGCCCCCAACAGACCTGGGCAACACCACAAATAAACTTAGACACCTCTGACAGCAGCAGGTTCTTCATCTAGAGCAGGAATGTGCTCCCATGCATACAAAATGCTAAATTTTAAGTTGAAATTGTTTTTATTTAAAAGGTATTTTAACTTTGTAAAGCCCACAATAAATTAGTACAAATTTAGCTCCACATTCCACCCACACCGGTCTGCTCCCAGTTTCCATATCGGGCACATCGAGTCTGGAGCAGAACACTGCGGTAACACAGCCTGCCGCGCTGTGTGCTGATTCCTCCAAGCCAGGGCACCAGGACTGGTGGGGTTTAGCAGCCGCTCTCTCATCCTCCTTTTGTCTGTGGTTTTTGGGGATCCCTGGTGTTGTCTGTGGCTTTGGGGAGTAGACTGAGGACAACATTCTCCTGGGCGATGAGCAGGAGTCACGGCACTCCACTGCTTCCAATTTATTGCAAATGGGGGCCTTCATGCTCCAGTGTTTGAAGAGGGACCCCCGTATAAAAAGCATAAAGGACAAGGACCTTTACTGGGTGGCAACGTACAAACCGGATTCTGAAAAAGTTGGGACACTAAACAAATTGGGAATAAAAACTGAATGCAATGATGTGGAGATGGCAAATGTCAATATTTTATTTGTAATAGAACGTAGATGACAGATCAAACGTTTAATCCAAGTAAATGTATCATTTTAAAGGAAAAATATGTTGATTCAAATTTTCACGGTGTCAACAAATACCCAAAAAGTTGGGACAAGTAGCAATAAGAGGCTGGAAAAAGTAAATTTGAGCATAACGAAGAGCTGGAAGACCAATTAACACTAATTAGGTCAATTGGCAACATGATTGGGTATAAAAAGAGCTTCTCAGAGTGGCAGTGTCTCTCAGAAGCCAAGATGGGTAAAGGATCACCAATTCCCACAATGTTTCGCAGAAAGATAGTGGAGCAATATCAGAAAGGTGTTACCCAGCGAAAAATTGAAAAGACTTTGCATCTATCATCATCAACTGTGCATAACATCATCCGAAGATTCAGAGAATCTGAAACAATCTCTGTGTGTAAGGGTCAAGGCCGTAAAACCATACTGGATGCCCGTGATCTCCGGGCCCTTAAACGACACTGCACCACAAACAGGAATGCTACTGTAAAGGAAATCACAGAATGGGCTCAGGAATACATCCAGAAACCATTGTCAGTGAACACAATCCACCGTGCCATCCGCCATTGCCAGCTGAAACTCTACAGTGCAAAGATGAAGCCATTTCTAAGCAACATTCACAAACTCAGGTGTTTTCACTGGGCCAGGGATCATTTAAAATGGAGTGTGGCAAAATGAAAGACTGTTCTGTGGTCAGACGAGTCACGATTCAAAGTTCTTTTTGGAAATCTGGGACGCCATGTCATCCGGACCAAAGAGGACAAGGACAACCCAAGTTGTTATCAACGCTCAGTTCAGAAGCCTGAATCTCTGATGGTATGGGGTTGCATGAGTGCGTGTGGCATGGGCAGCTTGCATGTCTGGAAAGGCACCATCAATGCAGAAAAATATATTCAGGGTCTAGAGCAACATATGCTCCCATCCAGACGTCATCTCTTTCAGGGAAGACCCTGCATTGTTCAACAAGATAATGCCAGACCACATTCTGCATCAATCACAACATCATGGCTGCGTAGGAGAAGGATCCGGGTACTGAAATGGCCAGTCTGCAGTCCAGATCTTTCACCTATAGAGAACATTTGGCGCATCATAAAGAGGAAGGTGCAACAAAGAAGACCCAAGACGATTGAACAGTTAGAGGCCTGTATTAGACAAGAATGGGAGAGCATTCCTATTTCTAAACTTGAGAAACTGGTCTCCTCGGTCCCCAGACGTCTGTTGAGTGTTGTAAGAAGAAGGGGAGATGCCACACAGTGGTGAAAATGGCCTTGTCTCAACTTTTTGGGGATTTGTTGACACCATGAAATTCTGATTCAACATATTTTTCCCTTAAAATGGTACATTTTCTTAGTTTAAACTTTTGTTCCGTGATTTATGTTCTATTCTGAATAAAATATTAGAAGTTGGCACCTCCACATCATTGCATTCAGTTTTTATTCACGATTTGTATAGTGTCCCAACTTTTTTGGAATCCGGTTTGTACTTAGACCCCCGGTACAAACACAAAATGGCAGGACAAGTTACCAGCACCACAGTGGGCTGTCAGAATGCAGCATTTCCAGGCCTTGCTGCGAAGATGCTGCATTCTGCTGTCGCGGGCACTGACAGAGAAATTTCCACACGCAGCAAAACAGTTGCGGGTACCAATCCTACCGCGCCTGCAAGAAGAGGGCGGTTTAAGATGTATTGGTCACTTCGTATATGAGATCATTCTTGCAGCCAACCTATCAACTGCCGCCCTCCGGATCCAGCCTCAGGGAACGCCTAGATCGACAGGTGTCCGACTACATCGGGTTAGCGGCCGATGTGGACGCTCTGAGAAGCAAGGAACCCCTGGACTACTAGGTGTGCAGGCTTGAACTGTGGCCAGAGCTGGCACAATTTGCCATGGAACTCTTGGCTTGCATCTCGTCGAGTGTCCTGTCCGAAAGGACGTTCAGCACAGCAGGGGGAATCGTGACTGATAAGCGCACTCACCTAGCTCACGACAGTGTGGACTACCTCACATTTCTAAAAATGAATAAGGCATGGATATCGGAGGAATTCAACACCTGTGACGACAACGTGTAATTGAATTTCCTCATGCCAGCCCACACATATCCGCCAAAACACAGAACAACAGAACAAAAAATGCTCCTTGTCTTATGAATATACAGCAACATAAAAGGCCTTTTCTGTCAGATGAATGCCTAATTTTTGGGGCCTGTGCTGGCCTACAGTTAAATTTTTAGCCGGTGACTGCCTAATGTTCCTCCAGCCACATGATTGCAAGTTCTTTTCTGTCAGATGAATGCCTAATTTTTGGGGCCTGTACTCCATTGGCCTACAGTAAATCTTTTAGCCGGTGCCCGCCTAATGTACCTCCAGCCACATCATCACAAGTAATGTTTTTCAGGTTCGCCTGCCATTAAAGTGAATTAGGCCCTCTGCGAATGCGCGGTTTGTTCGGCCAATGTTCGTCCATCACTATTCATGAGTCTATGATATGGAAAGGGATGGACTATAGTACCAGCAACTTGGCCAGGTGCACGGTAAGCTTCTATGCCATTGGATGAGTGCACGCATCCAGCTGTCTCTTTGCAATCACCTCGGTGATCGACTTGTGGTGAAACGTGATGAGAAGTAGGAGGAGGAGGAGCATCAGGAGCAATAGATAAAGGGAAGGAATGACAGCTTCCTTCTGCTGAGGTTGAGTGCTGGAGAAGGTGTGAGGGCCACTGGGAGATGCAGCAGTTGCTGCGTCAAGCTGTACCACTACATAAGTACCATGGTTTTTCTAAAAGAGGCAGTTACCCTCAATATATACTACAAAAAAGTTTAGACTAGCAAATTCATAGTCGCAGGTGCACATCCATAAAGCTAGCATGCAGGAAGCAAACAAACAAAGGTATGGCAACAATACATTTCACATACAAACAATAAAACTGGGAAATAGGGATTATTCTAAATTAAACTTTCTTGTAGTATATATTGAGGGAAGCTGCCTCTTTTAGATTGAACACTCCCCGCCAATCTGCCTAGGGCTTCTGAGCAGAGTATAAATGTAGGCGATTCCTACACTGCCATGAACATTGTCAAGCCCAGGAGAGGCAGTTCTGTTATCACCCTTGCAGACGAGCGTTGGTCACGCTGCTAGTCTGTAGCGCAGCTCCCGGCCTGAACTCCCAGCGCTGCCGGGGGTCACATAGCATTATATTGATTTATGATGCTATGTAACCCTTACACATCTGGAATGTATTGTATATAACTGACAGCATTATGCCAGTGCTATCCAATACATTCCTGAAAGGGTTACATAGTATCATAAATCAATATAATGCTATGTGACCCCATCAGTGCTGGGAGTTCATGCTGAGAGCTGTGCTGCGGACACTCAGCGTGACCAACACTCGTCTGCAAGGACCCTTAGTGTTAGGTACCCATCTGCAGAAGCCACCTTGACGCCTGGTAGATGGGCTCGACACACTTTTGATCAAAAATGTGTGCAAAGAGCTTCTATTTTTTTCATTTATAGTAGGTATAATGCCATTTTAATTTAGAATAATCCCTATTTCCCAGTTTTATTGTTTGTGCTGCCATACCTTTGTTTGCTTCCTGTATGCTAGCTTTATGGATGTGCACCTGCGACTATGAATGTGCTAGTCTAAACTTTCTTGTTGTTCATTAATTATGTCACCCTCACCAGTCTCATGAACCCATCCCTGACCGCTCGCAACACGTGCTCCCACCTGTCATCATCACTAGCTACACGTCTAAGGGAGGACATGGGGGACCTCTTCTCCAAGTCTGTGCTGGCCTGTAGCTGCTGACTGTCCTCACTAAGCTCGTCTTCGCTGAAAAGTGGAGCAGAGCCAGCAGCATGTATTACTTCCCAAGCATAAGGAGCAGCAAAAGAAAGAGGCAGTTGCAGGATAGGTGAGGGCACAGAGGTTGTTCCTGGGCCATACCAATTGAGTGTGGTGTCAGAGGAATCTACCAATTCCTGTCCGTGTGTATCTGTTGTCATCTGAAATGATGTTTAAAAGGGAGTCAACCATTCAAGCACAGCTGGATTGTTGGTCAAAAAACGACTGCTAGATGACAGTGGCAGTTCTGGCCTGTTGCTGCGGCTGCTGCTACCACCACCACTTCTTCTGCTGCTATTTGTGCAAGCTACAGCGACATTTTTGCCAATGTTTGTTCCTTTTGAGGGCCTAGGCAACTGTCTGTTGGCCATAGTTTACAGTAACTGAATCAGAAATCTAACAGATGGAGTATGAATGGCGCAGCAGATGGACTAGAAATCTATACATTACACTGCCTGTTAACAACGAGTCTGATGCACAGTATGTCTATATAGAACTGAACAGATTAATTATTAATGGCGCAGGCAGCAGATAAACTAGGTACACGTGTCTATATATTATACCAGCTATTGAGACTAAGTCTGATGCACAGCCAGTCTATGTATAACAGAACCGATTAAGTATAAATGGCCAGATGAACAGATTAACTATATAAACGTGCCTATATATTACACCGCCTGTTGACAATGGGTCTGATACACAGTACGTCTATGTATAACTGAACAGATTAAGGCCTAGTTCACACGAACGTTTTTTTTGCGGGTGTACGGGCCGTTTTTTTGTGTTCCGTATACGGTCCGTATACGGAACCATTCATTTCAATGGTTCCGCAAAAAAAACGGAATGTGTTCCGTATGCCTTCCGTTTCCGTTTTTCCGTTCCGTTGAAAGATAGAGCTTGTCCTATATTTGGCCGTAAATCACGGGTCGTGGCTCCATTCAAGTCAATGGATCCGCAAAAAAAACTGAACACATACGGAAATGCATCCGTATGTCTTCCGTTTCCGTTCCGTTTTTTCTGAACCATCTATTGAAAATGTTATGGCCAGCCCAATTTTTCCTATGTAATTACTGTAAACTGTACATGGCATACGGAAAAACGGAACGGAACAACGGAACAGAAACGGAAACACAACGGAACTCAAAAACGGAACAACGGATCCGTGAAAAACGGACCGCAAAAAACTATAAAAGCCATACGTTCGTGTGAACTAGGCCTAAGAATGAATGACATAGCAGTGGAACAAGATAGACAGAGCAATTACATAGAGCCTCTACTGTCCCTGCAGTCTCCCTATGCTCTTCTTATGATCTCCCTACAATATACTTACCCAATATTTGGCAATTAAAAGATTGCTAAAACACTGTCCCTAGCACTTGCCATGTCTCCTTCTATGCTCAACTCACAGTATAATGGTGGGGGTCAGGCAGGATTAGGATTTTATAGGGCTGTGATATCACAGGGGGTGTCTATCTGCTGATTGACTGGTTGCACGGCATTTTGGGTCATATTTCCTTCCCAGGCTTCTTCCTTTCACTTCGTAATTTATGTAGCTGCCATTTTAGGGAAAAAACTATTCATTACCACGAAGTGGGTGGAAATTCAGATTTGTAGTGAATCAACGTTTTTTCTGAAATTTGGATCAAATTTGTTTCATTTCAGTTCACTGAACACTATTAGCTGTGGGTAAATGCATGATTGATGCATAGTTTAAAAACACACTGCTTCATCACATGTTATGTTTTTGTTTTTTTATAAAAAAAAATGACAACTATTGTCCCTTATTGGGTGCAGATGGCATTTAAACACATATGGTGTTATGAATGCCCCTGTTTATACAGACATGGAAGTGTCAGAAGAAGCAGTTGCTTGTTCTGAACAAGAGTTCAGAAAATATCCTCTTTATTTTGGGAGCAGTACAGTGTGGATGAAGAAGGGGTAAGCTATGTAGGGGTAATAGTGGCAGCAATTATATTGGCAGTAGTAGCTGCACAGCATGCAACAGACAAGGTAATAGATGCCTGTTGTGTGGATTTGCTCTAGTAGACAGGCTAGCGGACGCAGTATAGAGGCAACCACAAGTCTTTAACTTAAACAGTTCAGTGTTTTATTCACACATAAGGGAAAACAAAAAGTGACATTTTGCAGTCTATGTATTTGTTCACACCATGAAAAGTCCACAGAACAAAAACCTTCACCTGGTTTGCAGTTTCTCCACCTGTAGTCCAAAGCAGGCTTTAGAGGCCTGTTTCTCAGCATGCAGCTCCCAGCCCTTTTGCACGGCACAAGTTTTTAGATCCCAAAACACACAGGGACTGACAGTGCTCCACTATCAGAGAGGGGTAATCCACACCCAGCTGAGACTGCTGGCTTGGTTTGATATGGCCAGTAAAGACCCAGCCTGCAGCGTGGGGAGCAGCCACCCACCCAGCACTTTTGCTACTCCCAGTAAGAGCCGGCCCGGTGAGCTTACAGCCATACTAAAATAGCAACGTGTCAACCAGAACTAGCTGTCAGCTGACACTTGAAAATACCGGCTATTACTTCACCGAGGCCAGGAACTTCGGTGACACATACCTTCCGTCAATGACGGACCCTTGCACCTTCCTACTCTGTTCAGAAGTCCATCTATATAGATTTATGAGGGCTTGCTTTCTTCAGGACAAGTTGTAGTTTTTAATGGTGCCATTTTGGGGTACACATAACTTTCTGATCAACTTTTATTAACCCTTTCTGGGAGGGAGATGGGAAAACAGCAATACTGCCACTGTTTTTACAGTATGTTATAAATTTAAAGGCATTATTTTTCCAGTCTAAATAATATCTTTACTCTCTGGGTCAGTACGATTACAATGATACCAAATACATGTAGTTTTTTGTTCAATAAAACCCCTTTTTTTAAAAGGACTAAAATCCTTTTGCATCGCCACTTCCCTAGACACATAACTTTTTTTTTCTATGGAGTTGTGTGAGGGATTGATTTTTGTGGTTGTAGTTTTTATTGGTATTATTTTTGAGTAAATGCCGCTTTTTGATTGTTTGTTATTAAGTTTTTTCAGTAGCAACTAAATATGAATTTGAAATTCTATCATGCTTAATTTTTTTTTTTTTACAGGGTTCACCATAGGGCAGTGGTGGCGAACCTTTTAGAGACTGAGTGCCCAAACCACAACCCAAAACCCCCTTAGTTATCGCAAAGTGCCAACACGGCAATTTAAAGGGGTTGTCCGGGTTCAGAGCTGAACCTGGACATACCCATAATTTTACCAAGGCAGCCCCCCTGACTTGAGCATTGGAGCAGTTCATGCTCCGATGCTTTCCCTTGCCCTGCACAGGGCAAGGGCTCTTTTATTTACAATAACACACTGCCGGGCAGAGGCTTCCGCCCAGCAGTGTGTTTGGTGATGTCACCGTCTCTGATGGGCGGGCTTTAGCGCGGCCCTAACCGTTTTACAGGCTAGTGCAGCGCTTAAGCCAGCCCATCAGTGCCGGTTACGTCACCAGGCTCACTGCTGGACGGAAGCCTCCGCCTGGCAGCCCTATGGAGAGCTTGGTTCGTCACTGGAACTCCACAAAATGCACTTTCCCTGCGTGATTGAGTGCAGGGAAAAGGAGAGCAGAGGAGCATGAACTGCTCCGATTCTCAAGTCAGGGGGGCTGCCTTGGTGAAAATGGGGATAACCCCTTTAATCTGAATGCTACAGTCCAATATAGTGTATTTTCCATGTACTTTATCATGTAGTAGCTATAATAACCTGCCTGCATTCAATGAGCTGCCTGTGCTGTTCATAGTGCGCCCTGCGCTGATGAATGGCAGGAAAGGTCTAATGCATATTGGTACACCTTAGAGACTTTTTCCAGGGTGCGGGTGCCCACAAAGAGGGCTCTGAGTGCCGCCTCTGGCACCCGTGCCATAGGTTCGCCACCACTGCCATAGGGGATAATTTACATAATATTTATGTAGTGTTGATAATTATGGATGTGGCGATACCAAACATATGGGGAAGAATTTTTTCAATGGAAAAAAAAGTTTTTTTATTTTACTGGATTTTTTTATTTATTTAATAAGGCTCCATTCAGACATCTGGAGAATGGGTCCGCATCCGTTCCGCAATTATTCGGAACGGGTGCGGACCCATTCATTCTCTATGGGGACAGAATGGATGCAGAGAGCACACTATGTGCTTTTCGCATCCGCATTTCCAGAGCGTGCCGCCAAACTTCCGGTCCGAAGCTCCAGAAAAAATTATTACATGTCCTATTCTTGTCTGCAATTGTGGACAAGAATAGGCATTTCTATGGGGGTGCCGGCTGGGTGTATTGCACTACGGACATGTGAATAGACACTAAGACCTCTTATACACAAACGATACGGATTGTCAGGATGTGTTCCGTGAAACTCGCACCATTTAGCAAGCACGAAATTCGGATCCGCAATACACTATGGACGTCTGAATGGAGTCTAAATGTGTTTTTTTATCCATTTAATATTCCCACAAGGGGACTATAACAGACAACATTGTGATTGATTTTAAAATGCAATGCATTATCTCTACAGTGCATTGCATTTTAATGTGAGTGCTTTACTAACATTGACCAACAGGCTATGCCAGAGAGGCACTGCCTGCTGGAAACTACTCAAGGCTGGTTTGGGGCCTACTTCAGACCCCAGCCAGCCTTCACACACATCGGCACTCCGCAATCACATTACATGCGCAGGGAAACATTGCCTGTGGCATTTAAAGCGTTAAACAGCCTGATCAGCACCCCTACCGGTTACAGCTGTTAGAGCAGGAGCGCCCTGCTCCCCTCTGCACATGGAACCCATGAGGCACTTAGATTGGGCCACTGTAAGGTCCCTTTCACATGAGCGAGTTTTCCACGCGGATGCAATGCGTGACGTGAACGCATAGCACCCGCAATGAATCCTGCACGCATTGCATCTGCAAGCAAGTGCGTTTTTCACTGATGGTTGCTAAGAGATGTTGTTTGTAAACCTTCAGTTTTTTATCACGCGCGTGAAAAACGCATTGCACCTGCGCGGAAAAAAATTAACAACTGAACGCAATCGCAGAAAAAAACTGACTAAACTGAACGCACACTCTGAACGCATCCGGCCCCAATCCACAATGCCCGTGTAAAAGGGGCCTAAAAAAGAGGCAGCCCAGCCTAAGGCTCCTTAGTGACCACTGTAAAAAGGTGTATGGGTGGTCACTGAGAGGTTAAAGAAAGAAAGCACCATAACAAATTGAAATAACTTGAAACTGACAAAAGTAATAATAAATAAACAAACATGTACTGAAAATCAGCTAAGGGCCCTTTCACACCTGCGTTATAGTCTTCCGGCATAGAGTTCCGTCGTCGGGGCTCTATGCCGGAAGAATACTGATCAGGATTTTCCTAATGCATTCTGAATGGACAGTCCGTCCTTCAGGATGCATCAGGATGTCTTCAGTTCCGGAACGGAACGTTTTTTGGCCGCAGCAAATAGCGCAGCATGCTGCGCTTTTTGCTCCGGCCAAAAATCCGGAACACTTACCGCAAGGCCGGATCCGGAATGAATGCCCATTGAAAGGCATTGATCCGGATCCGGCCTTAAGCTAAACGTCGTTTCGGCGCATTGCCGGATGCGACGTTTAGCTTTTTCTCAATGGTTACCATGGCTGCCGGGACGCTAAAGTCCTGGCAGCCATGGTAAACTGTAGTGGGGAGCGGGGAGCGGCATACTTACCATCCGTGCGGCTCCCGGGGCGCTCCAGAGTGACGTCAGGGCGCCCCACGCACATGGATGACGTGATCGCATGGATCACATGATCCATGCGCATGGGGCGCTCTGACGTCATTCTGGAGCGCCCCGGGAGCCGCACGGATGGTAAGTATGCTGCTCCCCCGCTCCCCACTACTACTATGGCACCCAGGACTTTAATAGCGTCCTGGGTGCCATAGTAACACTGAAAGCATTTTGAAGACGGATCCGTCTTCAAATGCTTTCAGTACACTTGCGTTTTTCCGGATCCGGCGTGTAATTCCGGCAAGTGGAGTACACGCCGGATCCGGACAACGCAAGTGTGAAAGAGGCCTAACAAATTCAGACATTGCTTTTGAATTGTGGTTCAACAGAATAATAAAAAAATAATAATAATAATAATAAAAGTGGCCTGGACAAAAAGCATGGTGCCTCTAGAAAAGATTGAGGTGGCCATGTTTGCACACTATAGGAAAAAGCGCTGACCTCTCTGGTGGCCGGGACCATGGGAGCTCACATTGGCTAGTGTGTTTTTCTATATTGTGCAACTGCTGCTGGATTGCAGGGTGGTCGTAACCATGGAAACTAGCAGTGTATAATGTGATCGAAAAATGAATCTAGCCAGCAAATATGGATAATAACAATACATTAGTAAGTGGTTTTATTAACTTTCTCTAAATGATAAATGCCACTTTCTGAAGTGACACAACCTCTTTAAATTTCAGGGAAGGCGTGGAGTATAACAAGATGCTTTACAGACAGCTGACTACAAGTATGAATGCCATAGAGAAGAATAAAAATTTGAGAGAAGGTGTAGAACTGCACCATATTTGGGGAACAAGACAAATTTTACAAATAGAAATAATAATGCCTCACTGCTGAATTATATTTAGGTGAATGTGTGGAACTGCATCACCTTTGGAGAATGTTTTTCCTTTTTAACTCATTTACCAGACATTTTATTATGAGGCCTATTTCAGCAATGACAAATCACAGGTTTGGTATACTGATTATTAAATGTTAGCAAAATGTTTTTCACTAATTAACAGACACACTCAATGAAATGTCCTTTCCCTTCTACGAACACACTGCACACTGGTATCAATAATTTACAATGGTATATTGACACAGTTCAATGCATTAAATTTAACTAGTTTATTAACGCAGCATAAATCAATTAATTGGTATATTAAGACAGCAGTACAATGTGTTGAATTTAACTGGTAAAATAATGCAGTATTAAAATGCTTTGAATTGTAGTGGTATATTAGCACAGTAGTACAATGCATTGAACTGTGCAATTTTAAATTGTAACAAAGTTGCAACAGTTTTTTTTTTTTTTTTTTTTTTTTTTTTAGGAAATAGGAGCAATTGTGCAGTGACACCAGCGAAATGTATGCTGCGGTGCCAGGACCTGGCCATCATTAATTTTCAAAGAAAGCTGTCCCTACCTTTTACTCTCACATAGCGGAGAATGTGCGCCACACCTTGTAATTGTCTCTATGTCGCAAGATGTATACCATTACTGACACGCAAGGCAGCAGTTATAACCAGGGACAGGGCATGTCTTTCTCGGCCCACTGTGTCTTTTTTTCCATGGTAGTGGTGGAGAGAAACCACTGCAATGAGGACAGGTGCTACTGACACTTTTCATAGTTGTAAAGATCTGATTCAGGCATCAGGTGCCTTTCCACCTTCTCCTCGTCCCCCTCAATAGACATCTTCTTATCCCTCACAGCAACAGGGCTTACACTCCCCCTCCCTTCTTTTAAATGTGTAAACTGAAGTGCAGTCATGCTGTCTAACACCTGATGAGCCTGGGCCAGAGAAGGAACACAGCAGATCAGCTGCCTGTTCTGCAACATCGTCAATAACAATAGCAGGAACATTGTGGCTTCATTGCATTTAGGGAATATAAAACATGTTCCCTGTACATCATAAATTTGGTAGTACAATGTTTTTAAAAAATGTATAATGACTTATAGTAGGTGCTGACCATGGCCAGGAGAGTATTTGCACATTTCAGCCATTCTTATTTGGCTAGAATGCCCTCTTGGACTTGTAGCGACAGAATGTTCTACCTTTGCACCACTTATTCTGCAATGCTGCAGCTCACTGAAATTCAACTTTGCATATACAAAACTGTCTATATGAGCAGTATAAAGCAGTCAATGCTGAGATCATGTACCAGACTACCACAGCAGGGAGCATGTGTTATTTTGAGTTCAGACAGTGATTGCTTATCAGGAAGACATGTTGCTTACTCAGGCCCTTTAAAGGGCATCTGTCAGCAGATCTGTACCTATGAAACTGGCTGACCTGTTGCATGTGCACCTGACAGCTTAAGGCATCTGTGTTGGCCCTGTGTTCATACAGATGTAGCCGCTCTAGCGCTTATAGTAGAATCGAGTGAGCGCATAGCGATATTGTGTTTCATTAGCTAAGGAAGTGTAGTGTCCCACTAGGTAAATACTAGCTAAATGTGGGCACTACACAAGGGTTAATATGACTACTGTATTAATGTGATGTTTTTATGTTTATTTCCCTGTGTTATCTGGGTAGCAGGCCTATTAGGGTGCAGTTTATCATCCTAGACACTAGAGGGAGCTAGAGAGCCCTTAGTATATATAATTAGGCCCAGACAGGGACATGCAGAGCAGTCCAGGAGGCTAGTAAGTGCAGTCTAGCCTGCCTGTAGTCCCTGAGCCTCAGTTAGCTCAGAAGATTCACCCCAAGAAAAGAGTTTGCCTCCTGGGAGAAAGCTGCAGTTCCCACCAGCAAAGTAGAGCCAGTGTTCCACCTAGTCAAGTAAGCTGAAGGAGCAGAAGGATTATTGATTTAAAGTAAGAGCTATATACCTGAGGAAGATTGCTACCAAGGATAAAAGCCAGCATTAGGGCATACGGGCCTTGGGGTACAGACAACCAGGATATCTGAGGAATAGTGCAGCCTGGTCTGTGAGTGTTGATTTTTCCCTCTGCGTATCTTGCAAAGAACATTACCTGCCATTAACATAAATCTTGCTATTGATTGCTGCTGTAACTTGGAACTGAATTCAAATTGTATAAAGTTGAACTGTTTCCAGTAAAGAAAAGTTTGTTTCACCACAACCTGTGTTCCTTATTACAACTATAAATCGGTGTGCCACCGTCACAGGCACTGGCATCACTAACCTTAAAGGGACCTTGCCCTAGATACATTAAACATTTGCAACATCCAGGGAACCTCATCCACCATCAGGCATGGTCCCTAAATACAGAGTGTGCCCCAGAGGACCCCTGTGTCAGCCTCTCTTTCACTGCTGTATGCCTGACAAGGGTCTCCCTACAAACTGTAAGTAACCCTCGTTTGCCCATTAACCGTGACCTCACATCGCAATACCCAGCAGGGCTGCGTACTGCAGAAGCGCGCAACAATAGTAGTGAGAAAAATTCAGGGTGCAATTGCGGTTTGTAAACAGCAGATGGCGCATGGAACTACAGTTTCATACAGTAGTATTCATACATAATGAAGCCGTGATGTGTGTGTAGAAATGATGCCGTGCGCTCACAATCTGTGTAGAAAATAAAAATATTTTTGTAGAGTACTGGCAATACATCAACTAGTGCAATCATTTACAAATGAACCATAAGTTTAATAGTATCACATCATAAAAGCACCCATTGATTATAATAAAACATAAACCCCGTAGAAAATCATATATTATACTAAAATGGCCCTATAAATTAGATATAAAATACACTAAATGTATATACCACTATAATAGTGCTGTCCGTATAGGTTCTAAGCCACAATCTATACTGGTGGCGGTGGCTGTGTGCAAGTCACAATTGATGGTCCTGCTGAAAAAGTGGTCCCTTATCCTGGGACATGAAGTGGTATGTATACTTTATATTTTGTATATTATGTATTGATGTCCAAAATTTTCATACATAGGGTGAAGACCTCCAAGAAGTACCATACATAGAGGAGGGTCGCTGCTTGTAATTATTCTGCAGACCCTACTGTTCGGAAAAAATTCAGATATCCGGACCGTTTGACATGTAGGTTGAGACAAAAAATATATATATGGCTGTGTATAGTACGTTACCAGTCCCGAATTGTAGCTGTTTGGTAACTCGAGCTGTCTAGGAAGCACTCTTGTTCTTTGCCCTGCAAGGACCTTTGCAGCATCCCACGTGGTCCGTAAGCCTTCCCGTGGCATCCCACATGACCGAGGCTGTGTGCGCAGATTGGCCCTGAAGGACCTAAAGTCCAATATCAATTATAGAGTGGCTGAGTATTCTCCAATTTTCTTCAGCAAAGTCCACAATTAATATTTCTGAGTTGGATCCGCTCAATATTATCCCTCACTGTTCTTGTACCAGACGCGTTTCAGGGTTACAGCTACCCCTTCCTCAGTGGCCAAACAGTGGGTGTCTCAAAGCTTGCTTTTATATGGTGCATTTAGCAGCATTGGTTGCTGGGACAGTGAGAGATCTTTAAAATGTGGACCTTAATTCCTATATGGAGCGGTGTTCCAGACCATCCCAATTCTTAGTTATGTCCAAAAAGTTGGGATATGACAGAGATCCCCATTTCCCGTCTCATCAGTTCATAGACCATCATAAGTAGGGAATATATAGTTGGGTATATATGATCGCCATTCTGTGCATATAAAGGATAACTTAATTCGTACTATAAGGAATGTATATCATATTATGCATTATCCAAAAAGATATATCTTAAAAAATATAAAAATATATATAAAAAAATATATAGACATTCAAAATAAATGCCAACCTTTTTATGGCGCAGTGGGAGGCGGATATCATCCAGTCCAGGCTGGGGGCAGATCTGGTGTTATGGCGTCGTTACATAGACAACATTATATTTGTCTGGCGG
This sequence comes from Bufo gargarizans, assembly GCF_014858855.1. Classification (NCBI taxonomy): domain Eukaryota; kingdom Metazoa; phylum Chordata; class Amphibia; order Anura; family Bufonidae; genus Bufo; species Bufo gargarizans. Next base: position 457,439,799 of record NC_058082.1, read on the forward strand.
AATCTCTAGATGTTTTTTTACAAGATATTAATACAAACGACAGGAATCTTAGATTTTCCTCGGATATAAGCAAAACAAATATACAGTTTCTGGATTTAAATATTACAATAGATGACCATAGACTTATGTGCAGTACTTCAAGCCAGTAACTAAAGCACAGTGGTATATACATGTAGTGTATTTTATATCTAATTTATAGGGCCATTTTAATATAATATATGATTTTATAGGGGTTTTATGTTTTATTATAATCTATGGGTGCTTTTATGATGTGATACTATTAAACTTATGGTTCATTTGTAAACGATTGCGCTAGTCCATGTATTGCCAGTTATAGAGTGCCCCCCATCTTCCCTTATTTTTTTTTCATTTACTGTGGTATTGGGTATACCTAGGGGTGAGCACCTGTCCGGTTTTGGTATTTAGGTTGAGCCGCTATAACATTAGCTATTTTTTTTGTAAAGTAGTAAGATCTTTGGGCAGAGTAATAGAGCTGTCAACAAGTTTCCATGCAGCAGGAGAGCCGCGTCTCATGCTCCGGTATAATATATAGTCACCATTTTAAATTGTAGAACCAGAGGTCAGTGAAGTTTCCAAAAAGAAAGAATTTAATGTAGTTATGTGCAAAAAAGAAAAGAAAAGCAGAGCACAGTATATGCTCTACAATGCTTTTGTACTGCTTCTGTTCTGCAGTGTATTATCTGCAAGTTTACATGGGTTAAAGCTGGAAACAGCGTGTGGTTTGGGGGCACGGCTTCACAAACTTACAAGCACAATTACTGCGATCTATCTATATATCTGTATCTATCTACATAGTATCTCATTTTCTACCACATAATCTATCTACATGATCTATCTATCTATCTGATCTAGCTATATGATCTATCTATCTACATGATCTATCTATCTATCTCCAAATAGGAGGGAGACTGCTGATTATTTCTTAATTCATTCAGAAATTTTCATTCCTAGAAAAAAAATTGGTTTATTTGTGAATAAACACAGACAAGACGTATAGAGATTCATCTGTTACATACTGCATAGAATATCACATTTCTGTCTGCGGGAATATTCATATTGTGTAGAAAGAACATTCTCAGGTTGTGGTGTGATGTAATGCAGAGATCTGTGCAATATGCGCATAATAACTATGATCTAAATCAGACAGCAGCTTCAGCATATAAAGTACCTCTCCATAACAAATGTAAACTATACTATATCAGAGCTTAATCCATATACAGTGCAGACCAAAAGTTTGGACACACCTTCTCATTGAAAGAGTTTTCTTTATTTTCATGACTATGAAAATTGTAGATTCACACTGAAGGCATGAAAACTATGAATTAACACATGTGGAATTATACACATAACAAAAAAGTGTGAAACAACTGAAAATATGTCATATTCTAGGCTCTTCAAAGTAGCCACCTTTTGCTTTGACTACTGCTTTGCACACTTTTGGCATTCTCTTGATGAGCTTCAAGAGGTAGTCACCTGAAATGGTCTTCCAACAGTCTTGAAGGAGTTCCCAGAGATGCTTAGCACTTGTTGGCCCTTTTGCCTTCACTCTGCGGTCCAGCTTACCCCAAACCATCTCGATTGGGTTCAGGTCCGGTGACTGTGGAGGCCAGGTCATCTGGCGCAGCACCCCATCACTCTCCTTCATGGTCAAATAGCCCTTACACAGCCTGGAGGTGTGTTTGGGGTCATTGTCCTGTTGAAAAATAAATGATGGTCCAACTAAACGCAAACCGGATGGAATAGCATGCGCTGCAAGATGCTGTGGTAGCCATGCTGGTTCAGTATGCCTTCAATTTTGAAAAAAATCCCCAACAGTGTCACCAGCAAAGCACCCCCACACCATCACACCTCCTCCTCCATGCTTCACGGTGGGAACCAGGCATGTAGAGTCCATCCGTTCACCTTTTCTGCGTCGCACAAAGACACAGTGGTTGGAACCAAAGATCTCAAATTTGGACTCATCAGACCAAAGCACAGATTTCCACTGGTCTAATGTCCTTGTGTTCTTTAGCCCAAACAAGTCTCTTCTGCTTGTTGCCTGTCCTTAGCAGTGGTTTCCTAGCAGATATTCTACCATGAAGGCCTGATTCACACAGTCTCCTCTTAACAGTTGTTCTAGAGATGTGTCTGCTGCCAGAACTCTTGTGCACACATACTTCTCCACCATGTTGGTGAAATGCAGCCTCCTGCTAAGACGTTCCATATCAGCTGGTGGTGCTGGTTATTGTGGAGTGCTGACAAAGCTTTTCCACATTTCAGCCATGCTAACCCTGCCATCTGAGGTGCTGGCGGTGCCCCAACTGTGTTGGCGATCTCTTCCTCCTCCTCTGCCTCCGCCTTGTGCTTCCACTGTGCCCCCACTGTCAGAGTGGGAATGCCACCAGCAGCGCGTCTACCAGCGTGCACTTGTACTCGCTCATCTTACGATCACGCTACAGAGACGGAATTAAGGACAGTACATTGTCCTTGTAACGGGGATCCAGCAGCGTGGCCACCCAGTAATCAGCACAAGTTAGAATGTGGGCAATCGCTCATGTGTGCCAGGCTGCCCAGAGGCAACAAAAAGCTGTCCTCTGTGGGAGGTGTATCGTCTGTGTCCTCTGTATCCCCCCAGCTACGCACCAGTGATGGCCATGAGCTTGTCTGGGTGCCACCCTGCTGTGAACAAGGTTCCTCCTCCTCCACCTCATCATCCTCCAGAACTGTGCCCTGGCTGGACAATTGTGTACCTGGCGTTTGTAGGTGCAGCAACCCACCCTCGGAGCCACTTGTGAATGACTGAGCGGAAACCCTACAAAATGATCCCTCTTCCTCCTCCTGTGCCACATCCTCTTCCATCATCGCCAGCAGCGTTTTTTCAAGGCATAAAAGTGAGATAGTAACGTTGAGAACTGCGTTATCGGCACTGGCCATGTTGGTGGAGCACTCGAAACAGCGCAACAAGGAACACAGGTCTCGCATGGAGGCCCAGTCATTGGTGGTGAAGTGGTGCTGTCCCGCAGAGCGACTCACCTGTGCGTGCTGCAGCTGAAACTCCACTATCGCCTGCTGCTGCTCGCACAGTCTGGCCAGCATGTGCAAGGTGTTCCAGCTTGTGGGCACGTCGCATATGAGGCGGTGAGCGGGAAGGTCGAAGTTACGCTGCAGCGCTGACAGGCGACCAGCAGCAGGGTGAGAACGCCGAAAGCACGCACAGACGGCCCGTACTTTATGCAGCAGCTCTGACATGTCGGGGTAATTTTTAAGGAATCTCTGCACCACCAAATTCAGCACATGCGCCAGGCAAGTGATGTGTGTCAAACCAGCTAGTCCCAGAGCTGCTACAAGATTTTGCCCATTGCACACCACCAGGCCGGGTTTGAGGCTCACTGGCACCAACCACTTATCGGTCTGTTGTTCAAGGCCTGTCCACAGCTCCTGCGCGGTGTGGGGTTTGTCCCCCAAACAGATTTTTAAAACTGCCTGTTCTCATTTTCCCCTGGCTGTGCTGAAGTTGGTAGTGAAGTGGTTACACTGACTACATGAGGAGCCGGTAGAGGAGGAGGAAGCAACAGGAGGCAAACTGAAGCGCCCTGCAATCCTCGGTGGTGGAAGGACATGCGGCAAACTGCTATCCGCCTCAGACCCAGCCACCACTGCATTTACCCAGTGTGCTGTTATGGAGATATAATGTCCCTGACAGTGCTTACTGGTCCATGTATCCGTAGTGAGGTGTACCTTGCCACAGATGGCATTGCGCAGAGCATAACTTATTTTGTCCCCCACTTGGTTGCGCAGGGAAGGGGTGGCTCACCTGGAAAAGTAGTGGCGGTTGGGCACGACGTACTGTGGGACAGCCACCGCCATAAGGCCTTTAAAATTCTCTGTCTCCACCAGACGGAATGACAGCATTTCAAAGGCCAGTAATTTAGAAATGCTGGCATCCAGGGTAAGGGATCGCGGGTGGGTGGAGAGGTACTTCCTCTTCCACTCCAGTGTTTGGAAGATGGAGAGCTGAACGCTTCCGTGGGAGATTGTGGAGATGCTTGGTGACCCAGATGGTGGTGTTGCTGGTAGATCCTCTGTTTGTGGGGTGGCTGGTGGCACTGTCACTCCAGAGGTGGATGAAGAGGCTGAGACTGCAGCAGAGGAGGAAGCAGGAGGAGCCAGAGACCTTTCTTGGTCTTTGAGGTGTCTACTCCACTGCAGCTCGTGCTTTGCACTTAGATGCCTGGTCATGCAGGTTGTGCTCAGGTTGAGAATGTTTATGCCTCACTTCAGGCTCTGATTGCACAGCGTGCAAACCACTCGTTTCTTGTTGTCAGCACATTGTCTGAAGAACTGCCACGCCAGGGAACTCCTTGGAGCTGGCTTTGGTGTGCTTGGTCACTTGCTGCGGTGGGCAGTAGCAGGCATACTGTCTAGGGGACGGCCGCTCCACTTTTGCACCCTGCTCCCTCTTCTGCTATGCTGGTGGCTCTGTGCGACCACCGTCTCTTCCTCCGAACTACACAGGTCACTCGCATGATCTTGATTCCATGTGGGGTCGAGGTCCTCATCGTCGTCCACATAGTCTTCCACCCAGTCTTCACCCCTGCCCTCCTTGTCAATCTGCACACTTTCGAAAGCTCCAGCAGTTGGCACCTGTGTTTCGTCATCATCTGAGACGTGCTGCGATGGTCCTCCCATGTACTCATCTTGAAACATAAGTGGTTGGGCATCAGTGCACTCAATCTCTTCCACTTCTGGGGGCAGGGCTAGGTGGATGGCCCTGGGAAACCCTGCTAACAGAGTCATCAAAAAGCAGAAGAGACTGCTTGGCTGATTTGCAAGGGGGTGAGGTGAAAGACTGATGGACATCGGCTGCAGGTGCCAACTCTAATCTTTCAGCTGGAGACTGGGTGGGAGACAATGTGAAGGAACTGGAGGCACTGTCAGTAACCCAATCTACTATCTCATGTACTTTTTCTAGCCTCAACATTCGTAGAGCCGCATTAGGCCCGACCAAATACAGCTGCAGGTTCTGTCGCCTACTCGCACCTGAGGAAGGTGTTTCAATTGTGCATGTAGCTGGCACAGATCGACCACATCCAAAATGGGTGTTTTATTAATACCAGAATAGAACCACAGTATGTAAAGGCTGTATCTCACAATGCCATATGCAGCAAAGTCTGCAAAATATTTTTTTTTGCCCAAAATGGGTGTCTGTTTAATAACATATGACAGCAGAATATAACCCTTGAATTTCACTTGTGCAGATGCCTAATGAGGCAGAGGCTAATGATAATGACTAATGAGGCAGCGGCCCAAAATAAAGCCTGAAAATTATTTAACTGTTTCAAGCTTGTTTTTTAACAATAACAGATGCAGATGCAAAAATAAGTATTTTGCCAAAAAAGGGTGTTTTTTTTACTAACAAAATATGAACGCTGTATATAACGCTTGAATTTCACACATGCAGATGCAGCAAGGGCTGTAAAATAGTGTATTTTGCACAAAAAGGGTGTTTTTAAAAATCCAGAAAATTATAGCTGTATTTCTAGCTTAAATTGCACACTGACTAATACTGCAAAGGCACCAGACATAGGATATTACCCCAATTTATTTTTATTTTTTTAAATTAGATTATTATTGCAGTATTTCAAGCTTGGATTTGAATGTCACAAAAGCACAGATGCAGTGCTGGTGCACTGAGCTTGCATAAAATGGCCGCCGCTGCTCCCACCTAACTAACAGACGGATAAAAGTTCGTTTTCTCTGTCACTGGGCTCAGGCTAGGGTAAAAAGATTGTGCACTGCGCCCACACAACTAAATCTATGTAGATCGCCAAGTTCGATTGGATAACAGATTCTGTCCTATTCTCTCCCTCACAGCAGCAGCATCATCCTCTCCCTACACTAAGCACAGCAGAGTGAGGTGCAGCGCTACGTGACTCAAGCTTATATAGAGGCTGGGTCACATGCTGCACTGGCCAATCACAGCCATGCCATTAGTAGGCATGGCTGTGATGGCTTCTAAGGTCACACAGTTAAACGCTCAGTGATTTGCTGCTCTGCAGCCTTTCAAAAAGCGTTAAGAAATCGCCAAACACGAAACCCAAACTTTTACTGAAATGTTTCGGGTTCGGGGTCCAAAAATCCCAAAGTTCGGTATGAACCTGAACTTTACAGTACGGGTTCGCTCAACCCTAGTCTCTGGCTCCTCCTGCTTCCTCTTCTGCTTCAGTCTCAGCCTCTTCATCCACCTCTGGAGTGACAACGGCACCTTTCACCCCGCAGAGGATCTGCCAGCAAGGCCACCACCTGGGTCACCAAGCATCTCCACAATGTCCCATGGAGGTGTTCAGCTCTCTATCTCGCAAACACTGGAGCGGAGAAGGAAGTACCCCCCTACCCACCCACGATGCCTGGCCCTGAATGCCAGCATTTAAAAATTACTGTCCTTTGAAATGCTGTCATTCCGTCTGGTGGAGATGGAGAGTTTTAAAGGCCTTATGGCGGTGGCTGTCCCACAGTACGTCATGCCTAGCCGCCACTACTTTTCCAGGCGATCCATCCCTTCCCTGTACAACCAAGTGGGGGACGAAATCAGGTGTTCAATGCGTAACGCCATCTGTGGTAAGGTACGTGGACCAGTAAGCACAGTCAGGGATGTTATATCTCCATAACAGCACACTGGGTAAATGCACTGGCGACTGGGCCTGAGGCAGATAGCAGTTTGGCGCATGTCCTTCCACCACCAAGGATTGCAGGGTGCTTCAGTTTGACTCCTGTTGCTTCCTCCTCCTACTCCGCTTTCTCATCCGGTCAGCGTAACACTCACCACCAACTTCAACACAGCCAGGGGTAAAAGACAGCAGGCAGTTTTAAAACCTGTTTGGGGGACAAACCCCACACTGCGCAGGAGCTGTGGACAGGCATGGAACAACAGACCGATGAGTGGTTGGTGCCAGTGAGCCTCACGCCCGGCCTGGTGGTGTGCGACAATGGGCAAAATCTCGTAGCAGCTCTGGGAATAGCCGGTTTGACGCACATGCCTTGCCTGGCGCATGTGCTTAAATTGGTGGTGCAGAGGTTCCTTAAAAATTACCCCGATATGTCAGAGCTGCTGCAGAAAGTGTGGGCCATCTGTGTGCACATTCAGCGTTCTCACCCTGCTGCTGCTCGCCTGTCAGCGCTGCAGCGTAACTTCGGCCTTCCCGCTCACCGCCTCATATGCGACGTGCCCACAAGGTGGAACTCCACCTTGCACATGCTGGTGTCACGGATGGTGTTACAGAAAACTAGAAGACACAAATGAAGATCCGACTGACTTGATCCAAAACTAAGGAACAATAAGGTAAGCCCTGTAAGAGCCCTAACTCTCTCCCTTACTGCTCAGCCTATGAAAAAATCTCAATGGTAGAAAATTGCATACCCTCGTTCCTCGACTGTATGACACCTGAACACCCTATAATAGTGAGGGGACACAACCACCGGCTCCCTACACTTAATAGCGAGGGAGTCGGGGTCACCTAGGATCAAGCCCACAGGCAAACAGAAACAAAGAAAACAGACTTATCTTGTGGATGCAGGAGTAATAGCTTCTGGCATCAGCACACTCCAGGAAGTTGTATAAACCACAAAGTGATGCAGTATGGGAGGGGATTTATAGGGATGCAATCAGTGCAACTAGATGACAGCTGAGAGAGGGAAACAAGATTACAAAACAAAAGCAAAACAAAAGAACCTCAGGCAGGAGGTTCTGAAGAACGTCTATCAGAGGTTCTCAGATGTCTGGCGGTGACAGCTGGCCAGACTGTGCGAGCAGCAGCAGGCGATAGTGGAGTTTCAGCGGCAGCACGCACAGGTAAGTCGCTCTGCGGAACAGCACCACTTCACCACCAATGACTGGGCCTCCATGCAAGACCTGTGTGCCTTGTTACGCTGTTTCAAGTACTCCACCAACATGGCCTGTGCCGATAACGCCGTTCTCAGCGTTACTGTCCCACTTCTATGCCTCCTTGAAAAAACACTTTGGGCGATGATGGAAGAGGATGTGGCAGAGGAGGAGGAAGAGGGATAATTTCATAGGGTTTCAGGCCAGTCATTCACAATGGCTCCGAGGGTGGGATTCTGCACCCACAAAACGCCAGGTACACAATTGTCCAGCCAGGGCACAGGACTGGAGGATGAAGAGGTGTAGGATGAGGAGGAACCGTGTTCACAGCAGGGTAGCACCCAAACCAGCTCATGGCCATCACTGGTGCGTGGCTGGGGGGATACAGAGGACACAGACAATACACCTCCCACACAGGACAGCTTTTTGTTGCCTCTGGGCAGCCTAGCACACATAAGCAATTACAAGCTGCAGTGTCTCTGTGATGAATACCACCCCTCGTGTCCGCTGACGTCAACCACGTCGAGCTCACGAGACCTGGTATGATCACAGGGTTTACCAAAAACGTGAAGTTACGCCCTCCAGAGGAGCACGTAAGGTCAGGCTGGTATAGTTTACACACACACCTTCTGGGCTGACGGTGAATGACCCACAAAACCCTTTAGGGGTCATAGCTCCAGACCAGAGGGTCACAGGGAGATGGTTCTGGGACTAATGGACCTGCCTGGGTTCCGGCTACAATTAGAGCCCAAACCTGGTACCGGTAGGTGGCTTCTATGGGGAGATATGGGTATCTCCCTACCCCGACTGGGTACGAGTAAACAAAGACCATGGGACCGTACCTCGTGGCCACCGTGACACAAATATGTATCTGGTTTGCGCCTGCGATGGCCAGGTGATTCATAAATCCTTATGAGAGGTAGGTGCCAATATGTCTAGGAAATCTCATTGATCCAGGCAAAAGCAGATACCCACAGCAGGGTTTTTTTCCTGCAGATTCAGGTGGCTCCCAACTGCTGCACAGAGGTGTGAACTTCTCCTTGAAGCTTGGACCCCCTGAGGGGTGTCTTCCTGGCCAACTGACACTCAGTTGGCTGGGGGGGGAGTGGAAACTTATTTGGCATGTACCAGAATCATGCCAAGAGGTGCATCAAATTACAATCAGAGCTGAGGGCTTTGAAGCAGGGAAATCCCTACCTCTGCTGTCTGTCAGCAAATGGGGGGTGTGAGGACATGGCTGACAGTAAATATTAATCCATATTCCTCAAACCTCCCCCTTTTAGAGGGCGCCAGGGGGCAGCACATTCCTGTGTTCCTCCGTGCGCCCATCCGCGCCCTCCCTGGTGGTTAATGGCAAAGTGGTACGGCCGGAGAGCCAGGCTCCTGCGTACCAACCTCCCATTCGTTGCTGACCCAGGTGGTCACCTGGATTGAGCCTGACCCTGAGGCCACAATGGCTGTCCTCAGACAATGGCTCAATGGCTGTCCTGGCGTAAGGGTCAAGCATGCCTGGCAGATCTGCCCGAGCATCTGCGCCAGATGCTCTCGGGGATCCTCCCATGTAGGACCGAAGACGGCAATGACCTCCAGGTACGCAGCTGCGTACCCTTCAAGTCCCTTAAGCAGCTTGACCATCCGCTGAGAAGTGGCAGGGGCATACTCCATGCCCAAGGGCATCTTGGTGGACACAGTCCTTCCATGCTTGTTTGCTAACATTTCCCGGAAAGGGTGGCCTTCTGGGAGGGCACCTGCCTCCCGTGCCTTCTGCCTTCCCCGGCCGTGGTCCAGGGTGACCAGGTGCATCCTGGCATTGAGCTGCTGGTGCGCGAGGTACGGTCCCTCCCAGGCCGTCTGAAGCTTAGTCTGAGGTACCGAAACCAGTATCCATGCTTGCGGACCCACGTGATGGGTCCTCTCACAAGCTAACTGGTCGTACCCCTGCTTCTGGACGGTCGGGGCCTGCCCCATACTGTCGTGCACCAACCGCGACAAGGCCGGCGCTTTTTCCTGGAAGCGCACGACACACTCGATGACCGATGCCCCAGGGGTGGCTAGGTCTCCACTCCAAGCCTCTGCCTTAGCGGCCCCTGGGTATCTGGTTACCGGAGTCTCATGCACAGCCCACAGAAATTCTGCCCTGTACGGATAGGATACCACAAATGGTCGGTCCCTAGGTCACGCCCCTGGTGAGCCCTGTGGGACCGTTTCCTGGCACAACCGACCTTGGTCCCAGACCGCCCTCTGAAGGTCTGAATCCAAGGGAGGCCGTGCCATATGCTCTGTGAGAGCTTTCAAGCTGGCGCTAGCCCCTAACGCCCCCTGAAACCCCTGGTGGGACGTGGTCAGAATGGATGAGACTGCCACGTCCCCTGTCAGTTCTACTAACTGCTGGTCCCTAGGCCACTCCTCCGGTGAGCCCTGCTGGACCGTGACCCGGCACAGCCTTCCTTGGTCCCAGACCACCTGCTTGAGGTCTGAGTCCGAGGGAGGCACCGCCGCTTGCTCCCTGAGAGCGTTCAGGCTGGCGTCAGCCACTAACGCCACCTGAAACCCATGACTGGACGTGGTCAGAATAGATGAGACTGCCACGTCCTCTGTCAGGTCCCTGGGACCTGTCTCTGGGCCTCCATCTGACTTGGCAGCCACTTGGTCGGAAGGGGGAAAGCCATCAGACCCCTGAGGGGCCCCTAGGGCCCCAGCACTCCCACTGCGAGTGACAGCCGCTGCCACCGCTGGTAGTGCCTGCTTCCCCTCAACTCCCGACCAAGTCGCCAGTCCAGGCGGACTAACCTGGCCCTCTGACATCCCAGTGGTGGAGGAACACTGCACTGAGGCTTCACCTGGCAGTCCCACTTCTCCTGGGACAGCCCTGACCTCATTTGCATCCTCCCCCCCTGCAGCTGTCTGCCCCCTGCTTATCCCCCCAGTCACCACACTGGAGGACAACAGGTCCCAGCATGCTTGCTGGCTACATCCTGGGGCTTCAGCCCAGCTGACAGGAATGACCCCCTCCCCACTGAGGGGAGAGGCACACATTACATCCCCCACATCCCCATCAACATGCATAATAGGTACATTCACAGTATTATCAGGGGGGGACATTGCATCACATTCTGGGGAATCGGACCCTGGGGCGTCAGCGGCCACATACTTAGACACAAGCCGCCCCAGGTCCGTCCCCAGCAAAACACTGGCAGGGATATTTGCGGATAACCCCACCTCCCTTACTCCTCGGCCGGCGCCCCAGTCCAGATAGACCTTGGCGACGGGCAGCGCCGGTTCCACTCCTCCAATCCCGGAGACAGTGAGGGATCTCCCGCGCAATAAATCATGGGGTGTCACCAGTTCAGGCCGTACCAGTGTCATTTCAGCGCCGGTGTCTCTAAGTCCCATGGCCACGGCCTGGCCCACGGTGACCGGTTGAACATTGTCAAGGGACCAACCACCACCCCCACCCACACACAACACAGTGGACGGTTTCCGGGTTGATGACTGGGACGGATCCCTCGGGCGCTGGGGACACATGGCTTGGAAGTGTCCTGGCTGCTTACACAGGTGACAAAGTCGGGGTTCCCCCACCGACGTGGAAAGTGCAGCAGGGGCCGGTGCCCACTTGGGCCTAGGGGCAGGGGTAGCAGGTGCAGCGTGCGTCTTACCCCCTCTCCAGCCGACAGGTTTCCGGGCCTCTGAAGTCCTGTTGTTGGTGTATTCATCGGCCAGGGCTGCTGTTGCGGAGGCCCCCTTTGGCTTCCGGTCACGGAGGTACTGCTGGAGATCCTCTGGGCAGTTCCACAAGAACTGTTCTGTGGCGATGAGCTCCTTCAGCTGCTGGACTGTGCTGAGCTCCAATCCTGTGGTCCATTGGTCAACCGCTCTCAGCAAGGCCCGCATGTGATCGGCCCAGCTCTGGGTAGAACCCCGGTGCAAATTCCTGAGCCTTTTCCGGTACGACTTTTCCGGGTATTTTCCCCTGAGCCGTGGCGTGAGGAAATCTGACCCACTGGTCCTCTGGCAGCTGGTATTGATGGCAGGCTGTCTCAAATGCCAACAAAAAGGTGTCCAGGTCCCCATCTTTGTCCAGTAGGGGAAAGTCCTCCGCCCGCAGCTTCGGAATCCGGACCTCTGGAGACTCACATTGGGCTGGGGATGGCTGCTGGAATTGGAGCTTTAGCTGGAGCATCTGTAGCTGGTGCTCACGCTCGGCCCGCTCGCGACGCTCTGCAGCTCGCGACGCTCTGCAGCCTCTGCTTGCTCGCGACGCTCTGCAGCCGCCAGGAGGAGCTCCGAGGCTACCTGGTCTCCAGCCTGGAGACGGTCCATGGCAGCTTGTAGGAGAGCAGCTGAGCCAGCTTGGCTGGGGGGATGGGCAGGTGGATTGAGGCCCGCCGCGGACCTCACCTCTGGCGACTGGCTCCTTGGGGAGCTTTGGATGTGCTCCCCCTCGCCTTCCACCTCCTCTCCGCCCCCATTTAAAGCATCGGCCATCTCCTTCGATTTGCTCCTTGTGATACTGGCCGTCATTGCAACGGATGGTCACTGACACCACTGCAACCTGATGCACACACACCTTATTGTATCTGCACTCAGACGGTCTAGTGTTGAACTGATCTTAAGACTCCAGCAGCAAGAGCTACTGCTGGTCGTCTTTAGTGTCTGGAAGTATGGGTCTCACACTCACACACACTAGTATCTCGATCCCACTTTGCTGCCACCAATATGTGATGAATACCACCCCTCGTGTCCGCTGACGTCAACCACGTCGAGCTCACGAGACCTGGTATGATCACAGGGTTTACCAAAAACGTGAAGTTACGCCCTCCAGAGGAGCACGTAAGGTCAGGCTGGTATAGTTTACACACACACCTCCTGTCCACGCGGGCACAGAGAGGCAACAAGCTGGAAGGGCCTTTTCACTGCCTCAGTGAAAACAGCCCACACTCAGCCCGGGTAACTGCCACCAGTTTCTCGTTTGATATAAGCCCGGTCCGCTAACGGGATTATATAGGGTCAGAAACCAACCCGCGGTAGCTTATAACTAGGCCAAAACACGGACGTGGGGATTCGTGATCGAGATACAAGATAGCACAAGATTAAATTATAGATTTAATCGCTATAAGAGCACACTAGATATAACACACTATACACAGACAATATATATATAAAGTGGTCTGAGGTTACAGATTACAGGGTATATGGTTACAATAGGATTAAGCAGTGTGAAAGTAAGTTACCAAGTATGATGAAAGTTCCTTGGCGATGTCCTGAGCCGGAGGCCACACGCGGGGCTGTGATCTCCTGCTATTTCCTGGGTCCCTCTAAACACATGTGTAGAATGTGACCCCTCTTCAGAGAAAAGATGCCGCCTACTTGCTGGCACCAGGCTTTTAACCTGTAGCTGGTCCATCCCCTCCCTGCCTCAGGGAGGGGTTAACTCCCCCTCTTCTGGGCTGACGGTGAATGACCCACAAAACCCTTTAGGGGTCATAGCTCCAGACCAGAGGGTCACAGGGAGATGGTTCTGGGACTAATGGACCTGCCTGGGTTCCGGCTACAATTAGAGCCCAAACCTGGTACCGTTTGGTACCGGTAGGTGGCTTCTATGGGGAGATATGGGTATCTCCCTACCCCGACTGGGTACGAGTAAACAAAGACCATGGGACCGTACCTCGTGGCCACCGTGACACAAATATGTATCTGGTTTGCGCCTGCGATGGCCAGATGATTCATAATTCCTTATGAGAGGTAGGTGCCAATATGTCTAGGAAATCTCATTGATCCAGGCAAAAGCAGATACCCACAGCAGGGGTTTTTTCCTGCAGATTCAGGTGGCTCCCAACTGCTGCACAGAGGTGTGAACTTCTCCTTGAAGCTTTGACCCCCTGAGGGGTGTCTTCCTGGCCAACTGACACTCAGTTGGCTGGGGGGGGGGGAGTGGAAACTTATTTGGCATGTACCAGAATCATGCCAAGAGGTGCATCAAATTACAATCAGAGCTGGGGGCTTTGAAGCAGGGAAATCCCTACCTCTGCTGTCTGTCAGCAAATGTGGGGTGTGAGGACATGGCTGACAGTAAATATTAATCCATATTCCTCACAGTCTCCACAACGACCGCCGAGTTGCCCACATTCTAACTTGTGCTGATTACTGGGTGGCCACGCTGCTGGATCCCCGTTACAAGGACAACGTACTGTCCTCAATTCCATCACTGGAGCGTGATCGGAAGATGCGCGAGTACAAGCGCAAGCTGGTAGACACACTGCTGGTGGCATTCTCACATGACAGCACAATGGAAGCATTGTGGCAGTCTCACATGGGGGGCACAATGGAAGCACAAGGCGAAGGCAGAGGATGAGGAAGAGGTCACCAACGCAGCTGGGGCACCACCAGCACCTCAGAAGGCAGGGTTAGCATGGCCGAAATGTGAAAAAGCTTTGTCAGCACGCCACAACAACCAGCACCACCAGCTGATATGGAACATCTTAGCAGGAGGCTGCATTTCAGCAACATGGTGGAGCAGTATGTGTACACACACCTACATGTACTGAATGATGAGTCTGCTCGCTTCAACTTCTGGGTCTCCAAATTAGGCACATGGCCTGAGATTGCCCTTTATGCTTTGGAGGTGCTGGCCTGCCCTGCAGCCAGTGTATTGTCTGAACGTGTGTTTAGCACGGCAGGGGGAGTTATCACAGACAAGCACAGCCGCCTGTCCACAGCCAATGTAAACAAGCTCACGTTTATTAAAATGAACCAGGAATGGATCTCACAGGACTTGTCCGTACCTTGTGCAGAATAAACATGTATGCCGGCCTTACCCAGTCATTGTTATAATACAGAACAATTGCTCATTGTTTTATTTTTTATATTTCCCACTCTTTTAGGGTGTACCTTAATTTAAACAAAAAACAAAAACCAGTGTTGGCTACCTCGTCCTCCTCCACCGCCGCTTCCACCTACACTGCTACGTCCACCGCCTCCCCAGCCTCCTACTCCATATGGAACTCCACCTCATAGATCAAGATTATTTTTTTTACGTATTTTATTTGATTTTACTTTACTTTGTCATTTCACAAATTTGTCTGATACATTATTGGGTTACATATCCCAAATATTTGGCTGTGATATACCCCTGCTCTACCTAGTGGACAGGTTAATACATTTATCTAATTTGTCTGTTACATTGTCTGGTGAAATTCACCAACTTTTGGCTGTGATATACCCCTGTTCTACCTAGTGGACCGGTTTATAAATTTCACTAATTTGTCTGTTACATTGTCGGGTGAAATTCACCAATTTTTGGCTGTGATATACCCCTGCTCTACCTAGTATACAAGGAAATACATTTCACTAATTCGTCTGTTACATTTTACCATTTTTGTTGTGAATAAACCCCTGCTCTACATAGTTGACAGGGACTTAAATTTCAAAAATTAGTCTTTAATTGGCCTTTTCATTCTATCCTTCCGCTTTAATAACCCACATATCAGCTCGATCACATTGCAGCCATTGACCTCCCTTGGATGTGGTATCCCTTTCTCTCTGGCGTGAAACCCTGATTTGCCGCTAACCGTGATCAACATGGTAGCGCAGAAAAGAACATTGAAAGTTGATAGAGCAGATATCTAATTGGATCAGTGGACATCACGGGGACGTGCGACATGGTGGAGCAGTATGCGTAGAAAAAGGGTTTGTAGCCAGCTCACCTTTCGATCCTGTGTGACGGTGCACGGGGCGGACTCAAGCCAGTCCAGGGTAGATACACAAATAGAAAAAGGCTCCGGCACCAGAAGGACGTAGTGAAAATCCCGGTCTTTATTTTGTCACCACAATACAGATACATCCAGCGACAGTAACACTGCACCCACTTCTCCCCACGATCTACGCGTTTCGAACAGTGTTGTTCTTAGTCATGATCTGAGGAGTCTGGCGTGTACCGGGCTGAAATAAGGTTCACTCCTGAGACATCCGCCCATATGGGAGGGATCTCAAAACCTGGAGCAAGCCGAAAATCAGTCCGGTAGTCGCGAGACACCTGTGCAAACAAATTCACCTGTGACATATAAAATCTACATACCCCACAGTGTTACAACATATATGATCTAAAAATACAAAATGTAGTTACTCTCTCCCAAGAAAAAAGACATGGAACGGGACTTAAGATTTTTCCATAATTCAATAGTATTGGTATGCGGGTATATGAATGGGGGAGAAGAGAGAACCCTCACAGTATGCCTAAATCCATCTTAAAGAAAAAATACACCAACAAAAAATATAATAAAAACAAGAAAACTCCTAATAAACAGGACTTGCCTCGCAAAGTCAGCTTCAGCAATTCAGAACTTGAGACATCGGAATCATGTGAATCATTAGGAGAAGATTTAATGAATGATATACAAAACCGTGAACCACATCAACTAAAACCTTCTTATTATCAAAAGAATAGAAACAACAGGGACAAACCGGCACAATCAAAAAACGGATCAGAAGGGGGGGCCGCAAGCATAAAAAGACCTCACCAGATGTCTACCCGTTTGCAGAACAAATGAATGTTGAATCTCTCGAGAGTAATATGATGTTGGATGTTATTAATCTGTCCAGCAGTCAGGAATTAACTTATAATCAAAAGAATGTACTCTCCTTAGGTTTGAATTTCGTACCCTGATACCGACTTTGACCCTTTTTCTACTATTATGCAAATAAATAGATTCATTAGGAATCTTACACCAAGAAGGTGTTTCTTTGAAACTCCCCCTCTGCATGGAGATGCTGCGACAAATGAGGATAAATTGACATATGAGAATATTTATACAAATCTGTCTTTTAAAGAACAACAATCCTTACTTTGTCTCATGCATCTTCATGCGGAGGGGCAGGAGCTGTATGATCAGATTAGACAGCATGACTTTGAAACTCCCAATAAAAATTACTACCCCCTGAAATACCGTACTCCTTGTATGGACCTATTCCAGGAGGTAGTAGAAAGAGAATTGCTCAAAATTCAGAACTCGATTCCTATTGTTAAAAAGCGTAACTTGAATACATCACAGAAAAATGCTTTAAAACAATTGGAAGACAACAAAAATCTTATAATAAAGATGGCGGATAAAGGAGGGTCTGTGGTGGTGCTCGATAGGACATGTTACCACTCATTAATGTTGGAGGTTCTGTCTGACACCACCACTTACCACGTTCTCAAACAGAACCCCCTCATAATATATAAAAAAGAATTAACCTCTATTCTAAATAAGGGTCTAGAGAGGGGACATATAACACAGAAACAATATGATTTTTTGAATGTGGAACACCCTGTTACTCCTATAATCCATGCTCTCCCTAAAATGCATAAGGGGGTTAATCCCCCACCATTACGTCCTATAGTGTCCGGTATAGGATCTTTAACGGAGAAATTAGGGCAATGGTTGGATTCAGTATTGCAAACCTTTGTGAAAAGATCTCCAGGTTATATTAGAGACACAACCAATGTGCTTAAATATATGTACAATTGTACCTGGTCTAAAGAGTATACCTGGATCACACTGGATGTGGTAGCGCTGTATCCCTCCATTCCCCACTCATATGCTCTTTTGGCCCTGGAGTATAATTTACATAAATACAGTGGCTACTCTGACATGTTCATAGATTATGTATTAGAGGTCACATTGTATCTCCTAACGCACAATTATTTTGTATTCGATGAGGTTTTTTACATCCAGACCTCAGGTGTTTCTATGGGGGCTAAATTTTCCCCATCTCTGGCCAACATAGCCATGACTTTTTGGGAGGAAAAGTATGTTTTTTCGATTGACAATCCCTTCTCTGAGTGTATTGTCTGGTATGGCAGATACATCGATGATCTGCTCCTAATATGGGGGGGGGGGCGATGTATCTGCCATACCAGACTTTGTCGATTATTTGAATCAGAATACATATAATTTGAGATTTACCTATACACAGCATCCCACGACCATCCATTTCCTGGACTTGACACTAATTTGGACTCCAGATCAGTTGGTGTTGACAGAGACCTACCGTAAGGAGATATCTGGCAACACTATCCTCAAAGCAAATTCCCCCCACCCATTTCATACTATCAAAAGCATACCTGTCGGTGAATTCACAAGAGCCAGGAGAAATTGTAGCACAGATGAAATATTTAATAGGGAATGTACCAAAGTGTGGAGACGCCTACAAATACGAGGCTATCCACAATGGATGTTACAGAGGGGTTTTAAAATTGCTAAAAATAAATCTAGAGCTAAACTTTTACATCTCGACACAAAGTGTACCTCAATAGGTCCGACTGTTAATGAGTCAAAAGAAGGACATACTAATCAAACTTATGTCAAATCTGATGTCACCCGAGAGAATAATAATAACATCATGCCAACAATAGTACTTACATATAGCAGACAATTTGCGGATATCAAAAATACCATCCAGAGATGTCTTCCTATTTTATATGAAGATGATATCCTGAGAGACACTTTAAGATACGGTTGTCGCGTAGTATCCAAAAGACCTGATACTCTGGGTAAAACACTTTCCCCCTCTATGTACACTCCTACATGCTCTAAAAATCCTGCTACATGGTTAAAATACACTGGCTTTTCCAAATGCGGACATACAAGATGTAAAACATGTGGAGTTGCCAAAAACACCAAACAATTTCACAACTCAATACATACTGAAGCCTTCACTGTCAAGAGTTTCATAAATTGCAATACAACTGGGGTCATTTATATCATTACTTGCACCTCGTGTGACTTAATGTATGTGGGTTGCACCAGTAGGAAATTCAAGGATCGGTTACGTGAACATCTTAATTACATTCAAAATCCGACAGCTACAGGAGTCTCTAATGCGGCACATCATTTTATAGATGTGCACAACCGAAATATAGATACATTCAATACTTTTGCTTTCGAACGAGTTACATTATCCCATCGAGGTGGTAACATTAAACAAAAAATCCTTCTTAGAGAAGCGTTTTGGATCTGGAGACTCAATACAAGAGTCCCATACGGCCTTAATCTTAAAAAAGAATTAATGTATCTATACTAATACTCATATGCAGCAGTTTACAGGTTTCGCCTTGTTTTTACACATACCCATATAGATTTTATTTTATGGATATTTTTAATTATATGTAAAACTCTCTTTGATAGGACATGAATGGAACTTACTAGGTTCATTATATAGACCTGATATTATATAACTATGGTGTATCCCCATGGTATCTGCATATGATCTAATTAAGATATTACTATGGTAATATATGTCTGTCCTGCTTTGTATCCTAATTAAATTATGCGCCTCGGTATATACGTACTTTGAGAAAAAATATATATAAAAAAAAAAAAAAAAAACAACTAAAAAGTAGTAATAATTATATAAAAAAAAAATATATAAATTTCCTATAAATTAAACCTCAATTCTAAATGGAATATGCCAAGTTGACAATGTAGTTTACTTAGGATAAAAATTAGGGGCAATAAAAAAAAAAAATAAAAAATATATAATGTTTATTTGCCTCTAAAATATGCACGGACATATAACGCCCATAGTTCTTGTATTAGTCTGCAAAATGCGCTCTTTCTTTATGATTGTTAAACCATATAAGATCACATTATAACAGGCTAATATGTTGACTTATTTATAGATCGGCTTGTTTTATAAAATGTACAATACAAATGATATGAAGCGTATTTTTCAACACACAATTGTAAGAGACAGCAGACAAAATTGGTGTAACACTAGTCTGAGTGTTGGTTTTCGAGTTCACCGTGACCATTACAGTGTGTCTGATTACTCCCTATGTATGATTATCTTGGCGCTTGTTCACAGCTTGCGTCATTTCATGGGAAGTGATCAGCTCAGAATTTCAGCTATGTTCAACCTCAGAGAGTATGGTGAACCCGCATACCAATACTATTGAATTATGGAAAAATCTTAAGTCCCGTTCCGTGTCTTTTTTCTTGGGAGAGAGTAACTACATTTTGTATTTTTAGATCATATATGTTGTATCATATGTTGTAACACTGTGGGGTATGTAGATTTTATATGTCACAGGTGAATTTGTTTGCACAGGTGTCTCGCGACTACCGGACTGATTTTCGGCTTGCTCCAGGCTTTGAGATCCCTCCCATATGGGCGGATGTCTCAGGAGTGAACCTTATTTCAGCCCGGTACACGCCAGACTCCTCAGATCATGACTAAGAACAACACTGTTCGAAACGCGTAGATCGTGGGGAGAAGTGGGTGCAGTGTTACTGTCGCTGGATGTATCTGTATTGTGGTGACAAAATAAAGACCGGGATTTTCACTACGTCCTTCTGGTGCCGGAGCCTTTTTCTATTTGAGCAGTATGCGTGCACACGCCTACAAGTACTGACTGATGGGTCTTCCCCCTTCAACTTCTGGGTCTCCAAATTGGGCACATGGCCTGAGCTTGCCCTTTACGCCTTGGAGGTGCTGGCCGGCACTGCAGCCAGTGCATTGTCTGAATGTTTGTTTAGCACGGCTGGAGGGGGTTATATTTCCCAATGTTTTGGGGTGTACACTAATTAAAACAAAAAATAAATAAAAAATGTAAACAAAAAAAACAGTGTTGGCTACCTCCTCCACCGCCGCTTCCACCTACAAGGAGGAGGTAGCGTATTTGGTTATTTTAAGTCATATCCCTATCTACATTTGTTTGCAGAGCATTTGCCATGCTCTTAACCACATTTTGATGCCATTTGCAGCCCTCTAGCACGTGTTCTAGTTCCATGACTTTTTTAGAGCCATTTTAGTGGTCCAAAGTTTGGTTCCCCATTGACTTCAATGGGGTTCGGACTCGGGGTCAAGTTTGGGTCCCAAACTCGAACTTTTTTGTGAAGTTTGGCCAAACCCGAACATCCAGGTGCCCGCTCAACTCTAGTTCTGTAGCCACTTGTCCTCATTTAGGATTTGAAATGCACACTGGTACAACCATTGATGTGCCATTGCTCTGCAAGAGAATACAGCTACTTTTTTCTTCCTCAGTATCTTTAGGTATTAAGGATTTATCTTTCTTTGGACGTTCTTCGTGTATCCTTTGCAAATGCTACATGTGTCTTTTTTCTTACACTCCTTAGTAACATGGTCTTTTCTTAGACATCCAAAACACAGTTGGTTATCAAGTACAAATTTCTTCTTTTCTTCTGGGGACTTCAATTGTTTGCACATGTGTATGGAGTGGTTCTCTCCACAGAACATACACTTGAAGGTAGTCTGAAGATCTGTTGGTTCTGTCTCTCATCTGATCCCAGTAGTGACTTTGAACTTGCTCTCATAGGTGTCTAGACCTTTAGCTGCTGCGTTGGTTGCAAAGCTAGTTGCTCTTGTGCGTCCTCTCTCTCTTGCAGGCCTTTCTTCTAAGGATTTTAAGATGTAAGATGATGTTACTGGATTACATGCTATCAGTGCTTCCTTATTGACAAACTTAGAGAACGCTTCAAAACTTGGGAGTTTCTTGCCTAGATCTAGCTGTTCAGTCAAATAGAGATTCCATCTAGAAGACACTTCATCATGTAGCTTGGCTAGCATTCTGTGGTTTTCTAGATAGTCGTTCAGTATTTCCATTCCTTGAACATGTGGGATGGCATTGCTGCATGCTTGCAGAAAGTCACCATACTTTTGGAGTCTGAAGTGTTCTTTAGGACCTTTTTTCGGCCAGTTATTCCGTTTCTCTCCAAAGGCTCTTTGTACTAAGAAAGGATGACCATATCTTGCAATCAATTTTTACCAAGCTTGCTTGTAGGGTTCTTTGTCTTTTCTATCGAAGTTACCTTCAAGAACTTCCTTGGCTTCTCCACCAACATATCTCTGAAGGCAGAATAACTTGTCAAACTGGACTGAAGCAATGATGCTCAATGATCATCTCAAAACTTGCCTTCCACTATATGAACTTCAGTATGTCTCCTGAAAATACAGTAGGTTCCTGGAACGGGAAGTCTAGCTAGGACTTGTCTCTGTTGTCTTGCTGGGACAATGGTTGCAACACTCTCCTGAGCATTGCCGTGGCCTCTAGGAATGCAATAATCCGATTCTATTCTCTCAGTTCTGAATTAGGTCCCTTTCTTCTTCTTTTCCGGTAGAGATGGTGAGTAAATTCACACACCCTTTTCCTAACACTGGACTAGGCCTCTCTTTGTCTTTCTGAGCAGGGATGGAAGGATAATGACTTATTTCCTCACTAAGTGCTGGAGATTTCCTTCTATTCTTCTGGGAGTATGTAGGAAAGTAGGAGTCTGCCTCTTCACTTAGTACAGATTTCTACTCTGATTCATATCCTCTTCCTGTACTCTGAGTCTAGCTTCTATGCTCTTAACTTCTTTTTGCCTTTCCAGACTTTTCATCTGTTGGCGCTGTGCCTCCATTTCAGCTTCCATGTGATGGCACTGCGCCTCCTTTTCAGCTTCCATCTGATAGCACTGTGCCTCCTTTTCAGCTTCCATCTGATGGCGTTGTGCATCCTTTTCAGCCATCAGTTGACGCTGCGACTCGATGGCAGCTTTCATCTAAATTTCTGCTATCTTGACAGCAAGTTGTTCAGTGAATTCCTTTCTTTTGGCTTAAGTATTTGAGGACTCTTATATGTGGGTGGCACTTCTGCTAGTGAAGGAAGTCACACTTGAGATTGTGGTACCAACTAAGTCTCTCATAAAAAGCTTGGTCATTCCACTTCTTGCATTAACTTCATCATAATTAGCTGCAGATGAAAGTTCTATCATGAGCTTTACTAAATCTTTAGTGACTGCAGTACGTGTCCATGCTGCCATAAGCTCCGATTCAGATTCTTCTACCGTCTCTAACATATCACTCAAGTTCCCTTTTATACTTTCTTGCTTTAGTTTTTTACGAATGTCCTTAATGTACATTCTGGCGAACATTTTTCCTTTCAGTGCTGCTTCTTGCTCCAAATTTTTCAGCATCTTTGGGGTCAGTTTTCTGGCACGTGATGAACGTGCTTGGGCTATATTTGCTTGAGGCAAGACTAATGCTGCATCAGACTCTTCTACCTCAAACAGGTTCCCTTGCTCTTCAAATTCTACTCTATCTTTGCATCCTCTAACAGTGGCATGGTAATACGAGGCTCAGACATTTTTACTTTCAATGCTATCACAATCAATACAAATAATAAGATGCCTTTCACTTTAAATACAATACTGACAAAATGCAGAAATAAATTACTTTCACTTTAAATACTTTAAAGTCCATATACTATAAACTATCCTTTGTTTTTACTTTTAAGTCTCTTATTTCTGAACACAAAAAAATTTCACTTTATGCCAAAGCCTATATTCAATGATAAGTAATAAAAGGAAAGATCTGGCCTTATTCTGAAGAGCAGGAACAAATGTCAGTCTTAAAGGAAATGTGTATTTTCTTTATATGATGCGATACTCTGCGCTGACTTGTAATGCTCTGTGCTAACTTGCGATGCGCTGGCTTGGATATGCTGCTGTAGGCTTTGGGCCTAGTGGCGGGAAACTAGCTGGCTGCAATACGTGGTCTCTCCGTGGATAGCAGTGCAGGCACTCTAGCTCTAGACTTTGGCCTCCCACCATGCATCTCTTTCTCTCTCTAGGGATCGCAGGAGGGTTGGCGCTCTCTCTGACTATTTTGCCTTTACCGTTCTGCCACTTTAAGAGTCGGCTGCAGTTTGACTAATGCACACATTTTATGGCCTCTATGGTAGCTCCGCTGAGGTGTCTTTGCTTGCTCACTCGGGGGAAAGCTGCTGCGCGGCGATATATGCTGGCGCTCAACTGCTCTAATGCGCTTTTTACTGTGCAAGTTGAGGAGCTCTATCGCTTCGCCCTATAAGGGTAAAAGTTCCACTGTGGCAGGCGCAGCACTATGAAGTGCCTTTTGCGCTGATGCATTTGAAGAATTTTGAAATCTCTGACTTTTAGTCTAACCAGACAGTCTATTACTCTAGCGTCGTTCTATGGAAACAGTAGGTTTAAAGAGCACACTAAATGCTTTTCTTCATATATAACACTGCCGCCTCCACAGAAGATAGTCCATGTACATAACACGTGTTGAAAATATATCACAAAATGGAGGTATGCATAAGATGGTGGTTCAACTGTTCAATCTTGTCATTCAACATAACATGGTGGATATATTTCTCTCTTGAGTATCTGTACTCTCACTTTAAGTTATTCAATCACTTTATGATCTCTCTGAGAGGTATATCTGAGGTCTAACTAATAGTTCTACTTGCTGAATTTGGTTGCAATTTGCAGTATGCAGTAACTATTTGCAGATTGGTTGAGTATGATCTGGTATGGTTGTATGCAATTTGGAATTTGAATGGTTGCAATTGTGAACTTTGTAGTTTGGTACCTTACATTATATAATGAATCTTAAAAGGCATATTATATTTTTCTGCTTCTGTGGACACAAAATATAACTATCACATGACATCCAAACATGATGTCACTGTAAATAACTCTGCTTTTGTCTTTAACACACAAACATAGGAACTGTATTAAGGTTTTTTGCAGGTTTAGCTGTATAAACATATAAGCTATATTAGCAACTTAGGACAGGTTTTAGCTGGCCAGCTACAGCCAGCCCTGTGTCGGTCCCCAGTTTTGGTGACGCCCAACTTCAAGTGAGAATTCACAGTACAGACGGACACCTCCGAAGTAGGCCTCGGTGCTGTACTGTCTCAGGAATTCAACGGGGAGGAGCATCCCATTGTCTTCCTAAACCGCAAGCTCACCCCAGCAGAGACCAGGTACAGTATAGTGGAGAGAGTGCCTGGCTATCAAGTGTGCACTCTAGTCTCTCCGCTATTTGTTGGGGAGAACATTCCACCTAATGACTGACCACTCCCCTCTCAAGTGGATGAGCCATGCCAAAGAGAGAAATGCTCGAGTCACCAGGTGGTTCCTGTCCTTACAAAACTTTAAGTTCTCTGTAGAACACAGGGCAGGCTGGTTGCAGGGAAACGCGGGTGCCCTATCCCGAGTATACTGTATGGCATGTGTTCACCCCCTCAGGGTTGAACAAAGGGGGGAGGGTATGTAAGAAGGTACAAGGAATCATGGTGAATGATAGGTACGTGTCACCGAGGTTTCTGGCCTCGGTTGAGTAAGAGCCGTTTTTTTATGTCAGCAGCAGTTGTTGTTTGACACCTTGATACCTAGTATGGCTATAATAGCTGATCCGGGACAGTTGTTACTGGGAGTAGTCACAGTGCTGGTGGGTGACTACTCCCCATGTTCCAGGCCGGGTTTTGCCAGGCATAAAAAACAGCCAGCACTGCCAGGTGGAGAGGATTACCTCCATTTGATAGTGGAGCTCAGAAAGTCTGTGTGCTGTGATCTGAGGGCTGTGTTGGGATCTGCGGCTTGAGCCAGGCTGGAGGGATCAGACCCCTGTGTGGGCGAACAGGTGGCCTAACGCCTGCCTGTGGACTTGGCAAGGCAGAACTTCCAACAGGGTGTGAAGTAACACCCAGGAGAAAAGGTGACTGTTTTGTATATGAACTTTTCATGTGTGTGAACGATCACCAAGCAACTTGTGTTTTTGTTTTGCTTTCGCGTGTGAATAAACACGGATGTTTTGGACCAAGAATTTGTACTTTGCCTCTGCGCAGCACCCGCTAATCCTAACTGCCAGAGCGAATCCCCACAGTATATGTATTATATATATATATATATGTATGTGTGTGTATATCTCACAAAGTGAGTACACCCCTCACATTTTTCCAAATTTTTTTATTATAGCTTTTCATGGGACAACACTGAAGATGTGACACTTTGATACAATGTAAAGTAGTCAGTGTACGGCTTGTATAACAGTGTAAATTTGGTGTGAACTCAACACAGCCATTAATGTCTAAACTGCTGGCAACAAAAGTGAGTACACCCCTAAGTGAAAATGGCCAAATTGTGCCCCATTAACCATTTTCCCTCCTCGGTGTCATGTATCTTGTTAGTGTTACTAGGTCTCAGATGTGAATGGGGAGCAGGTGTGTTAAATTTGGTGTTGTCACTCAAAAAATCTCATACTAGTCACTGGAAGTTCAACATGGAACCTTATGGCAAAGAACTCTCTTGATTAAAAATAATTGTTGCTCTACATATAGATGGCCTAGGCTATAGGACGATTGCCAAAAAAAAACTGAGCTGTAGCATGGTGGTCAAGACCATACAGCAATTTAACAAAACAGGTTCCACTCAGAACAGGCCTCGTCATGGTCAACCAAAGAAGTTGAGTGCATGTGCTCAGCATCATATCCAGAGGTTGTCTTTTTAACCACCTCAGCTCCCCTATCTTAAACCCCCTTAATGACCAGACCACTTTTTACAATTCTGCACTAGACTACTTATTGCTCGGTCATACAACTTACCACCCAAATTCATTTTACCTCCCTTTCTTCTCACTAATAGAGCTTTCATTTGGTGGTATTTCATTGCTGCTGACATTTTTACTTTTTTTGTTATTAATCGGAATTTACCGATTATTTTTGCAAAAAAATGAAATTTTTCACTTTCAGTTGTAAAATTTTTCAAATAAAACTACATTTCCTTTGAAGGGCCAGATGAAGCACTAAGGTGCGAAACGGACGTCGCCTATTCAGCTGGTACACACTTGTATATGTTGTCCGCTCTCTACCGAAAATAAAGGGGAAATGGTTACAGCGCAAAGTGGTGAGTGCCGTCCGTTTCTCTCTACTTTTACATGCATCATTGAAGCGTAACTGTCTTGTGGGACAGAGCACCGCCGGCAGCGCTCTCCATGCAAACTTGCTTGCTTTATCCCCAATTGACGAGCTGATGACACAGGACAAGGGGTGTTTTTTCACTTATATGAAGTGCCACTCCGCCTTTTTCTAGAGCTATTTTTGAATGAACATGTCCAGCTGTACAATGTTTCAGTACCTTTTGCACAACTTGTTGTTCTCTAACAGGAGCTTAACAGCAAAATTCACAACAGGTGTTTGATCCATCCCAATACATTTCCTGGTTCAATTAGAATTGGTATTTAAAATGACCTCCTTATCATGCTGTTCCCGTTTTGACATCATGAGACCAAGACGACACCTTGCCATTGCAAAACTTCAAGCAGGATGTTCTCAGCCACGCAACTGAGATACGGAGAGATTGGAAGAGTCCCAGAAAGGCATAGACGTGGATGTCCTTTGGCCACACCCCACACTGATGAGTACTTCATTGTGAACAATACCCTGCGGAACCAGATCATGAATGCCACACAAATCCAAGCACATTCAAGGGAGGTCAGAGGCACCCAAGTGTCACATCAAACCATTCATATCCATTTACATCAGCGTGGTCTGCATGCTAGATGACCTGCAAGGGTACCTGATCACAGGCGTCATCATCTTGCATGGGCCAGGGAGCATGAGGGATCGGATGAGGGACCTGCTGTTCACTGATGAAAGTCGATTCAAGCTCAGCAGAAATGTTGGCCGCCAACTATGTTGGAGATGTCAAGGACAGAGCTATGGATCAGCCACTGTTTTCACCAGACGAGCACTTGGTGGTGGTGTTACAGTCTGGGCAGGTCTTTCCAGTCAATACAGAACTGCCCTACACTTTGGATTCATGAGTTATTCAAGTAGTATGGTCTTGCCACTGTATCATTCAGTCATTGTGCCTCAGCATAAACAACATAGGCCCAATTTAAACTTTGTGGACGACAACGCGCCAGCTCCTGGAGGTCACATCATTAGGGAATGGCTGCTGTAGACTGGGGTACCTCAAAGTGGCCTGCACTTTTTCCAGACCTGAACCCCATTGAAAACTTAAGGGATCAGATGAGTCGCTGTGTAGAGGCTCGTACCCCAGAACCTCAATTACCTGAGGGCCGCCCTTCAAGAAGAGTGGGATGCCATGCCTCAGCAATAAGTCGACTTGTGAACAGCAGGAGACGACGTTGTCAAGCTGTAATTGATGCTCAAGGCCACATGACAAGTTATTGAGATATTGACATTATTTTTTGTGGGGGGTATATCCACCACTGTTGTTGGCTTTTGTTTCAATAAATTGTTTGAGATGAGGAAATCACCATTGCATGCTTCTACTTAAATGCCCAACTTTCATGATATATCATCACTGTAGCAGGAACTTTTGTGTATTAGGGGCTGTAAAACACATGGAAGGCCAGTGCTGGCATTAGGAGAGAGAGAGAGAGAGAGAGAGAGAGAGAGAGACAGAGAGAGAGACAGAGAGAGAGAGAGACAGAGAGAGAGAGAGACAGAGAGAGAGAGAGACAGAGAGAGAGAGAGACAGAGAGAGAGAGACAGAGAGAGAGAGAGACAGAGAGAGGAAGTGCGCGCTCCCCTTTGCTGACGGGAGGAGTTACAGAAAATCAGTCGGCTGACGGATTCTCTGTTAAATAGTTGAGCGTAGCTCATCCATATAATAAATTAATTAGTATATATTTTTTATTTTCAAAAAGGTGCCCATAGCCTTTAAGTCTCCCTTTCTTATTTTGTTCTTTTATTAAGATTTTACCCATGCTACAGCAGTATCTTTTATTCATACAGGAAGTTCCTATTCTATTTTCTGCACTTAAAGTTGTGGTTAAAATAATAGCAGTGTGTTTAAAAAAGTCAATATTAGGCTATTTTCACACTTGTGTTTGGGGTTCCGCTTGTGACATCCGTTTGAGGGCTCTCACAAGCGGCCCCGAACAGATCCGTTCATCGCCAATGCATTCTGAATGGATAAGGATCCGTTCAGAATGCATCAGTTTGGCTCCGTTCCGTCTCGATTCCGCTCTGGAGGCGGACACCAAAATGCTGCTTGCAGAGTTTTGGTGTCCGCCTGGCCGTGCGGAGCCAAACGGATCCGTCCTGACTTACAATGCAAGTCAATGGAGACGGATCCGTTTGACGTTGACACAATATGGTGCAATTGCAAATGGATCCGTCCCCCATTGACTTTCAATGTAAAGTCAGAAGTCCCTAATAATATACCATCGGATCGGAGTTTTCTCCAATCCGATGGTATATTTTAACTTGAAGCGTCCCCATCACCATGGGAACGTCTCTATGTTAGAATATACCATCGGATTTGAGTTAGATCGTGAAAACTTAGATCTGACAGTATATTCTAACACAGAGGCGTTCCCATAGTGATGGGGACGCTTCAAGTTAGACTATACTAAGAACTGTGTACATAACTGCCCCCTGCTGCCTGGCAGCACCCGATCAGGGCGCTGTGATCCGCACAATTAACCCCTCAGGTGCCTCACCTCCTGTGTTAGAATATACTGTCGGATCTCAGTTCTGAAAAAGCTGTTATGCAGACGGATCCGCAGTGAACGGATACCATTGTTTGCATTTATAGGTGCGGATCCGTCTGTGCAGATACCAGACGGATCCGCACCTAACGCAAGTGTGAAAAGAGCCTTAGACTGTTTAAAAAAAATAGTAGTGCTTGTATTCATCTCAAACTCAAACATTCACTATATAAACTGAAAAATGTTTGAAGATTTTGCTTTCCTTTGAATCACTTAACTAATATTTAGTTGCATAACCACTGGTTCTGAGAACTGCTGTACATCTGTGTTGCATGGAGTCAACCAACTTCTGGCCCCTGTGAACAGGTATTCCAGACCAGGAAGATTGGACTACATTCCACAGTTCTTCTCTATTTCTTGGTTTTGCCTCAGAAACTGGATTTTTTATGTCACCCCACAAGTTTTCTATTGGATTAAGATCCGGGGATTGGGCTGGCCACTCCATAACGTCAATCTTGTTGGTCTGAAACCAAGATGTTGCACGTTTACTGGTGTGTTTGGGGTCGTTGTATTATTGGAACACCCATTTCAAGGGCATTTCCTGTTCAGCATAAGGCAGCATGACTTCAAGTATTCTGATGTATTCAAACATTCAAACTGTTCCATGATCCCTGGTGTGCGATAAATAGACCCAACCCCATAGTATGAGAAACATCCCCATATCATGATGCTTGCACCACCATGTTTCACTGTCTTCACAGTGTACTGTGGCTTGAATTCAGTGTTTGGGGGTCGTCTGACAAACTGGCCACTAGACCCAAAAAGAACAATCTAACTTTCATCAGTCCAAAAAATGTTGCGCCATTTCTCTTGGCAAATTAACCTCTTCAGCACATGTCTTTTTTTCAACAGTGGGACTTTGTGGGGGCTTCTTGTAGATAGCTTGGCATCACATAGGCGTCTTCTAATTGTAACAGTACTCACAGGTAACCTAACACCCCCGCAGATCAGCTGTTTGAGAAGACTGTGCGCCCTGAGTGCGTGGCATCTCCTTTCCTGCTCTCCGCTGCATGTCTATGGGACAGCAGCAACAGGCAGGAAGAGAGAAGGGAGACCGCATGTGCAGTGTCTTATCAACAGCTGATCCGCGGGAGCGCCGGGTGTCGGACCCCCGCTGATCTGATATTGATGACCAATGTTAAGGATAGGTCATTAATATGAAAAAGCCCGGACAACCCCTTTAAGTGACAATTTTAACCGCTTTCTGATTCCTCCCACCACCCTAGAGTGGGGAGCCATATACTGTATACCACCCAGGGCCAAAAAGATACTGTCTGCAAAGTCTGACAGTAACGTGAATCACCAATGAGGTCACAAATGATGGTTGTTTTATTGAAGAAGTATTCTCAATTCATACAGTGGTTATTTCAGACTATGTTAGGCCCAATAATCCTTACAGAACCCATAATAGTAAATCAAATAGAAAAACGAGAACTTTGGTGAGTATAAAAGAAATACTGTGTGAACAACACCTTGAGATTTGTCTGCCGAATATAGTCAACAAATCAAGCTGAGAGCAGAGTTTTTGCCAAGGGGAGTATAGAAAATATCTTCTATATCCGGTGAAATGTTTGATGGAAATTGACAGCAGCTCTGAGATAAAATAGCATTCAGTAGACTTTAAAATAAGCAGCATACGCTCAAATTTCATAGATTTTTTTTTTTTTTACAAAATGGAATTCATAGGTATTGTACTGTACTTTATTGCAGATTTTATGGTACAGAATCTGTAACCAAATGACCTTCATTTCAGTATACAGTTCTAGTATTCTCAATTTTCTTGAAAAGATAACAGGTTGTTACGACTTTTTTTTTTAATCCAAATTTTATTTAAATGAATTTGTTCTTTAAAGGGAACCTGTCATCAGCTTTATGCTAAACTCACTGAGGGCAGCATAAAATAGTGACAGAAATTCTGATTTCTGCTGTGTGTCACTGATGAGCTAAAAGTAAGTGGTTGCCGAAAACCAGCATCATAATCATCGCAGCAGAGGCCTTTAAAAAAAGTCGAATCTACCTGAGAAGAGTCCTGGTTATTATAATCTTCTGCAGTCTCACCCATCTGCTGATGATTGGCAGTTCTCTCCTAGGAAGAAAAGGGAAAACTAGGTAGAAGACTGTCAATCCTCAGCAGGTGGGCAGGAGAGCAGGAATTTATGGATAACCATGACTCTTCTTAGGTGGCCGTGACTCTTTTCCAGGCCCAGTCTGCAACAATTATGATGTTGGTTCTCGGCCACCACTTACCGTATATACTTGAGTATAAGCCGACCCGAGTATAAGCCGAGGCCCCTAATTTTACCCCCAAAAAATGGGAAAAATTATTGACTCGAGTATAAGACTAGGGTGGGAAATGCAGCTATAATGCAGAGTGTATGTGTATATAATGCACACACTCTACATTATATACACACATCTGCAAGAGGGTGACTCAGATTGATGGGAGTCTGACTCTGACTCCCTGTATTTATTGCAGAGTGTGTGCATTATATACACACACACTCTGCATTAAATACAGGGAGCCATCCACAGATCTCCCCCCTAAACAGTGCCATCCACAGATCTCCCCCCTAAACAGTGCCATCCACAGATCTCCCCCCTAAACAGTGCCATGCACAGATCTCCCCCCTAAACAGTGCCATCCACAGATCCCCCTTCCCCTAAACAGTGCCATGATGGCACTGTTTAGGGGAGGGGGGATCTGTGGATGGCACTGTAGGGGGATCTGTGGATGGCACTGCCATCCACAGATCCCCCTCCCCGACGCTCACAGCAGTATATTTACAAAGTAGTATTTATCAGTAACCTTTAACTTTGGATATCTTACATTGTCTTTGCTCCGGTAATAGCAGGCAGTGCGGGGAGCGGCGCTCACTCACTGACGTCACGCACCTGCTCCTCCCACTAGGCGGCGCAGGCGCTTGACGTCAGTCAGTGAGCACCGCCCCCCGCACTGCCTGCTATTACCAGAGCAAATACAAAATAAGATAGTAGACTCGAGTATAAGACGAGGGGGCTTTTTGAGCACAAAAATATGTGCCAAAAAACTCGTCTTATACTCGAGTATATACTGTACTTTTAACTTATAAATGACAGACCTCTGAAATCAACTCACCCGTCTCTACTTTATTCTGACGTTAGTATGGGCAACATAAAGTTAATGACAGGTTCCCTTTAACAGATTATTATAACACTGTGATGTATATATTCATTACCAATGTGAGCTTATAACACAATGTATTTAATACAGTAAAAAATTATAGCTCTATTATATGTAAAACCTCTTATTACAAGCATGAAAACTAGTAGTGGCAAAAATGAAACCTTGAGTCCTAATTATCTTCAAATAAACTTGTTCAGTCTCATGTAATGTTCTATATATCCTATTTTGATCACATACATGTAGACTTGGGTCTGGTTAACAAAAAACACACACAGAAAAAACGTTCTAAATACATACATGGTGCATACTTTTGATACATTTGTCAGGCACCTGCAACTGTTACTCTAACAGTTCCACTGTTTTAATGTTCGGAATATTGTGAATATAACGTTCGGATATAATGATCTATCAGGAGAAAAAAGCATAGCTGTTTTGGATTGTATGCATGACACTGCATACAGTGAGGTGTATAGCCCTTTTACACAGGCCACGACACAGGGCAATGATCACTTGCTCGTTCAGCTGCCTGCATGTGCAGCAATCATCCTTTCTGAATGGGGACGAACAATCGCCACTGCGATAATTCGTCCCGATACAGATTCATTGTTGACTGATCACCACTGTTTACATAAGGCGATGTACTGCCGAAGGATGATTTTTATGTGTCACATAAAAAATGAGAACATCCGGCAAAACCAACATGTTTGTTGGGTGATTGAGCGGCATATTTACATGGGACAATTATTGGGAGAGAGTATTCATATTAATGTTTGTTTCCAATTCTCGGCTCGTGTCACAGTAGTTATGTCTATTAATACACCATACTATACTGCACATAACGATTGAGCAAGAAAGCAATAGATAATAGAGGCTGAAAACATGTAATCTCCTCAATAGTCTACAGGCTACAAACGTAATAGTCTGCACACCTTAGGCAGTGTGGAGTTCATTTAGAGGTTCCTGAGCGAAACGTGACAAGTTTATTTAATATGGGATAGCTCACTTCTAGTTTATTATTGCTATTTGCAGACAAAATGATTCACATTGTACGGGTAAATCAGAGTCCTTCAATGGTACAAACCTGCTACACTGAAGAACTATGGTACTTAGTGTGACCAGACATTCCTAGTACAAAGACTCCTTTTCCTTTTCTAAATGTTTCAGGTTGGGGGGTCAAGAACTGAATACATATGGTATGTGCAAAACATAATTCCCTTGTTTGATCCTAGCTCATTTATAAACTGCATAGTTTACAGCATTTCTGATTTTAGTATATAGACCTG
Organism: Bufo gargarizans; assembly: GCF_014858855.1. Lineage (NCBI taxonomy): Eukaryota > Metazoa > Chordata > Amphibia > Anura > Bufonidae > Bufo > Bufo gargarizans. The sequence goes on from NC_058082.1 coordinate 457,473,433, forward strand.
AGGCAACATCTAGAAGTAGTAGAAGAGTACAGAATATGTTAAAATGGTTATGATTATTATGTATTTTTAATGTATTAATCATTTATCCATAAAGGTATGTCCACGCTGGATGGATAGGCTGCAGATTTTCCGCCATGGAATTGTAGAGGGAAAGTCTGCATAGTTTTACAGTAGCAGCAAAGTGGATGGGATTTAAACAAATATCATTTACATGCTACGTAAAAAGTCAATTTATGCTGCAGATTTCCATTGTGGATTCCACATGAGTTACATGAAATCTGCATGTAACTCATACATACTTTCACTGTAATATACAAGCCATGAGTATGAAAACTTATATGCGGATTAACATTGCAAAGAATTAAATCTTTGGCGGAACAGTATAATTGATATGCTGCAAATTTAAAATCTGCACAGTGGTACAATTTACCCTGCTGGTTTTTATTTGTCTGTCATGTATAGACGAGATTTCTCAAAATCACATCAACATTGCTTGTACTGAAAATTAAAGAAGATTTTTCCTACTTGATTACACGGTAGCATCATACCCTAAGGGCTCACGCACACGACCGTATGTATTTTGCGGTCCCCAAAAAAGACGGATGACGTCCGTGTGCATTCCATACAGCTGGCCCCTGATAGACCAGTCCTATCCTTGTCCGTAATGCTCTATTTTTGTTCTATTTTTTTGTGGAACGGAAATACGGACATACGGAAATGGAATCACACGGAGTAACTTCCATTTTTTTTTGCAGACCCATTGAAATGAATGGTTCCGTATACGGTCTGCAAAAAAACCAAAAAACTAACGGACATGGAAAGAAAATATGTATGTGTGCATGAGCCCTAAGAGATAAGGTTAATGTGGCATGTGGCTTATACGCTGTGTATACCAAATAACACAACAGAATCGGCTGATTGTCACCATGAAAATGAGACCAGTATTGTGAACTTATTTAACATGAGCAATGAAGCCTTTCTTGTATGCAAAGAACCCAAGAGCAGTTGCCGAAGCAATGAATGTAGAGTAGCCAATGAACCTAACAAATCCTCGAGCTGATGGCAAATTTCTTTCCAAGAACGATCTATTAAATGGTAGTGCAGGAACATCCTACAAGAGAAAGATCACCGCGTTAGATGACAATGCCTCATATAGCTTCATAAAATGTTAAGAAATGTTCATACCATGTTTTTTTTTATCCTGGTTATTTTTTTCAACATAACAAAAAGCCTTTCCTACCATATCCACATACCGCAATGAACTTCTGGTACAAAAACAAAAAAACTGGTTACGTCTGGATTTTAAGGGCGCATGCACGTGGCCGTTCTGTGGTCCGCAATACACGGGCACCGCAATGGGTCTGCAATCCGGGAGATGCGGTGCGGTACGGAAGCAGGGATCAGAACCCCATGGAAGCACTACGGAGTGCTTCCGTGATGTTTCTGTCCGTGCCTCCGCACTGCAAAAAAAATAGAACATGTTCTATTTTTTTTACGGTGTGGACGGATCATGGACCCATTCAAGTTGAATGGGTCTCAATCCGTCCCGGCCGCCGCACGGATATTGCCGGTGCATTGGGGACCGCAAATTGCGACACAACAGCCATGTGAATGAGCCCTAAGGCTTCCTTCATGCATAAAGTTGCTTTGGAGTCCAATAAAAAAAAAAAAGGCCACAGAAGCCTCTGGCATTATTTTTCATACCACATGCTGTTTCTATGGTGTTTCTTATAACAGTATAGCATTTTGTAACAAAAATGTGAAGGACATTTTTTTCAGGTGTTTATTTCTCTATAGAGAAGATAAAAAAAAAAATGCCTGAAAAAGAAACACTATTACTTCATTTATTTAAAAAAAAACTCCAGAAATCGAAAAAACAAAAACAAAAAAAAGCACTGCATTTCATGGTGTCCACAGATAACACTTGCGTTTTTTCCAGAAACCACACCAAAAAACCTATGTACAAATCCAATCTCAAGTTTAATTTGACAAAAGAAAAAATTATGTACGTGTATCTTAACCACCTCAGCCCCCCTAGCTTAATCACCCTTAATGACCAGACCGCTTTTTACACTTCTGCACTACACTACTTTCACCGTTTATTGCTCGGTCATGCAACTTACCACCCAAATGAATTTTACCTCCTTTTCTTCTCACTAATAGAGCTTTCATTTGGTGGTATTTCATTGCTGCTGGCATTTTTACTTTTTTTGTTAGTAATCGAAATTTACCGAAAAAAAAATAAAAAAAAATTACATCTATATATATAAACTTTGCGCTAAATTTATTGTTCTACATGTCTTTAATAAAAAAAAAAAATGGTTTGGGTAAAAGTTATAGCGTTTACAAACTATGGTACAAAAATGTGAATTTCCGCTTTTTGAAGCAGCTCTGATTTTCTGACCACCTGTCATGTTTCCTGAGGTTCTACAATGCCCAGACAGTAGAAAACCCCCACAAATGACCCAATTTCGGAAAGTAGACACCTTAAGGTATTCGCTGATGGGCATAGTGAGTTCATAGAACTTTTTATTTTTTGTCACGTTAGCGGAAAATGATGATTTTTTTTTGATTTTTTTTCTTACAAAGTCTCATATTCCACTAACTTGTGACAAAAAATAAAAACTTCCATGAACTCACTATGCCCATCACGAAATACCTTGGGGTGTCTTCTTTCCAAAATGGGGTCACTTGTGGGGTAGTTATACTGCCCTGGCTTTTTAGGGGCCCAAATGCGTGAAAAGTAGTTTGAAATCAAAATGTGTAAAAAATGCCCTGTGAAATCCTAAAGGTGCTCTTTGGAATGTGGGCCCCTTTGCCCACCTTGGCTGCAAAAAAAGTGTCACTCATGTAGTATCGCCGTACTCAGGAGAAGTTGGGCAATGTGTTTTGGGGTGTCATTTTACATATACCCATGCTGGGTGAGATAAATATCTCGGTGAAATGCCAACTTTGTATAAAAAAATGGGAAAAGTTGCCTTTTGCCGAGATATTTCTCTCACCCAGCATGGGTATATGTAAAATGACACCCCAAAACACATTGCCCAACTTCTCCCGAGTACGGCAATACCAGATGTGTGACACTTTTTTGCAGCCTAGGTGGGCAAAGGGGCCCACATTCCAAAGAGCACCTTTCGGATTTCACAGGCCATTTTTTACACATTTTGATTTCAAACTACTTCTCACGCATTAAGGCCCCTAAAAAGCCAGGGCAGTATAACTACCCAACAAGTGACCCCATTTTGGAAAGAAGACACCCCAAGGTATTTCGTGAGGGGCATGGCGAGTTCCTAGAATTTTTTATTTTTTGTCACAAGTTAGTGGAATATGAGACTTTGTAAGAAAAATTAAATAAAAAAATCTTTTTCCGCTAACTTGTGACAAAAAATAAAAAATTCTAGGAACTCGCCATGCCCCTCACGAAATACCTTGGGGTGTCTCCTTTCCAAAATGGGGCCACTTGTTGGGTAGTTATACTGCCCTGGCTTTTTAGGGGCCCTAATGTGTCAGAAGTAGTTTGAAATAAAAATGTGTAAAATAAACCCTGTGAAATCCTAAAGGCGCTCTTTGGAATGTGGGCCCCTTTGCCCACCTAGGCTGCAAAAAAGTGCCACACATGTGTTATCGCCGTACTCAGGAGAAGTTGGGCAATGTGTTTTGGGGTGTCATTCTACATATACCCATGCTGGGTGAGAGAAATATCTCGGCAAAAGACAACTTTTCCAATTTTTTTATACAAAGTTGGCATTTGACCAAGATGTTTCTCTCACCCAGCATGGGTATATGTAAAAAGACACCCCAAAACACATTGCCCAACTTCTGAGTATGGCAATACCACATGTGTGACACTTTTTTGCAGCCTACATGCGCAAAGGGGCCCAAATTCCTTTTAGGAGGGCATTTTTAGACATTTGGATTCCAGACTTCTTCTCACGCTTTAGGGCCCCTCTAAAATGCTAGGGCAGTATAAATACCCCACATGTGACCCCATTTTGGAAAGAAGACACCCCAAGGTATTCAATGAGGGACACGGTGAGTTCATAGAAGATATTTTTTTTCTCACAAAAGTCTCCCTTTCCGCTAACTTGGGACAAAAAGTTAAATCTTTCATGCCCCTCAGCGAATACCTTGGGGTATCTTCTTTCCGAAATGGGATCACATGTGGGGTATTTATACTGCCCTGGCATTTTAGGGGCCCTAAAGCGTGAGAAGAAGTCTGGAATCCAAATGTCTAAAAATGCTCTCCTAAAAGGAATTTGGGCCCCTTTGCACATGTAGGCTGCAAAAAAAGTGTCACACATGTGGTATTGCCGTACTCAGGAGAAGTTGGGCAATGTGCTTTGGGGTGTCTTTTTACATATACCCATGCTGGGTGAGAGAAATATCTTGGTCAAATGCCAACTTTGTATAAAAAAAAATGGGAAAAGTTGTCTTTTGCCGAAATATTTCTCTCACCCAGCATGGGTATATGTAAAATGACACCCCAAAACACATTGCCCAAGTTCTCCTGAGTTTTACGCATTTGGATTCCGTGAGGGGTATGGTGAGTTCATGTGAGATTTTATTTTTTGACACAAGTTAGTGGAATATGAGACTTTGTAAGAAAAAACAAAAAAAACTGCGGAAATTGTTTTTTTTGTGTTTTCTTACAAAGTCTCATATTCCACTAACTTGTGCCAAAAAAATGTCTAAATGGAGCCTGACAGGGGGGTGATCAGGGAGTCTATATGGGGTTATCACCCCCCTGTCATTGATCACCCCCCTGTATGGCTCCATTCAGACGTCTGTATGTGTTTTGCGGATCCGATCCATGGATGCATGGATCCGTAAAACACATACGGACGTCTGAATGGAGCCCTACAGGGGGGTGATCAGGGAGTCTATATGGGGTGATCAATATTCCAATAGTCTGCTGACTATAATTCCTGTTTCTGGTCTTATATTAAAATATAACTTTTATTTTCCTTTTATTAAATACTATATTTAACATACAAAAAACAAAAAAACACACTCTTTTAAAATGTATATGGAGGGCTTGGACCTGTGGGCTCAGTATTCCTATTGTCCGATTAATCAGAGGGACATTCTCTCATAGATATCATGGACTTCTCTGTATTTAATTGTGTAATGACACTTCAGTGCCAGTAGGTGTCACCCCGACACCAGGCAAACGCCGTACTTGGTAATAGTGTTCGGTCCGCAACTATGTATCTATTGTGTCCCTCACTGCTGATTACACAGTTACTATATTCATTCCGTCTTTCTAATCTGGCCCTCACACAGGTTCAGCGTCTGCAGATCACCTCTCCCTAGTCCATCTTCAGCCCTGCCATCCTTATTAAAATCTTACAGACACAGCTCCCCCAACATGTTTCACCGCAAACACGGCGTCTTCAGGGGGATGGGGCTACTATCAACACGAGTGCTTTCTATCTGCGGTCTTTTATGTCAGAAGGGTGGGTCTTGTTTAGACCTCCTATCGCATTGCACTCTCATGTTGATTGATGTCTACTCATGGCCAATCGCATTCTTTCAGGGTGGACTCTGTGCTTGTGTGAGGTGTTTGAGAATCCACTGTAGGGGGTAAGTTCATATGGATATCCTAATATTACGTACATCTTTGCATCTACTTCTATTTGTATTTTAAAATACCTATATTAGATCCACTTGTTGGTTTACTGAATCTTCTATTGTACAACAAATTTTTATTTATTTTTCTTTCCAATGACATAATCGTGTTCGCCTTTATTCTCACTAGGGGTAATTACCCAGAATTGCGCTTCTGCACTGGGACTTTGACCCCATTCTTTTTGTGTACATATCTGTATATATACACATTGAGGTCTCCACTCCGGCAGGTTACAGTTTTTCCTGTGGGAATAATATACATTTTGATTTTCCTATTATCAAGGCACCCAGGGTATTCCTACATAGGTATATTTCGACATCTGTCAGATCCATTATCCTATATCCATAGTATATTCTTATTTTTCAAAATTAGTTCTTGTTTCTTTTTTATTATTATATATTTATTTATTTTTCTTTTTTTCTTTATATTTTTCTTTTTTATATACATGTGTAGGTTCACCCCCGCCTTTCTAAAATATCCGCTTTTCTTCCTTTATATACCATTCACCTATATTCTCACCAGAGGTAATTATCCAAATTCCCATTCTGCTTCTGCATTGGGACTTTAACCCCATTCTTTTTATGTATATATATATATATATATATACACATATACACACATTAAGGTCTCCACTCCGGCAGTTTAACGTTTTTTCTGTGGGGGTAATACACATTTTGATTTTTCTATTGTCAAAGCCCCAGGGTCTTCCTACATGAGTGTATTTCAACATCTGTCAAGTCAATTGTCCTATCTCCATAGTATATTCTTATTTTTCAGAATTAGTTCTTATTTCTTTTTTCTGTATATATTTATTTACTTTTTATTTTTTCTATATTTTTATTTTTATTTTTTGTTCTTTATACACATGTAGGTTTCTTTTTTTGTTCTTTATACACATGTAGGTTCACCCCCACCTTTCTGAAATATCCGCTTTTGTTCATTTTATACAGGACCCATCTTTTACATTCCCTGAATATGCTATGGCCTGTGTTTTTCTGAACTATTTGTTCGATTTAATTAATTTCCTATTTTTTGTAGTAGTTATCTACAGGTATATCATTGAGAAAGGAAAAGTATTTTCTATATGGGGTCCATCTGGACTCTCTTCCATTACTTATAGTTCCCATTCTTATATTCAGGACATTATATGAATGCCGTATATGTGAAGCCCTCATTCAAACCGATTGGACTCATTGTATTGAGTCGCTGAATCCATCTTGCCTCATTTTGCAAAAGTTTTTTATCAAGGTTACCCCCTCTAGGACCCATAGTCAATTTTTCTATGCCCCAAAACCGTAGAACTGATGGTTTGTTTCCATGCACATATTTTATGTGTCTTGCGATCGGTGTATCCTTATCGGTTTCTATCGAGCTGAGATGGCCCGATATCCGACGTCTCAGTTCCTGAGTGGTTTTACCCACATACAGCATGGGGCAGGGACATGATGCTATATATATGACTCCTTGAGTTTTGCATGTTATTAATTGTCTGATGTCATATTCCCTTTTATCAGCAGGATTTGTGAATTTTTTAATCCGTGGAATATACTTACAAAAAGAACAGTCTCCACAGGGTGATGACCCTCGATATTTCCCTCTGTTTAAACTATTTTCTTTATCTTTCTCCTTTAGGTAGCTGTGCACCAATTGATCCTTAAGGTTGGGACCTCTCCTGTATGTCACACTTGGGTTGATAGTAAGTACCATTTTTAAATCCCTATCTGTCTGTATTATATGCCAATGCTTCTTTAGTATATTGTGTATCTCTCTATTATACCCATCAAAGGTTCCTATACACCGGATGATGTCATTCTTTTTTTGAGGGGAAGATTTTAAAAGGTCCTCTCTACTCACAGTCCTTGCTCTATTATAGGCTTTTTTTAGGGGAGCCGACGGATATCCCCTCTTCTTGAATCTCTCAAGAAGATTCCTACTCTCATTTTCAAAGGATCCTTCATCAGAGCAATTCCTACGGGCCCTCAAATATTGACCCGTAGGTATTCCTCTCCTGAGTGGCTCTGGATGCCAGCTCGTCCAGTGTAGGTAGCTGTTGGTAGAAGTTGGCTTCCTGTGTACTTCCGTATTAAGACGTCCATTTTCCATAATTTTAATTTTCAAATCCAGGAAGACTATCTCTCGCTCCTGTATTTCGTACGTATATCTCATCCCTATACTGTTATCGTTTAATACTTGAGTGAATTCTTTAAATAATAGTTGTCCCCCATCCCAGAGGATGAGGATGTCGTCGATATACCTGCCCCAAAATAGAATGTGACAGGTATACGACGACATCCCCTCCGTAAATACTATCTCATTCTCCCACCACCCTAGAAATAAATTTGCGTAAGTGGGGGCACATGACGTCCCCATAGCGGTCCCATTGACCTGTTTATAAAAGTGCCCTTGAAAGATAAAAAAATTGTGCTCCAAAACAAATTCCAGCATAGATAATACTAAGTGATTATGTGGGTGAAAAATACTACTTCTTGTGCTCAAGAATTGGTGAACGGCCTTGAGGCCTAGTGAATGTTTTATATTACTGTATAGGGACTCGACGTCCAAACTCGCTAAGATAGTATTTGGTGTTATTATCATATCGTTAATTTTCAGGAGGAGATCTTTTGTGTCCCTAATATAGGAAGGTAATGTGGTGACGAATGGTCTTAATATCTGATCCACATATTGACTTATACCCTGAGTCAGGTTGTCATTCCCGGACACTATTGGTCTTCCTGGAATCGGAGTTTTATCCTTATGCACCTTTGGTAAAATTAAAATTATGGAAAATGGACGTCTTAATACGGAAGTACACAGGAAGCCAACTTCTACCAACAGCTACCTACACTGGACGAGCTGGCATCCAGAGCCACTCAGGAGAGGAATACCTACGGGTCAATATTTGAGGGCCCGTAGGAATTGCTCTGATGAAGGATCCTTTGAAAATGAGAGTAGGAATCTTCTTGAGAGATTCAAGAAGAGGGGATATCCGTCGGCTCCCCTAAAAAAAGCCTATAATAGAGCAAGGACTGTGAGTAGAGAGGACCTTTTAAAATCTTCCCCTCAAAAAAAGAATGACATCATCCGGTGTATAGGAACCTTTGATGGGTATAATAGAGAGATACACAATATACTAAAGAAGCATTGGCATATAATACAGACAGATAGGGATTTAAAAATGGTACTTACTATCAACCCAAGTGTGACATACAGGAGAGGTCCCAACCTTAAGGATCAATTGGTGCACAGCTACCTAAAGGAGAAAGATAAAGAAAATAGTTTAAACAGAGGGAAATATCGAGGGTCATCACCCTGTGGAGACTGTTCTTTTTGTAAGTATATTCCACGGATTAAAAAATTCACAAATCCTGCTGATAAAAGGGAATATGACATCAGACAATTAATAACATGCAAAACTCAAGGAGTCATATATATAGCATCATGTCCCTGCCCCATGCTGTATGTGGGTAAAACCACTCAGGAACTGAGACGTCGGATATCGGGCCATCTCAGCTCGATAGAAACCGATAAGGATACACCGATCGCAAGACACATAAAATATGTGCATGGAAACAAACCATCAGTTCTACTGTTTTGGGGCATAGAAAAATTGACTATGGGTCCTAGAGGGGGTAACCTTGATAAAAAACTTTTGCAAAATGAGGCAAGATGGATTCAGCGACTCAATACAATGAGTCCAATCGGTTTGAATGAGGGCTTCACATATACGGCATTCATATAATGTCCTGAATATAAGAATGGGAACTATAAGTAATGGAAGAGAGTCCAGATGGACCCCATATAGAAAATACTTTTCCTTTCTCAATGATATACCTGTAGATAACTACTACAAAAAATAGGAAATTAATTAAATCGAACAAATAGTTCAGAAAAACACAGGCCATAGCATATTCAGGGAATGTAAAAGATGGGTCCTGTATAAAATGAACAAAAGCGGATATTTCAGAAAGGTGGGGGTGAACCTACATGTGTATAAAGAACAAAAAAAGAAACCTACATGTGTATAAAGAACAAAAAATAAAAATAAAAATATAGAAAAAATAAAAAGTAAATAAATATATACAGAAAAAAGAAATAAGAACTAATTCTGAAAAATAAGAATATACTATGGAGATAGGACAATTGACTTGACAGATGTTGAAATACACTCATGTAGGAAGACCCTGGGGCTTTGACAATAGAAAAATCAAAATGTGTATTACCCCCACAGAAAAAACGTTAAACTGCCGGAGTGGAGACCTTAATGTGTGTATATGTATATATATATATATATACATAAAAAGAATGGGGTTAAAGTCCCAATGCAGAAGCAGAATGGGAATTTGGATAATTACCTCTGGTGAGAATATAGGTGAATGGTATATAAAGGAAGAAAAGCGGATATTTTAGAAAGGCGGGGGTGAACCTACACATGTATATAAAAAAGAAAAATATAAAGAAAAAAAGAAAAATAAATAAATATATAATAATAAAAAAGAAACAAGAACTAATTTTGAAAAATAAGAATATACTATGGATATAGGATAATGGATCTGACAGATGTCGAAATATACCTATGTAGGAATACCCTGGGTGCCTTGATAATAGGAAAATCAAAATGTATATTATTCCCACAGGAAAAACTGTAACCTGCCGGAGTGGAGACCTCAATGTGTATATATACAGATATGTACACAAAAAGAATGGGGTCAAAGTCCCAGTGCAGAAGCGCAATTCTGGGTAATTACCCCTAGTGAGAATAAAGGCGAACACGATTATGTCATTGGAAAGAAAAATAAATAAAAATTTGTTGTACAATAGAAGATTCAGTAAACCAACAAGTGGATCTAATATAGGTATTTTAAAATACAAATAGAAGTAGATGCAAAGATGTACGTAATATTAGGATATCCATATGAACTTACCCCCTACAGTGGATTCTCAAACACCTCACACAAGCACAGAGTCCACCCTGAAAGAATGCGATTGGCCATGAGTAGACATCAATCAACATGAGAGTGCAATGCGATAGGAGGTCTAAACAAGACCCACCCTTCTGACATAAAAGACCGCAGATAGAAAGCACTCGTGTTGATAGTAGCTCCATCCCCCTGAAGACGCCGTGTTTGCGGTGAAACATGTTGGGGGAGCTGTGTCTGTAAGATTTTAATAAGGATGGCAGGGCTGAAGATGGACTAGGGAGAGGTGATCTGCAGACGCTGAACCTGTGTGAGGGCCAGATTAGAAAGACGGAATGAATATAGTAACTGTGTAATCAGCAGTGAGGGACACAATAGATACATAGTTGCGGACCGAACACTATTACCAAGTACGGCGTTTGCCTGGTGTCGGGGTGACACCTACTGGCACTGAAGTGTCATTACACAATTAAATACAGAGAAGTCCATGATATCTATGAGAGAATGTCCCTCTGATTAATCGGACAATAGGAATACTGAGCCCACAGGTCCAAGCCCTCCATATACATTTTAAAAGAGTGTGTTTTTTTGTTTTTTGTATGTTAAATATAGTATTTAATAAAAGGAAAATAAAAGTTATATTTTAATATAAGACCAGAAACAGGAATTATAGTCAGCAGACTATTGGAATATTGATTTGACCTCCTGGGTTTAGTGGGTCATCTGAAGTAGTATATGGGGTGATCACCCCCCCCCTGTAAGGCTCCATTCAGACGTCCGTATGTGATTTGCGGATCCGATCCATGGATGCGTGGATCCGTAAAACACATACGGACGTCTGAATGGAGCCTTACAGGGGGGTGATCAATGACAGGGGGTGATCAATGACAGGGGGGGTGATCAGGGAGGGTATATGGGGTGATCACCCCCCTGTCATTGATCACCCCCCTGTAAGGCTCCATTCAGACGTCCGTATGTGTTTTATGGATCCGATCAATGGATCCGTAGATCCGTAAAACACATAAGGACATCTGAATGGAGCCTAACAGGGGGGTGATCAATGACAGGGGGGGTGATCAGGGAGTCTATATGGGGTGATCAGGGGTTAATAAGGGGTTAATAAGTGACGGGGGTGTAGTGTAGTGTGGTGCTTGGTGCTACTTTACTGAGCTGCCTGTGTCCTCTGGTGGTCGATCCAAGCAAAAGGGACCACCAGAGGACCAGGTAGCAGGTATATTAGACGCTGTTATCAAAACAGCGTCTAATATACTTGTTAGGGGTTTAAAAAAAATCGCATCTACAGCCTGCCAGCGAACGATCGCCGCTGGCAGGCTGTAGATCCAGTCTCTTACCTTCCGATTCTGTGAACGCGCGCGCCTGTGTGCGCGCGTTCACAGAAAATCTTGCGTCTCGCGAGATGACACGTATATGCGTCACTCTGCCTGGGACAGCCGCCTCCGGACCGCGATCCTGCGTTAGGCGGTCCAGAGGCGGTTAACAGGATGCAAAAACGTGGTGCAAACCTAGCTCAAGATCTATTGGAATTTTTTTGCACAATTAAAACAAAATTGCTGCAAAATGTTATGGAAGAACAAAAACAGATCACCATTTTTGGTGGAAGTTGCTGTCAAAAATGTGATCTGACTGGAATGTGTGAATACACCCTTAATTAAGTTGGTCTTTATAAAAATAAAAAATAAATCATTATTTGCATCTGTGTAATCAGGCTGGTACAAACAAGCAGCTTTGAACGATTATCATTGCCGAATATTGGGCAGCGTAATACCACCCTAAGGCTTCATTCACACATCCGCAGTTGTGGTCCGCATCTGTTCCGCAATTGTGCAGAACAGGTGCAGACCAATTCATTCTCTATAGGGACGGAGTGTGCTGTCTGCATCCGCTTTTCCGGAGCGTGTTTTTCAGGTGAATTTCCAACCTTTTTGCACGTGTTTTTGCAGGAAAAACACATGCACCAGATGTTTGGCGTTTTTTCCTAGTGTACCTTTTCAATGTGGGTATGGTTTTCATGTCTATGGTGGTGTTGTTTTTTTTAAGTGTACCTAAACCATTCTATAAACTTTATTAAAACCCACTGTAAATTATATAAAATTAATTTTTGGGAATATAAGTTTTTTTTAATGTTTTCTCATTGAAATAGCCTATAGAATTTTGCAATATGTACCTCCATACACCACTGTTTATGGGAGTACAGACACCCTTACGGCCACACTGAATGTCGTACAGGCAGGAGCTCCATAGCACATCACTGCTCCTGCCTATACAAGTGCTGCTCTGCTAAAGCCTGGCTTAGAGAGGCTTTTTTATACCCAGGAAAAAGTAAAATGAAGTGAAAAATTGCGTTATTTACATTTTTCCACTTTTTTAAATAGAACAGTGCAGCTGAAATACATTTTTAAATTAAATTGTCTCCGGAACATTTTGATACAGGGGATGGTTTATGGTTGCTGGGGCTTGAAGCTGCAATGTAAGCTTCTAGATTATTAATTTTATTATTTATTTTTTAAAGCTTGTTTTTATGTATTTATTTATTTTATTTAATGCTGGTTTGTCTTATAACTAGGGCTGACATATTCGCTCCAGTTAAAGGGTATTACAGTCTCCTGATATGCAACGCAGGGCTGATCTGAATCTGCTAAGAACCAAGAGGACTTGCAGTTACCTGGAAATCAGAGGGAACACTGTACATACAGTCCTGATCAAAAGTTTAAGACCACTTGAAAAATGGCAAAAATCATATTTAGCATTGCTGGATCTTAACAAGGTTCCAAGTAGAGCTTCAACATGCAACAAGAAGAAATGGGAGTGAGACAAAACATTTTTTTGAGCATTCAATTTAATGAAAACAACGAATAAACTGAAACGGGCTGTTTTTCAGCTGATCAAAAGTTTAGGACCACACCTCCAAAAAAACTAAACCCCCCCAAAACAGAAATCCAACTGCCAAACATGAACTCAGTAATGAGTAGCTCTGCCGTTATTGTTTATCACTTCAAAAATTCGTTTCGGCATGCTTGATGCAAGCGTTTCCATGAGGTGAGTGGGTACATTTCTCCAAGTGGTGAAGAAGGCCATCTACTGTCTGGAACTGTTGTCCATTTTTGTAAACTTCCATCCCCAAAGGTTCTCAATTGGATTTAGATCAGGGGAACATGCAGGATGGGCCAAAAGAGTGATGTTATTCTCCTGGAAGATATCCCTTGTCCTGCGGGCATTGTGTACTGTAGCGTTGTCCTGTTGAAAAACCCAGTCGTTACCACACAGATGAGGGCCCTCAGTCATAAGGAATGCTCTCTGCAACATCTGGACATAGCCAGTGGCTGTTTGACGCCCCTGCACTTCCTAAAGCTCTATTGTTCCACTGAAGGAAAAAGCACCCCAGACCATTATGGCGACCCCTCCACTGTGGCGCATAGAAAACATCTCAGGTGGGATCTGCTTGTCATGCCAGTAACGTTAGAAACCATCAGGACCATCCAGGTTAAAAATTTTCTCATCAGAGAATAAAACTTTCTTCCACCTTTGAATGTCCCATGTTTGGGGCTCTCTTGCAAAGTCCAAACGAGCAGTTCTATGGCGTTCAAGGAGACAAGGTCTTTGAAGACATTTTTTGTTTTTGAAGCCCTTCAGTCTCAGATGCCGTCTGATGATCGTTATTTTCAATTAATTGAATGCTCAAAAAATGTTTTGTCTCACTCTCATTTCTTCTTGTTGCATGTTGAAGCTCTAATTGGAACCTTGTTAAGATCCAAGAATGTAAATTATGATTTTTTGCCATTTTTCAAGTGGCCTTAAACTTTTGATCAGGACTGTCAAGTGGCCTTAAACTTTTGATCAGGACTGTATATGATTACTATGACTGGACAAGGAAACAGCACTGATGCTCCCTGATCTGTGCACACAGATATACAGTGATAGAGAAAGCATGGATGGTAAATAAAAAAACTGGTCTGCCTTCTCAATCGGGATGCAAAAGAGAATTAAACACAGTGCACCTTGAACAGTATTGTTTGTATAGATTGTGGGATGGCGCAAAAGCGAGTGATTGGGTGCTCAACTTTGATGGTTGTGCAAACAACAGACACAACCCTAGTGTCGACAAATAAGCAGAATCCCAGCTGCTGCATAATCCTCTGAATAAAGAGTCACATGAACAAGAAAAGATAAGAAGGGACTTGACCACACCTCTGGTACTGAGAGGTCATCAAATAAAGTTCATCCAAGATAAAATGCTTTATTGGGACTACATGTTTCAGTACTAAACCAGTGCCTTCATCAGGCCTGAAATGAATAGTCCCAAAAAAGCTTCCATCTTGGATGAACTTCGTTTGAAAACTTCTCAGGATCAGTGGCATGATTTAATACCTACTTACCTCTTCTTGATCATGGGATTCTCAATAGGGAGCCGACTGTCACTGACAACTAGTTCCCCGCTCCTGTAGCTGCACAATCTCTCTGCAGACATCTCGGCATATAGAGTTCCGTCGTCGGGGCTCTATGCCGGAAGAATCCTGATCAATTTTATCCTAATGCATTCTGAATGGAGAGAAATCCGTTCAGGATGCATCAGGATGTCTTCAGTTCCGGACCGGAACGTTTTTTGGCCGGAGAAAATACTGCAGCATGCTGCGCTTTTTGCTCCGGCCAAAAATCCTGAACACTTGCCGCAAGGCCGGATCCGGAATTAATGCCCCGGGAGCCGCACGGACTGTAAGTATACCGCTCCCCCGCTCCCCACTACTACTATGGCAACCAGGACTATAATAGCGTCCTGGCTGCCATAGTAACACTGAAAGCATTTTGAAGACGGATCCGTCTTCAAATGCTTTCAGTTCACTTGCGTTTTTCCGGATCCGGCGTGTAATTCCGGCAAGTGGAGTACACGCCGGATCTGGACAACGCAAGTGTGAAAGAGGCCTTAGGGCTACAAACATGAATTTGGTCTGGCGTTATTTTATACCACTGAAAGGATGTCACAGAAAGTGCTTGCATTATTTTTCAAAGAGTGTGTATGTGTTTTTTTATGGCACTTTCTTAGTTTTTTTGTTTGGATGATGATTTTTTTTTTTAAGCTTCATAGCTTCAACATGCTGCATTTAAAAAAACGCCATACACATGAAAAATGGCACCAAATTGAAAAAAACACCACTGACAAAAAAAAATCTTGTGTGTACTGCATTTCATATTTCCCAGACTTTCAGCATCTGGAGCTGGTGTTCATTCAGCAAAAAAACGCTAGTGCAGAAGATACCACCGCCAAAGTGGTGAAAAACGCCACAGAATCCTCATGTGAATCCAACATTAAAAGACATTTTCTAAATGTGGGATATATTTATATATCTATCTATTTATATTTATAATAGACCATGATTTAGACTGATATTTTCTTTCCACGGCATGCATTATACTGTACAGAAGTTTAATGTTTGACTATAATCCAAAAACATCATTGATCTATGTTTGTTTAGCCGTTTTAACCCTTCATCATTGCATCAAAGCCAGAAGTTTATCTCAGACTTTTATCATTACGTTGTTGTTTTTTTGGCCAACATTCTATGCTGATTCATTTCATAACATATCTTTAGGCCGTCGGAGCTCCCTTTTCCCATGAAGAGCTCAAAGTTCCCTGCATAAACAATGAGCTAAAGTCAATCTGTCAGGTCTCTTATGCTTCCAATCTAAGAGCAGTTTCTGTAAGAGAGGGAGATGCTGAGCTTGGGGGATATATTGTTTTTATGATGTGATTCAGTATTTTAATGAAAAAGAAAAGAAAAGCTGTAGCCAGAAATCATCGAAAAAGCCTGCGAGTTCTGCTATTCCCGACAAACGCGGCCTGATTGACATTTTCCCGTATAAGATAGTATGCACTGCTGTCAATCACTATGTTTGGCAGTGGGAGCAGGACTCTGTGTTCTTTAGGATTCCTGGCAGTTTGTAAACTGCTTTTTACGTGCAAATACCAATTCAAATTCTAGAACACTATATAGTAACTATATACCTATATTAGAATAGGTGACTTGAAACTCCATAGGAAAAACTGAGCTCTGAAAAAAAGAGGTTTGCTATGCTGAAGGTAAAGGGGTTGTTCAAGGGTAGAAAACATGGCAGCTTTCTTATACAAACAGCACAACACCTGTCCACAGGTTGTGCGTGGTATTGGAGCTACTTTCCACTGAAGTGAATGGGAATGAGCTGCAAAACCACACACAATCTGTGGACAGGTATGGGGCACTTTTTTGGGGGGACAACAACCATGTTTTCCAAATCCTGAAGTGATGGTGAGCAGTCATTGGTGTAGACTACGTTCATTTACTTTTCTTTAGTACTATGAACACTGTAGATTTATGAAACCACTCACTGACTGATGTCCACAAAAATGATCTGACAGGTCCATCTGCCTTTTGTCCAATGTTTTTTTGGCAGCTTTAAAGAGGTATTCCCATCACAGTCAATGGGTGCATATCACTGGAATATGCCTCATTTGTCTTATAGGTGCTGGCCCTACCTCTGGGACCCGCACCTACGCAGAGAACGGTGCGGGCAGAGCAGCGGGTTTCCCGGGGTCCGGCCACCGCCAAGCTCTCTCCCCATAGAAGTGAATGGAAGCACGGTGCGAGCAAGCCACCGCTCCCATTCATTTCTAACAGGGCCGACGGAAATAACTGAGCCAGCTCGGCTATTTTCGGCAGCCCCATTCACATGAAAGGAGGTCGGCTGCCCATTATAAGTTGACATGGTCCACTGGTGCTAGACTTGAGTCACAAAGTAAGGCCTCATGCAGATGACCGTATTTTGGATGTGCATCCAATTCCGCTTTTTTTGCGGATTGCACAAGGAAGCATTCATTTCTATGGGTCTTCAAAACATATAAATAAAAAGGACAGCACACAAATGTCATCAGCGTACCGTTCGCATCCGTATGTCCTGTAATTTATAGAACATGTCATTTTTTTGCGGACAAGATTAGCCACTCCTATTAATAGGACTGAGAAAAATGCGGAGTACACACGGAATGTAGCTGGACTTTGTGGATCCGCAATTTGCGGACCGCAATACGGACAAGGTCGTGTGTATGTAGGAAGCATAAATCTGGAGCATACATCCTGGGTAAAGTCAGTCATGTCAGAATATATGAAACAGAAAAAAAGGTCTGCTGCTACAGGTTTGTAATTCTAGCATGCGTGCTCATGATGAAGTCATATCTTATTTACAAATGATAATCATTAGGACAATTTTCCTCCAGCTGCATCCCACCAGCTTCAATTTTCATCAGCTCTCCCTACAGAGCGCCGCTTACATTGTTCAGCTAGAGGGAAGCTGTAGATCAGGCATGCTCAAACTGCGGCCCTCCAGCTGGTGCAAAACTACAACTCCCAGCATGCCTGAACAGCCCACAGCTATCAGCCTACAGCAGGGCATTGTGGGAGTTGTAGTTTTACAACAGCTAGAGGGCCGCAGGTTGAGCATGCCTGGTGTAGATAATAAACTGCAGAGAATGGTGTTACAGAGAAAAGAGTGAAGCTCAGCCATTAATTATATGAATTGAAAGAGCGATGCAGAACTTACCGCACTCTCAGGTTCAGGCAACCATATTTCATTCTCCGCAATGAGTCCCATTTTGCACATTATCTGTAAGTATTAGTAATGCATTTTACAGTTTTATCATTTCACAGTATGAAAGCACACAATGATTTAAATAGAACAGTGTCTACTAAATGTTGATTAGGGTTGACATTAAAATTTTAGATCTGCAGAATAAAATAAAAAAATTGTATGGGAATATAAAAAAAAAGGATTTTCAAGTTTAGCGTATAAAACAAATAACCCTTCCTATTCCAATTAAAATAAAGCTCTACCTTTACAGCAAATGTAAAGAATATATTAGTGATTCATATAATGAAACACATATGTGCATGCTCGTATAAGGGAAATCAGGATGAACAGCTGCTGGCCAAACAAGCCGACAGCTATAGAAGATGTATGGGCCTTCAGACCCATCAGACAATAAGACAGCTGTTTATGGCAGCCTGTGTTCGGTGACTGGGATACAGTTGAGCACAGTTTATTGTAAAACAGACTAAAATCTGCTGATCTCCCTGCATGCAAACAGCAATGAGTTGTAAAGTTACACCTAAAAAGAATGTTCCTATAACTAAATCAGCTTGTATTCAAGAGATCAGACCATTTTCAAAAATCCTTTAGTAGGATACATAAATGCATATGTGTTACACCGGAAATCTACACCAGCGTCTTGCTGGCATAGATGTCTTTTTCTGGGTCATGGATCTCCCAAAGATGTGCCAAATTTTATGGAGAGGCATGTGCTTTGTTACTAATTTTTGACGCTTCATATGCCAGCAAGCTTTCCTATTAAGACTAGTGTCAGAAACGCCAGTCTTATTACATTCCCCCCATGAAATCAATGGAGATAGGTTCCCCTTATTAATAATATTGCCTGTCACCTGCACTATACTGCCTTCACTGAGGGCAGCATAGTGCAGTGACAGACCCGCTGTCAGTGGTTTGTCACTTTTGGGATGGCAGTCGGTACTTTTAGAGTACTGATATGCCGAACCCCATGCAAGCGGTGTGACAAAGATAGGTTCTTACCTGTTGTGCATAGAAACGAATCCTGTCATCATCCAGAGGCTGGTTAAGGTGGGACAGCGAGCCTCAACAAACTCTTCTCCGAGCAGCTCTGGTGTGCACTGCGGGCTTCAGCAGGTCAGTACTCTAAAAGTACGGACTGCCATAACAGAAGAGACTGACTGCTGAAATCAGCAGTGAGGGCAGCGTAGTGCAGGTGACAGGTTCCGTTCAAGTTTTTTTTTACTATCTATTTTTTAACAGGTAAGGGTACTTTCACACAAGCGTTTTTCTTTTCCGGCGCTGAGTTCCATCCTAGGGGCTCAAATCTGGAAAAGAACTGATCAGTTTTATCCTAATGCATTCTGAATGGAGAGCAATCTGTTCAGGATGCATCAGGATGTCTTCAGTTCAGTCTTTTTGACTGATCAGGCTTTTCAGAAAACCGTAGCATGTTGTATTTTTACCTCCGGCCAAAAATCCTGAACACTTTGACTAAACGCCGGATCGGGCCTTTTTCCCATTGACTTGCATTAACGCCGGATCCGGCTTTTGCATGTTAAACCCGATAAATGTAAAAAAAGTTAAGGTCCATAAATGGAGGATCCGTTTTTGCCAATGCATTTTTACATTGTGATCAAAATCCTGATCAGGATTCAAATGTAATCAGTTTTCACACGTTATTCCGGATCCGGCGGGCAGTTCCGGTGTCGGAATTGAACGCCGGATTTAAACAACGCTAGTGTGAAAGTAGCCTAAAAGGAGATTTCAAAAATGTCCAGATCCAGGAAAAGCCTTTTAAGTGTTAATAGTTCCCTAATATATTGTGCCAGGAGTCAGAGATCTGTATTTCTCACGCAAGAGCAATCAATTTATCATCAATATGCTCCCTCTAATTGCCAAAGCATCTGTCTGGACTTTGGTATATGACAAAGTAAGTTGTTCATAACAAGACATGGATATGCCACATCACTGAAGCGAAACTGATTTGTGTGTCCCTTACAACAAATTAGGGAAAAAAACTAATATTAAAGAGGTTTTCCAGCAGGTCAGTTGGTGGGTCTGACTCCTGGCACCCCTGCTGATATGCTGTTGAGGAGGCCGTGGTTTCTTAATAGGCCAGTGACGTCACCTTCATTGGTCACATGGCATATCTGCAACTCAGACCATACTATGCTGTTTATTCACTTGAATGGGAGCAGAAATGCAATATGCCATCATGGACACTACACAGTGGGTGGAACCTTGTGCTTCTGGTTCCATCAACTGTCCCATTTTTAGCGTCGATGGATGCCCGAAACAGCCATCGGATATTGATAACCCATCCTAAGGATAAGTCATCAATATCTCCAGTCTAGAAAACCCCTTTAAGTGTTGTATACGTTATAAAAAAAAAAAGTTTTAAATAATACAAAGCAATGTTCACACTAAGGGTCCATTCACACGTCCGTGTGTGTGGATCCGCAAAACACGGACATCGGCGATGTGCGTTCCGCATTTTGCGGACGGCACATCGCCGGCACTTAATAGAAAATGCCTATTCTTGTCCGCAATTGCGGAAAAGAATAGGACATGTTCTATATTTTTTTATTTTTCGGGATCAGAATTGTGGACCCGGAAGTGCGGATCCGCAATTCCGGATCCGGGCAGCACATCTTGCTGCCCCATAGAAATATATGGGTCATGGGTCCACAATTCCGTTCCGCAAAATGCGGAACGAAATTGAGGACGTGTGAATGGACTCTTGTGTTAAGTTTTCATGTTCCATCACAGGAGCAAAAACATGGAAATAAAGGATTACTGTACATTAGAGACACCTGTAGTGCCTTACAGACACTATTAACTTATAATGGGGTCTGTCGGGTTCTGGCCTAGTGTCCGTCATTTCGTCAAATGTGACAGAGACTGCTGATGTGTGAACAGAGCATAAGAAGAATATGAAGCAATGACTGGACAAAACCAAACTACAATATACGTGTGGAGGGGCAATTAATGGATATAAAAAAAAAATTAAAAAAAATGAAAAGGGTTGGAATAGGATGCTGAAGGAGCCAGAATACAGAAATGCATATGTGAGATAGAAAGTGCAATTGGCTCCAAACTCCACTAGAGGGCTCTAAAACATAACTGCATTGAGATGATTTTTTACTGAGAAGTTATCTAAAAAAAATACACAATCGAAATGGAGCCAGATCCTCATTAAAACATTTGATTTGGAAAATGAGAAACAATGTCTGTAGATTCATGTGTTTCATTTAATTTTAATCAACATCCTCAACGTTCTACAAGAGGTTCTGTTCGCAATACTGGGGTCAGAAGAGCGGCAGAAATGTCTGTACAGATGTTCTATGGATGAAGCTGGCTGGTAATGTTTGATGGCTTGTTAATGATAATTAGAGAGACAAGCACACTGCGCCGGGCACCTTAAGGAACATGCAATAAAACTTTCAGTAGTCTCTCCATAACAATATACATTTTTTCTTTTATTTTCAATGTTTTCTATTTTATTTTTAATAAGTAGCAAAAATAATTGTGCAGAAACAGTACCTCTCTGGCGGCTCTCTCCCCAGCCTGGACTGCTCCATCCATGTATCCACTCCACTGAGTAGCGGTTTCTGTTCCAGCAAAGTAAAGCTTCCCACAGGGCTGCCGAATGACACTGTTGAGAAAGGACATGCTTTAGGCAATTCATAGTTACTCAATACACAAATTACTGTACCTAACTCCATGTTTTACATTGTATTAACACATACAAAGGATGCCAAAGCCTGTACAACAGTAAAGATGGCTGTTTCGGCCCTCCATCGACGCCAAGAATGGTACAGTTGATAGATTCTAATGCGCCTCTCCCCCTATCTGACCACAACTTACTAACCTTCTCTTCATTGGTCTCTTCTGCTGCTCCCCCGTTCCACACACTAGCACACCTCCACAGGAACCTTTAACATCTCGACTTTTGCTTGCTTTCTGACTCTCTTCTGCCACTCTCTACTATTTGTTTCCTCCAAGACCCAGATGCTGCCACCACCCTGTATAACACCACAACAAGTACAGATCTAGACACTGTTGCCCCCCTCACACACAACAAAACCTGAAAAACCAACAGACAACCCTGGCACACCAACCTGACCAAAAAACTTAGACAAGCTTCCACGGCTGCTTAGCTGCAATGGAAGAAATTCCATTCTAAAGATCAATTCACGGCATACAAGCAATCCCTCCTCATATTCAAATCCTCACTCGCTGGTGCAAAACAGGCCTACTTTTCATCTCTCATATCTTCCCTGGCCCACAGCCCTAATCAACTTTTTAACACTTTTCACTCCTTTCTCCGTCCCCCAGCGCCCCCACCCTCTTCACTCATCTCAGCTGAGGACTTTGCCACATACTTCAAACAAAAGATAGTGAACATCAGAGAAAGCTTCGGTACACAGTCCCCACAGACCCTCTACACAACTACTCAGTCCTCTTCTCCCAAAACCCGCTTCTCCACCATTACAGAAGAAAAACTCTGCACTCTACTCTCCAGATCACATCTCACCACCTGTGCACTTGACCCAATCCCATCCCACCTCATCCCTAACCTCACCACAGGGTTTATCCCAGTCCTAACTCTTTTCAACCTATCACTAACCTCTAGTGTCTTCCCCTCTGCTTTTAAACATGCTACAATTACACCCATCCTCAAAAAGCCTTCACTTGACCCATCTTTTTTGTCCAGTTATCGCCCCATATCACTTCTTCCGTATGCCTCAAAGCTACTTGAACATCATGTCCATTCTGAACTGTCCTCTCCCCTCTCCTCCTGCTCCCTCTTTGACCAGCTACAATCTGGCTTCCGACCCCACCACTCAACTGAGACTGCCCTTACCAAAGTCACCAATGACCTACTAATAGCCCAAACCAAAAAACATTACTCTGTCCTCCTTCTCCTTGACCTGTCCTCTGTCTTTGACACTGTCGACCACTCCCTTCTGTTGCAATCTCTCCCATCTCTTGGCATCACTGACTTGGCCCTCTCCTGGATCACATCATACCTCACAGACCGGACGTTTAGTATCTCCCACTCTCACACCACCTCCTGGTCTGATTCCCTCTCTGTTGGTGTCCTGCAAGGCTCTGTCCTAGGACCCCTGCTCTTCTCCATTTCCACTTTTGGCCTGGGACATCTCAGAGTCTCATGGCTTTCAGTATAACTTTTATGCTGACGACACACAAATCTACCTGTCTGGTCCAGACATCACCACCTTATTATCCAGAATACCACAATGTCTATCTTCTATATCATCCTTCTTCTCCTCTTGCTCTCTAAAACTTAACATGGATAAAACAGAATTCATCTTCTTTCCCCCAACAGACCTATCTATCTCGATCAATGGCTGCACACTCTCCCCGGTCAACGAAGTCCGCTTTCTTGGAGTGACCTTGGATTCTGCCCTCTCCTTCTGACCGCACAGCCAAGCCCTTTCCACCACCTGCTGCCTCCAACTCAAAAACATCTCCCGCATCCGTGCTTTCCTCAACTTTGAATCTGTGAAAATGCTTGTACATGCCCTCATCTCCCGCCTAGACTACTGCAACATTCTCCTCTGTGGCCTTCCATCTAGCACTCTTGCACCCCTCCAATCTATCCTCAACTCTGCTGCCCGACTAATCCACCTCTCACCCTGTTACTCCTCTGCCTCTCTAAATCCCTTCACTGCCCAGCGATTTCAGTTCAAAATAATAACAATTACATACAAGGCCGTCCACAACCTGTCCCCTCCCTACATCTCTGAGCTACTTTCTCGATACATCCCCACATGCAACATCCGATCCTCGGGGAGGGGAGGGGCTGGCAGAAGCAGCTTCCACTCTAGGATCAGATTACACTCCTTCCGAGTCCCTCCCCTCTCTGCTATTGTGTGCTGTGCTGTTTCAAACTGTGCTGCCTCCGGACAGAACGGCGCTCCGCACCCATCGTCCGGGCACCTTTGAAAACGGGCTGACAAATACCCAAGCGCCTGGACTAAATTCCTGGTCGCCATGGCGACCTGGGATTTGTCGAGCTCTGTATTAGCGGGCGTGGTGCCAATGGGAGACAGAGGAAGTGTGCACCCTCTGTCACCGCTTACATGTGGAAGACGACATTGCCCATGGCATGTAAGGGGTTAGAACAGCCCGGATCAGCGCTCCTGCAAGTCCGGGCTGTTACAGCAGGAGCGCGGCTCTCATGTAAGAGTCAAGTCCCCTCTCTCTGCTAAACCGGAGCCCGTGCATCGCTTAGACTAGGCCGCCATAAAAAGGTGGCGGTCCATCCTAAGGCCCCCTAGTGACTGTTGTAAAAAGGTGGCCACTAAGGGGCGATGAAAAAACGAACTGAAAAAAAATTAACATAGGTAAAGTGTGTCAGAGGGTTATCTGGCTGATGGTCGGTTTATATTTTTTTATTGACTAATCACCCAGCCCTAATGGGGAGCAGTCTGTGTAACTTCGTATGAGAGTAAATTAACAGTTATTAATAATATGATAAATAATGGAAAATCACGGCCTATATATAATCCACTTATAAATCTTAAGTCATGGAACTCAATAAATACACTGCCTGTCCAAAGAAAATGTTGCCACAAAAAAAAAAAAAAAAAGTCACACTAATATTTTGTTGGACTGCCTTTAGCTTTGATTACGGCACGCATGCGCTGTGGCATTGTTTCGATAAGCTTCTGCAATGTCACAAGATTTATTTCCATCCAGTGTTGCATACATTTTTCACCAAGATCTTGCATTGATGATGGTAGAGTCTGACTGCTGCACAAAGCCTTCTCCAGAACTTCCAAAAGATTCTCAATGGGGTTAAGGTCTGGACTCTGTGGTGGCCAATCCATGTGTGAAAACAAAGTCTCATGCTCCCTGAACCACTTTTCCACAATTTGTGCCTGATGAATCCTGGCGTTTTCATCTTCAAATATGCCCGTGCCATCAGGGAAGAAAAAATCCATTGATGGAATAACCTGGTCATTCAGTATGTTCAGGTAGTCAGTTGACCTCATTCTTGGAGCACATACTCTTGCTGAACCTAGACCTGAACAACTGCAGCAACCCCAGAACATAGCACTGCCCCCACAGGCTTGTACAGTAGGCACTAGGCATGATGGGTGCATCACTTCATCTGCCTCTCTTCTTACCCTGATCCGCCCATCATTCTGGAACACGGTAAATCTGGACTCATCAGACCACATGACCTTCGAGTCCAATCTTTATGCTCCTTAGCATATTGAAGCCTTTTTCTGCTGGTTTGCCTCACCGATTAGTGGTTTTCTTACGGCTAAACAGCTGTTCAGTCCCAATCCCTTGAGTTCCCTTCGCATTGTGCGTGTAGAAATGATCTTACTTTCACTATTAAACATAGCCCTGAGTTCTACAGTTGTTTTTCTTCGATTTGATTTCAAACGTTTAAGTGATCGCCGATCATGATCATTCAGGATTTTTTTCCTGCCACATTTCTTCCTCTAATACGATGGGCCCCCCACTATCCTTACAGTTTTTAATAATGTGTTGGACAGTTCTTAAAGAGGACCTTTCACTACTCTACAAACTAAAAACTAACTATACCTGTGGGCAGAGCGGCGCCCAGGGGTCCCCCTGCACTTACTAGTAAGTCTGGGCGCCGCTCCGTTCGCCCGGTATAGGCTCCAGTGTCTGCGCTCCCTCTGACTGACTTCTTGTAGGAGGCGTGTCCCTTGCTGCACTGCTGGCCAATCGCAGCGCACAGCTCATAGCTTGGCTGTACGAGCAAGGGTTAAAAGCCAAACCAAACTCAATATGTATGGCCCTGATTCTGTATTTTACGACCACATATGGGGTGTTTCTGTAAAGTACTGTACGGGCACACGGCAGGGCACAGAAGGAAAGGAATGCCATACGGTTTTTGGAAGGCAGATTTTGCTGGACTGTTTTTTTTTGACACCATGTCCCATTTGAAGCCCACCTGATGCAACCCTAGAGTAGACACTCCATAAAAGTGACCCCATCTAAGAAACTACACCCCTCAAGGTATTCAAAACGGATTTTACAAACATCGTTAACCCTTTAGGTGTTCCACAAGAGTTATTGGCAAATGGAGATGAATTTTCAGAATTACATTTTTTTTGCAAATTTTCCATTTTAATCCATTTTTCCCAGTAACAAAGCAAGGGTTAACAGCCAAACAAAACTCAATATTTATGGCCCCGATTATGTCGTTTACAGAAACACCCCATATGTGGTCGTAAACAGCTGTACGGGCACACAGCAGGGCGCAGAAGGAAAGGAATGCCATACGGCTTTTGGAAGGCAGATTTTGCTCGACTGTTTTTTTTTTTACACCATGTCCCATTTGAAGCCCCCCTGATGCACTCCTAGAGTAGAAACTCCAAAAAAGTGGCCCCATTTTAGAAACTACGGGATAGGGTGGCAGTATCGTTGGTACTAGTTTAGGGTACATATGATTTTTGGTTGCTCTATATTACACTTTTTGTGAGGCAAGATAACAAGAAATAGCTGTTTTGGCACAGTTTTTATTTTTTGTTATTTACAACATTCATCTGACAGGTTAGATCATGTAATATTTTTATAGACCAGGTTGTCCCGGATGCAGCGATACCTAATATTTTTTATTTATTTATATAAGTTTTACACAATGATTTCTTTTTTGAAGCAAAAAAAAAATCATGTTTTAGTGTTTCCATAGTCTGAGAGCCATAATTTTTTCAGCTTTGGCGATTACCTTGGGTAGGGTATGATTTTTGCAGGATGAGATGACCGTTTTATTGGCACTATTTTGGGGTGCGTGTGACTTTTTTATTGCTTGCTATTACACTTTTTGTGATATAAGGTGACAATTTTTTTTTTATTTAGCACAGTTTTTATTTTAAATTTTTTACGGTGTTCATCTGAGGGGTTAGGTCATCTGATGTTTTTATAGAGCCGGTTGATACGGATGCGGCGATACCTAATATGTATACTTTTTTTTTATTTATGTAAGTTTTACACAAGGATTTCATTGTTGAAGCAAAAGAAAACAATCATGTTTTAGTGCAGGCATCCTCAAACTGCGGCCCTCCAGCTGTTGTAAAACTACAACTCCCACAATGCCCTGCTGTAGACTAAAACCTGTACTGTAGGCTGTCCGGGCATGCTAGGAGTTGTAGCTATGCAATAGCTGGAGGACCGCAGTTTGAGGATGCCTGTTTTAGTGTTTCCATAGTCTGAGAGCCATATTTTTTTCAGTTTTTGGGCGATTACCTTGGGTAGGGTAATTTTTTACGGGATGAGATGATGGTTTTATTGGCACTATTTTGTGACTTTTTGATCGCATGCTATTACAATTTTTGCGATGTAAGGTGACAAAAAATGGTTTATTTTGCACAGTTTTTATTAATTTTTTTTTTACAGTGTTCATCTGAGGGGTTAGGTCATGTGATATTTTTATAGAGCCGGTCGATACGAACGCGGCAATACCAAATATGTATACTCCCCCCCCCCCTTCCCTATTTTTTAGTAACTTTATTTGGGGAAAATTACGTTTTAGTTTATTTTTACTTGAAACTTAATTTTTTTGGCGGAAAACTTTATTTTTTAAACTTTTTTTTTTTCACTTTTTTTTTGTCCCACTTTGGGACTTGAACTTTTGGGGGTCTAATCCTTTACGATGCATTCCAATATTTCTGTATTGGAATGCATTGTCTGTATGATTAATACTGTGTGTATTACTCATACAGCTTCCGGCCTGTGAGATCCAGGGGGCTGGATCTCACAGGCTTGTCACCGGAAGGCAGCGCAATGCCTTCCTTAGGCATCGTGCTGCCTTCCATGCCATCGGGTCCCCCCTATAGCCGTATGGGGACCCAATGGCACCGCCACACGTCGCCGCAAACTGCGGTTTGCGGCAATTGCCGACACGGGGGTGTCACGGGTCCCCCCCGCCCCGCGCATTTAGCCAAGGTGCCTGCTCAATAATTTGAGCAGGCACTGGGTTCCGATCACCGCCGCCTGTACGTACAGATACGTCATGGGTCCTTAAGGACTCGGGAAGCATGCCGTACCGGTACGTCATAAGTCCTTAAGGGGTTAAGAAATGAGAAGCAACTCACTGCACCAGTTGGGGTTACATAACCTATCGCCAGCTGAAAGATAATCGCCCATGCAGTAATTATCCAGAAGGAGGCTCATACCCATTTGCTTAGTTAAATGCAGGTGGCGACTTTTTTTTATTTTTTTTGGACAGGCAGTGTATTATCTTAAATTATTTAATGCTTGGTGTCAAGTCAGGGAAATAGACATTAACTTTTTCATTGTCCTAGACCAGCATGGATGCAGATATTCTTCTTGCAGACATTCTCCCTGCCAAAGAAAACCCATTACCTACCCAGGCAAATTGTAGAAAATTACAGGAAATATGTATTTATATACCACTGTTTTGGATCGCATAGTTTACAAAAAACTTCACCTAGTTCCCTAACTTCTCTGCTCACATGCTACAGAACCTTCTAGGGAACATTGCTCATCACACTAATGCTGACTGGGCTGCTAGAGCCTCATTGGTGGGTCACTTAAAGGAACAATAAGCACAGAAAATGGCCTTCATCTGCTTTATTTCCTTGGTCTTATTTGTCTCACATTAAAACTGAGGAATATATTTAAAAAAATTCTCTCTGTCCCAGGTTACTTATGTCCCCCTCTTTCGTTCCACAGGACTTACTTTTTCCTGTCTGCAGTAGGACAAAAAGACAGTTAAACCACACAGCTGCTAAACTCCACCCTGAGTCAGTCTACAGCCAAAGATGGAGCAGATAGGGATTAACCCCTTTGCTTTCTGCAGGATTTCTACAAGACTGTCAGGATAATGCAAAAGTATTACATAGTGAAAAATGAGGGCAACTATACTTCATGTTTCCTTTTAGCATTCAAACCTATGTTCAGTGTTCCTTTAAGAGACCCAGAAATGCAGCTGAAAGATATAGGCAAGCTGCAACCTTTAGCCTTTAAGAAAAGTTGTGCTGGGCGATAGATGGGGCCAAGCTGAACTTTTGAAGCCAAGGCGTATGAGCTTTTTGATACACCCCTTCATGATTCTTTAAAGGCTATGCACACCTTTGGGGGCATTTTTTTAAAATATTATTGCATTGTTCTCATTTTGAGCTAAAAATAATTTTTTTAATTGGTAGTCACTTTTTGCGTATATAGCTGCTATGCTCTGGTAGCAGCCTCTGAATTTTCTCTCTTTTCCGTCAGTTGGGGAGCTGGCGGCTCCTTATCTCTGCTCTATGACATTATAAACGCTTATTATAACTCGGTTCTTATCTTACTGATAAGAATGCGGCTTAAATAAGTGTTTATGACCACTTAGTAGTTTAGAGATAAGGTTTAATAGATGACCGGCTCAATATTTTCAATAAAGGCCAATTGAAAAAATTATTTTTAGCTAAAAATTAGTAAAATGCAATCATAAACAAAAATTGCCTACGAAGGTGTACATAGCTTTTAATTCGAGATGAGCAAAGTTTTAAAAAATTCGATTTGCAGAATTTTTCGGGAAAAATTTAATTAGATCCGAATATATTTGTGGCGAATTACATAAAAAAACTGCTATTTCCTGGCTGCTGAGAGCCTTTATAGTGGTGTAGAACACTGTGCCTTGCAGTAACACGCATAGGGAGTCTGCTTTGGTAATGAAATAATACTGCAAGTCCGTATGACATGCAGATGACCGGTGTCGCTCTAAGCATCACTGCACACTTCACTTATTAGGGCAGTCACGGAGCCAAAACTGACCAAATAACTGAATTATCAACTCAGCCTTACAGGTCGATGTTAGCGCCAAGAAGAAGCGTACTTCTTTTACACCATCACCAGATGATTCCACATAGATGTCTACAGAACCTGTTCTATTAAACGAGTATACAAGAAGATCCTGTCTGTGGAGCATACGCCTTCACTCAGTCAGCATTTGCTCAATCCATCAGTATTGGTAATGCCCAAAAAAAACAGGAGTGGATGTAAAACAGAGATGACACATGAATAGAATATTTGCATGTCTTCTGTGTTTTGTACCCACTCCTGTTTTTGGCTACCAAATCATAAGCCAATTCTGATGGGACCATACAGGTCTTACAGCTGCTACACAGACAGGATACGTTGTGCTTCTCATTTTAACTTCCTTCTGACAGATCAGAAGAAATATCAAATAATTCATGATGTCAGCCAGGCCGAAAGAAAAATAGTGGTCCAGTCATGAAGGGGAGGGTGGGAACAGCATGAGAAGTCCACAGAGTGAACCTATGACATAGTGGTGAAGTGAAAACAGCATGTAGAGACAACAAAGTGGCACAATGACAGAGTCTGGAGGTGGCGGCAGTATGAGGAGGCCACCAAGTGGCACAACGACAGAGTCTGGAGTTGGCAGCAGTATGAGGAGCCCACCGAGTGGGACAATGACCGAGGCTGGAGGTGGCGATGTCAAGAGAAAGACACCGAGTGGCACAATGACAGAGTCTGGAGGTGGCGGATGCAGCAGCAGCATCAGGAGAAGGCCACCCAAAAAATTTGAAAGACAAAATTTCACCACAACGTCATTCCGTTCATACAGCAAAAGGATTTTTGCAGTCACCCATCAACATTACAAAAAAAAACAACACTTTGAAAGAGTGGCACAACAACAGAGTCTGGAGAAGGCAGCAGCATAAGTAGGCCACAGAGTGGCAAGGTAACATAGTGTGGAGATGGCAGCAGCATGAGGAGTCCACAAAGTGGCAAGGTGACATAGTTTGGAGATGGTAGCAGCAGCAGCTGCATCAGGAGACCACAAAGTGACCCGGTAACAGAATTGGGCAGTGGGTGGCAATACCAGTACCCGCTGATGAAGGTGGGTGAAATAAGGAGCACTTGGCATCAGATGTGTGGCATCATGCGGGTTGCAGCATCAAAGTAATAGCTGAAGTAGGTAGTCAGAAGAATCCAGTCTCTTGTATCAAAGTGTTGGTGTGGCACCATGGATTATCTAGTCTGATGCATCAGGAATTTGTGGATGGAAATCCTGGCTTATCCACGCCATGTGTATGCCACCACCTGCTGGTTCAGATTCTGCTCTACGTCTAGATGCTGCTGGTGAGAGGATTCTTCACTATGCAGGTGAAGAAAGCTACTCATCAGCAAGACTCAGGCTTCTGCTGATGGAGCTGGTACTGCTCCTGCCACCCTACCCCTCCCCAGCAGCCATGGCAGTGCAACATCAGACCTACGAGAGGATGGATGATGGCACAGATAGGCAGCGGCCAATTGACTACATAGGATGTCTCTGTAGTAGTTCAGTTAGTCCTCCCTCTCGGGGGGTCTACAAAGGCCCCCATTCTGGACCGGTAACGAGGTTGAGAACCAGAAGTCATCCCTCTGCAGAATGGTGACAATTCGGCTGTCACTACGCAAGCAAGTAAGCACGCAAAGTGCCATTTGTGCAAGTGATTCGGAGGGACTCCCTGCCTTAATCTCCACTGCATACTGCCACAGTGTGTCCGGGTCCTCTGTCTGGTCTTCCTCATTGCCCTGTAGCTCCTCTGGCTGCTCCTCCTGTCCTGTCAGCTGAGTAGAAAAACCACCCCTCTGGCTACACATTGCCTGTGCTCCAATGTCCTCCTCCCCCTCCTCCAGTTCAGCCCCCACAGGACTCATGTGGCCGTGAGATTGAGGCGCCACGTCTCCTGTGCTCTGACCAGCCATTGTTACCAGCATCTGTTCCAGGACATGAAGCAGTGGAATGACGTTGTTTATTCTGTAGTCCTGGCGACTGAAAAATAACGTGGCCTCCTCAAAGGGCCTGAGCAAATGGCAGGTGTAACGCATGAGCTGCCACTGGCTGACATCGAAGTTACACAGTGGAGTACTCCTATCCGCTTGCATCATCAAGAAATCGTTGATAGCATTTCTCGGTTTGTATAGTCGGTCCAACATATGAAGGGTGGAATTCCAATGGGTGGAAACATTGCATATCAGCCTATGTTGGGGGATGCTGTTCTGCTGCTGCAGCTCAAGGAGGGTGTGGTTTCAGGTGTACGAGTGGCTGAAGTGCATGCAAAGTTTCCTGGCCACTTTTAGGATGTCTTGTAGATGGGTGGAAGACTTCAGAAACTGCTGACAACCAGATTGAACACGTGTGCGATGCAGGGCGCATGGCTCAGCCTTCCTTGACGCAGCGCCGACACCATGTTTTTCCCGTTGTCGTTCAGCATGGTTCCGATTTTCAGTTGTCCCCTGTGCGACTCCATTTGCCAAGGTAAACCAGGTGCAGAACAGTGTGACACCGCCAAGCCATGCACATGTGGTATACTGGAGGGGCACTGTGACTTGTCCCTGCAGTGGAGGCTGAGGACATGGTGGAGGATGAGGAGGCAGACATTGTCGCATGAACAACGGCGTGACAACGTGGAAGCGTAAGCGGCATCACCTAGCCAAGTTACTGGTGTGGCTGTGCAGGAACCACATTCACCTAGTGGACCGTAAAGGACATGTATTGTCCCTGATCGTAGTTACAGCTCTACACGTTGGTGCTGCCGTGCACTTTGGCAAACACCGACAGCCTAAACGACTGGCCCACCTTCTGTTCTACATGTGTGTGGAGGGCTGGTACTGCCTTTTTCGCAAAGAAATGACGGCTTGGGACTCTCCACCTTGGCGCAGCACAAGCCATCAGTTCTCTGAAAGGTGCAGAGTCCACCACTAGGAAAGGGAGGGACTGCAGCACCAGCAACTTGCACAGGAGCACGTTCAGCTTCTGCGCCGTGGGATGCGTGCAGGCATACTGCTGTCTCTTGGCACTCGATTCGGTGATTGATTGCTGACGGAATGACTGACGAGGAGTAGGAGCAGGAGCAACTGGACCAGCAGAAGATGGGATTGACAGACAGCTCCCTTCGGCTGAGGTGGTGGAGCCTTGACTGGCTGAAACTGGGTGCGTGCCACTGGGTGATGTAGCGGTAGCTGCTTCGGGCTGGACCAACACATCAGAGCCACTGTTCTCCCATGACGCTGCATACAGTATGTTGACGCAGGGCCGTGGTGCCAACATTGGCACCCTGCCCACATATTCTACATATGGCCATGTTGACCTCATCTGGCGGCTTCACAAAAAACTGCCACACCGCCGAGTACCTGATTTTCCCCCCAACACTACTCACTGGCTGACTGCTACCGCCGCTGCTTCCTTGAACCCGTGCACCACTCCTTTCTGGGCAGGTAGGCTGCTGCAAAGCGAGTGGTATACCCCGTGCCCATTTGGCTCCCGACCTCCCACACCCTGCAGACTCCCGGCCACGCTAGCGACTTGCTGTCTCCGCCACTGGCTCACGGGCAAGCTGCCACTCTCTTCTCCTGATCATGACGAAGCCCCTTCTTCACCCTGGCTCCCAAGGGCGATCGGCTTCATCATCATCGAGTAGTGTCTGCACATCACTAATGTCCTCCTCCACGGTCTCTGGGTCAGGAGCCTGACCGCTCGCAACACACGCTCCCGTGCCACTCTCCTCGTCACTACTTGCCCGCCTAGCAGAGGAAGCGGCGGATATCTTCTCCAGATCTTGGCTGAGCTGTAGCTGCTGACTGTCCTTTGGTAGCTCTTCCTCGGTGAAAAGTGGAACTGAGTCTACAGAATATAGTACTTCTCACGGTGAGGTAACAGAAAATGCAGGTTGAGGACAGATGAGGGCACAGGGCCTTCTCCCGGGCAATGCCAACTAAGGGTTGTGTCTGATGAACCCACCGACTGTTGGCTGGGGGTGTCTGATGTCACTTGGGATGACGTGGATGACCGAGTTAACCAATCAAGAACCGCTGGGTTGCTGGTCAAGACACGACTGCTAGATTAGACCGGGAGCTCAGGTGTCTCGCTTCGACTCCTGCTGCCACGCCCCTTACTCTGCTGCGATATTTGCTTGCACCAGAAACATTTAGGCCTCTGGCACTCCTCTGCCTGACATATTTGTACCTGAAATAAACGAATTAAATGGAAATTAAAACACCCCTAAAAGAGACTAATATATTTTTCTTTTTGTACTGAAATAGTTCACTAAACGCTTTCACCACAATTAACTGCAGAAATGCATTGAGAATATATTATTCTTGTTGTACTGAAATACGACCATATACGCTTTGACCAGAAAAAAACTGCAGCAGTGAACTAAGAATATATATTTCTTGTTGGACGAAAATAGGCCACTATACGCTTTGACCCCCCAAAAAAGTAAGAATCTGATTAAAGTGCGTGTATATATTTTTTTAAGTACTGAAATAAGCAACTCTACGCTTTCAACAGAAATCACTGCAGCAGTGCACTGAGAATATATATTTCTTGTTGCACTGAAATTGGCCATTATACGCTTTGACCAGAAAAAAATTAGAGTGAAGTGTGTACATAGTTTTCTTGAAGTACTGTAATATGCCCATATACGCTTTAACCAGAAATACAGATGTGTCCACACTTAACTGATCACTTATCTCAACATGTCCTGAGATGTATGTCACGAAATGACGTTATATCTAAATTGGATTAATTGCAATATAACGTTCAGACAGCAGGTGGTGCTTTGTGTTACTAGCTATAAAACGTTCAGACAGCAGGTGGCTCCTTGTGTTACTAGCTAAATACCTGAACTTAAGGTAAAGATCTGGTAATGGAATTACAATTGTGAAATTTGGCCAGGTTCATATCAGGTCTTTGTCTTACATACATTTAACATATATAAAAATATATTGTATACATTAAACAAATCCCACCAATGGATGCTCTTTTTCTTTACTGTGCAAAGATTACCATAGTTTTTGACCTGTGCCATTGTTCACTACAATTCTATATGCCGTATACTATGATTTAGATACACTTGGTCTTGGTGTCAGTATACAGTGCTAGTCTAGTATTATATTTATTATATTCAAAATAACACACACTAACCACAGTATTATGCAGAGATTATTATATACTTTTAACAGTCCCATTACATGTTACAAATGTACATAATACAATTCAGACACATTGGGTGACAGTATATACCACAATTTTTGCATGACATTTGAAATACATATTTATTATTATTGTCTGCTGAGCTGTGCATCTAATCCCATTATGTGTGATACTGCCTGCAGAGTCCTGTGTCTAAGCCTATTGTGTTTGATACTGTCTGCTGAGCTGCATATCTAATCCTATCATGTGTGATACTGCCTGCTGAGCTGCGTAGCTAATCCTACCATGTGTGATACTGTCTGCTGAGCTGTGTATCTAATCCTATCATGTGTAATACTGTCTACAGAGTCGTGTATCTAATCCTATTGTGTTTGATACTGTCTGCTGAGCAGTGTATTTAATTCTACCATGTGTGATACTGTCTGCACAGTTGTGTGTCTAAGCCTATTGTGTTTGATACTGACTGCTGAGCTGTGTATCTAATCCTATCATGTGTGATACTGCCTGCTGAGCTACATATCTAATCCTACCATGTGTGATACTGTCTGCTGATCTGGGTATCTAATAAGACCATGTGTGATAAAGTGCAGTGGGCATATATTTTTATTTTTTTACTGTAATATGCCCCTATACCCTTTCAACAGAAATAACTGCAGAAGTGAACTGAGAATATATTTTTCTTGTTGTACTGAACTACGGCCCTATACGCTTTCACTAGAAATAACTGCAACAGTGCAGTGCGTATATATGTATATTTTTATGAAATACGCCCCTATACGCTTTCAACAGAAATAACTGCAACAGTGTAGTGCGTATATATTTTTCATTTTTTACTGTAATACGCCCCTATACACTTTCAACAGAAATAACCAACAGTGCAGTGCGTACATATTTTTATTTTTTTACTGTAATACGCCCCTATACGCTTTCAACAGAAATAAATGCAACTGTGCAGGGCGTATATATTTTTCTGTTTTTCACTGAAATACACCCCTATACACTTTCAACAGAAATAAATGCAACAGTGCAGTGCAGTGCATATATATATATATATATATATATATATATATATATATATATATAGTTTTTTTTACTGTAATACGCCACTATACGCTTTCAACAGAAATATCTGCAACAGTGCAGTGCGTATATATTTTTCTTTCTTTACTGAAATATACCCCTATACGCTTTCACCTGAAATAACTGCAGAAGTAAAATGTGCACATATTTTTCTTGTAGTACTGAATAAGATACTAAGATAAAGGCTTCTAAATAGAGATGAGCGAACTTCTGTTTTAAGTTCGGCGTCTAAAGTTCGGGTTTGGATTCGCGGAGAATCCCGATCTGGAACCGGATATGGATTCCGACTTCCGTTGTGGTCCGTGGTAGCGGAATCAATAATTGGCCATTATTGATTCCGCTACCACGGACCACAACGGAAGTCGGAATTCATATCCGGTTCCAGATCGGGATTCTCCGCTAATCCAAACCCGAACTTTAGACGCCGAACTTAAAACAGAGGTTCGCTCATCTCTACTTCTAAAGGCTTTTCAACATAAGACTTGCAGCTCAATAACAAATTGATGGAATGACAGAGCTGTCTAATGGCTATTTGGATCCCCAAATAATCTCTCCCTGCCCTTGTAAATCACTTTCCTATCAACGTCCCTAGCACCTTCTGACATCTCTCCCTGCACTAAGATGCTGTGAAGTGAATCCTCCCTATCCTTTCCCTGCACTTATAAATCGTTTTTCCTGTCTTTTTTTTTTCCACAATCATTTTTCCACTTGCTGTCCCTTGCGTCTGCCCCTGACTCTGAACGCTGGAAAATGGCAGAATGTAAAATGGCTGCAGTATTTATAGGGCTGTGACATTACACTGGCTGGCTGCTGATTGACATGCCTGCATGCGGCCAATCTGGGTGATTCCGCCTTCCCAGAGTTCCTTGCCCCATGTCCTCAGTCCTCACACGTGTAGCCGCCATTTTAGGAAAATTGCGATTCGTTAGTACGAAGTTTGAGGAAATTCGCATTAGTTGAGAATCGAATTTTTACTAAAATTCTAAACAAATTCCACTTCGTCAGCTACTTTTAATGAATGATCCAGAGATTATGGTGACAGACACTCTTTAAATTATATAAATTATCTCAAGTATTTATCATTATCTAGACAATTTACCAATGCAAAGTTCTGAGAAAGCATTCTCCATAATTTTTATATAATATATTTATTTTGTCAGATCCTCTTTATGCTTTCTTCTAATTTTTCAAAAGTGACAAAAAAATTACAGATCATAGATCCTGTCACCTAGAAAGAAATGCACATAAGCTCTCCGTAGCTAGTCAGTTCTTAAATCTTCTCAACGTACCCACATTGCAAAAACACGAGCAGTCTCTCATTTTACACTGATTTACTCCACATTACCTTCCATACTGTGTCATGATTCCTGGTGGAAAGTAGGCAGTGTAACAGCCCCCAGAATACTGTTCCTCGCTCCAATTCTTTTCCTCATAATGTACAGGCTATTCAATAACAAACAGGCCATTTAGTAGTCGTATACTAAACATAAATTACTACATAAATAAGAATGGTAAAAAAGGTGTCATTTAAAAGGGTTTTCCAAGACTTAAATACTGATGGTCTATCCTCTGAAAAGGTCATCGGTCTCCGATTGACACCCGGGACCCCCACCGATCAGCTGACTGAGAATGCACTGTCACTCCTGTGAGCGCTGCGACCTTCTCCCTTCTCATCAAACACAGTGCTGTACATTGTATAGACCCATTAACTTCTATGGGGATGAGCTGTGCCTAGGCCAAGGGTGGGCAACCTGTGGCACTCCAGCTGTTGTGAAACAACTCCCATCACAACAGCTAGAGTGCTGCAGGTTGTCCACTCCTGGCTAGGCCATATGAACGTGATGTCACACAGCCTAAGAAAAGCTCGAGAAGGCCATGTCACTACTGCGAGCGCTGCTGCTTTCTCATATAGCTGATCGGCTGGAGTCCCAGGTGTCAGACCCCCACAGATCAGATTCTGATGACCTAGGTTAGATCGTCAGTATTAATGTCTTAGAAAACCCCTTTAATTTAAGAAAATAAATATTCCACTGTCTTCCACATACAAAGAAAGCCTAGAGCAGTGGTGGAGAACCTATGGAAAAATACTATGGTGTACAAATATGCCTTAGACTTTTACTGCCATTCATCAGAGCAGGGCGCGCTGTGAACAACACAGGCAGCTCATTGAATGTGGGCAACACAGGCAGCTCATTGAATGTGGGCAAGCTATTATAGCTAAATGATAAAGTACATGGAAGATATACTATAGTGGACTGTAGTATTTAGGTTAAATTGCCGTGTTGACACTTTGCGATAAATAAGTGGTTTTGGGTTGCAGTTTGGGCACTTGGTCTCTAAAAGGTTCACCATCACTGGCCTAGAGCAAAGTCTCTGCTTCTAAATTGAAAATAAAATAAAAAGAATATAGACCTCTTAAGAAATACAGATAGTAAATGCTATAGAACCTTGCATTTTTCAGCAGATTAAGGAGGGATCAGAATGTTATGGCAGTACTAGAATTCCTACAATGCACCTGTACTACAGTTATGAGCATCGGGTAGGCCTACGGTAATGGAGTACTCAGTATTTTCTAAAGGGGGTCAATAAAATAAAATAAATTTGCAGATTTGGCCAGACATATAACATGCTGGGTTCAATTCACCTCAAATTTATGGGCCAAATTGAAAAAATATTTTTGTTAGCAAAAAAGTATACAACATGTCCTGACACATGTCCATACCGTAGGTCTCTAAGTGCCCTCTGGCATAAGTGTAAAGCTGTTGTCTCACTTCAGCAAATTGCATATATCATGTAGGCATTATTACTACAAAGCACTTACTAATGTATTGTGAATGTCCATACTGTCTCCTTTGCTGGCTTAAAGGGTTTCTACCACTTCGCTGCACATATTTAGCTGTCAGACACTAGCGATCCGCTAGTGTCTGCTCTGCCCAACCATCCTAATATAATTGCTTTTGGGGCAGCCGTTTTGCTAAAAAAAGAACTTTTATTAATATGCTAATGAGCCTCTAGGTGCTATGGGGGCGTCATTAGCACCTAGAGGCTCCGTCTACCTTCAGAAACTGCCGCCGCCCAGCGCGTCCCTCCAGCCCGCCCATCTCCTCCTGAATGCGATCCTCCTTGTGAGCGCCTGTATTCGGCGCATGCGCAGTGAATGTCTGACCGCTTCCTTGCTCAGACATCTCCACTGCGCCTGCGCGATGACGCCATAGTGCTCCGAGGAACAGGCGCAGTGGAGATGTCTGAGCAGGGAAGCTGTCAGACATTCACTGCGCATGCGGCGAATACAGGCGCTCACAAGGAGGATCGCATTCAGGAGGAGATGGGCGGGCTGGAGGGACGCGCTGGGCGGCGGCAGTTTCTGAAGGTAGACGGAGCCTCTAGGTGCTAATGACGCCCCCATAGCACCTAGAGGCTCATTAGCATATTAATAAAAGTTCTTTTTTTTAGCAAAACGGCTGCCCCAAAAGCAATTATATTAGGATGGTTGGGCAGAGCAGACACTAGCGGATCGCTAGTGTCTGACAGCTAAATATGTGCAGCGAAGTGGTAGAAACCCTTTAATTCATTTTTCCATCACATTATACACTGCTCGTTTCTATGGTTACGAACACTCTGCAAGCCAGCAGCAGTGGCTGTGCTTGCACATTGTAGGAAAAAGCGTTGGTCTCTCTCCTATAGTGTGCAAGCGCAAGGGTGGTCCTAACCTCCAAGCTATAACGTGATGGAAAAAATAATCGAGCCAGCAAAAGAAGCAATATGGACAATCACATTACATTAGTAAGTGCCTTGTATTAACTTTCTCTACATGATAAATGCCACTTGCTGAAGTGAGACAATACCTTCAGCCTAATCCTTTAACGCATTAAGGTGTGGATGTATGTCATGGAATGCCTTAAAGAGGTTGATCAAAGATCTAAACTTATTTGCTATTCACAAGATAGATGACAAGAATCTGATTGTTCAGAGTCCGAATGCTGTGACCTCTACTGATGAGAACATGACTCCTGTATAGAGTTGAGCGAACACCTGGATGTTCGGGTTCGAGAAGTTCGGCCGAACATCCCGGAAATGTTCGGGTTCGGGATCCGAACCCGATCCGAACTTCGTCCCGAACCCGAACCCCATTGAAGTCAATGGGGACCCGAACTTTTCGGCACTAAAAAGGCTGTAAAACAGCCCAGGAAAGAGCTAGAGGGCTGCAAAAGGCAGCAACATGTAGGTAAATCCCCTGCAAACAAATGTGGATAGGGAAATGAATTAAAATAAAAATTAAATAAATAAAAATTAACCAAAATCAATTGGAGAGAGGTTCCATAGCAGAGAATCTGGCTTCCCGTCACCCACCACTGGAACAGTCCATTCTCAGATATTTAGGCCCCGGCACCCAGGCAGAGGAGAGAGGTCCCGTAACAGAGAATCTGTCTTCATGTCAGCAGAGAATTAGTCTGCATGTCATAGCAGAGAATGAGGCTTCACGTCAGCCACCACTGCAACAGTCCATTGGCATATATTTAGGCCCAGCACACACACAGGCAGAGGAGAGAGGTCCCGTAACAGAGAATCTGGCTTCATGTCAGCAGAGAATCAGTCTGCATGTCATAGCAGAGAATCAGGCTTCACGTCAGCCACCACTGCAACAGTCCATTGTCATAAATTTAGGCCCAGCACCCAGGCAGAGGAGAGAGGTCCCGTAACAGAGAATCTGGCTTCATGTCAGCAGAGAATCAGTCTTCATATCATAGCAGAGAATCAGGCTTCACGTCACCCACCACTGTAAGAGTCAATTTTCATAAATTTAGGCCCAGAACCCAGGCAGAGGAGAAAGGTCCCGTAACAGACAATCTGGCTTCATGTCAGCAGAGAATCAGTCTTCATATCATAGCAGAGAATCAGGCTTCACGTCACCCACCACTGTAAGAGTCAATTTTCATAAATTTAGGCCCAGAACCCAGGCAGAGGAGAAAGGTCCCGTAACAGACAATCTGGCTTCATGTCAGCAGAGAATCAGTCTTCATATCATAGCAGAGAATCAGGCTTCACGTCACCCACCACTGTAAGAGTCAATTTTCATAAATTTAGGCCCAGAACCCAGGCAGAGGAGAAAGGTCCCGTAACAGACAATCTGGCTTCATGTCAGCAGAGAATCAGTCTTCATATCATAGCAGAGAATCAGGCTTCACGTCACCCACCACTGTAAGAGTCAATTTTCATAAATTTAGGCCCAGAACCCAGGCAGAGGAGAAAGGTCCCGTAACAGACAATCTGGCTTCATGTCAGCAGAGAATCAGTCTTCATATCATAGCAGAGAATCAGGCTTCACGTCACCCACCACTGTAAGAGTCAATTTTCATAAATTTAGGCCCAGAACCCAGGCAGAGGAGAAAGGTCCCGTAACAGACAATCTGGCTTCATGTCAGCAGAGAATCAGTCTTCATATCATAGCAGAGAATCAGGCTTCACGTCACCCACCACTGTAAGAGTCAATTTTCATAAATTTAGGCCCAGAACCCAGGCAGAGGAGAAAGGTCCCGTAACAGACAATCTGGCTTCATGTCAGCAGAGAATCAGTCTTCATATCATAGCAGAGAATCAGGCTTCACGTCACCCACCACTGTAAGAGTCAATTTTCATAAATTTAGGCCCAGAACCCAGGTAGAGGAGAAAGGTCCCGTAACAGACAATCTGGCTTCATGACAGCAGAGAATCAGTCTGCATGTCATAGCAGAGAATCAGGCTTCACGTCAGCCACCACTGCAACAGTCCATTGTCATAAATTTAGGCCCAGCACCCAGGCAGAGGAGAGAGGTCCCGTAACAGAGGATCTGGCTTCATGTCAGCAGAGAATCAGTCTGCATGTCATAGCAGAGAATGAGGCTTCACGTCAGCCACCACTGCAACAGTCCATTGGCATATATTTAGGCCCAGCACACACACAGGCAGAGGAGAGAGGTCCCGTAACAGACAATCTGGCTTCATGTCAGCAGAGAATTAGTCTGCATGTCATAGCAGAGAATGAGGCTTCACGTCACCCACCACTGCAACAGTCCATTGGCATATATTCAGGCCCAGCACCCAGGCAGAGGAGAGAGGTCCCGTAACAGAGGATCTGGCTTCATGTCAGCAGAGAATCAGTCTGCATGTCATAGCAGAGAATGAGGCTTCACGTCAGCCACCACTGCAACAGTCCATTGTCATAAATTTAGGCCCAGCACCCAGGCAGAGGAGAGAGGTCCCGTAAAAGAGGATCTGGCTTCATGTCAGCAGAGAATCAGTCTGCATGTCATAGCAGAGAATCAGGCTTCACGTCAGCCACCACTGCAACAGTCCATTGTCATAAATTTAGGCCCAGCACCCAGGCAGAGGAGAGAGGTCCCGTAACAGAGGATCTGGCTTCATGTCAGCAGAGAATCAGTCTGCATGTCATAGCAGAGAATGAGGCTTCACGTCAGCCACCACTGCAACAGTCCATTGGCATATATTTAGGCCCAGCACACACACAGGCAGAGGAGAGAGGTCCCGTAACAGACAATCTGGCTTCATGTCAGCAGAGAATTAGTCTGCATGTCATAGCAGAGAATGAGGCTTCACGTCACCCACCACTGCAACAGTCCATTGGCATATATTCAGGCCCAGCACCCAGGCAGAGGAGAGAGGTCCCGTAACAGAGGATCTGGCTTCATGTCAGCAGAGAATCAGTCTGCATGTCATAGCAGAGAATGAGGCTTCACGTCAGCCACCACTGCAACAGTCCATTGTCATAAATTTAGGCCCAGCACCCAGGCAGAGGAGAGAGGTCCCGTAAAAGAGGATCTGGCTTCATGTCAGCAGAGAATCAGTCTGCATGTCATAGCAGAGAATCAGGCTTCACGTCAGCCACCACTGCAACAGTCCATTGTCATAAATTTAGGCCCAGCACCCAGGCAGAGGAGAGAGGTCCCGTAACAGAGGATCTGGCTTCATGTCAGCAGAGAATCAGTCTGCATGTCATAGCAGAGAATCAGGCTTCACGTCAGCCACCACTGCAACAGTCCATTGTCATAAATTTAGGCCCAGCACCCAGGCAGAGGAGAGAGGTCCCGTAACAGAGGATCTGGCTTCATGTCAGCAGAGAATCAGTCTGCATGTCATAGCAGAGAATCAGGCTTCACGTCAGCCACCACTGCAACAGTCCATTGTCATAAATTTAGGCCCAGCACCCAGGCAGAGGAGAGAGGTCCCGTAACAGAGGATCTGGCTTCATGTCAGCAGAGAATTAGTCTGCATGTCATAGCAGAGAATCAGGCTTCATGTCAGCCACCACTGCAACAGTCCATTGGCATATATTTAGGCCTAGCACACAGGCAGAGGAGAGGTTCATTCAACTTTGGGTAGCATCGCAATATAATGGTAAAATGAAAATAAAAATAGGATTGAATGAGGAAGTGCCCTGGAGTCCAATAATATATGGTTATGGGGAGGTAGTTAATGTCTAATCTGGACAAGGGACGGACAGGTCCTGTGGGATCCATGCCTGGTTCATTTTTATGAACGTCAGCTTGTCCACATTGGCTGTAGACAGGCGGCTGCGTTTGTCTGTAATGACGCCCCCTGCCGTGCTGAATACACGTTCAGACAAAACGCTGGCTGCCGGGCAGGCCAGCACCTCCAAGGCATAAAAGGCTAGCTCTGGCCACGTGGACAATTTAGAGACCCAGAAGTTGAATGGGGCCGAACCATCAGTCAGTACGTGGAGGGGTGTGCACACGTACTGTTCCACCATGTTAGTGAAATGTTGCCTCCTGCTAACACGTTGCGTAT
This sequence comes from Bufo gargarizans, assembly GCF_014858855.1. Classification (NCBI taxonomy): domain Eukaryota; kingdom Metazoa; phylum Chordata; class Amphibia; order Anura; family Bufonidae; genus Bufo; species Bufo gargarizans. Next base: position 457,517,432 of record NC_058082.1, read on the forward strand.
CAGGTGGTGGTGCAGTTAGCTGTGGCGTGTTGACAAAAGTTTTCCACATCTCTGCCATGCTAACCCTGCCCTCAGAGGAGCTGGCCGTGACACAGCTGCCTTGGCGACCTCTTGCTCCTCCTCTGCCTTGGCCTTGGGCTTCCACTTGTTCCCCTGTGACATTTGGGAATGCTCTCAGTAGCGCGTCTACCAACGTGCGCTTGTACTCGCGCATCTTCCTATCACGCTCCAGTGCAGGAAGTAAGGTGGGCACATTGTCTTTGTAGCGTGGATCCAGCAGGGTGGCAACCCAGTAGTCCGCACAGGTTAAAATGTGGGCAACTCTGCTGTCGTTGCGCAGGCACTGCAGCATGTAGTCGCTCATGTGTGCCAGGCTGCCCAGGGGTAAGGACAAGCTGTCCTCTGTGGGAGGCGTATCGTCATCGTCCTGCCTTTCCCCCCAGCCACGCACCAGTGATGGACCCGAGCTGCGTTGGGTGCCACCCCGCTGTGACCATGCTTCATCCTCATCCTCCTCCACCTCCTCCTCATCCTCGTCCTCCTCGTCCTCCAGTAGTGGGCCCTGGCTGGCCACATTTGTACCTGGCCTCTGCTGTTGCAAAAAACCTCCCTCTGAGTCACTTCGAAGAGACTGGCCTGAAAGTGCTAAAAATGACCCCTCTTCCTCATCCTCCTCCTCCTCCTCCTGGGCCACCTCCTGTTCCATCATCGCCCTAAGTGTTTTCTCAAGGAGACATAGAAGTGGTATTGTAACGCTGATAACGGTGTCATCGCCACTGGCCATGTTGGTGGAGTACTCGAAACAGCGCAACAGGGCACACAGGTCTCGCATGGAGGCCCAGTCATTGGTGGTGAAGTGGTGCTGTTCTGTAGTGCGACTGACCCGTGCGTGCTGCAGCTGAAACTCCACTATGGCCTGCTGCTGCTCGCACAGTCTGTCCAGCATGTGCAAGGTGGAGTTCCACCTGGTGGGCACGTCGCATATGAGGCGGTGAGCGGGAAGGCCGAAGTTACGCTGTAGCGCAGACAGGCGAGCAGCGGCAGGATGTGAACGCCGGAAGCGCGAACAGACGGCCCGCACTTTATGCAGCAGCTCTGACATGTCGGGGTAGTTGTGAATGAACTTCTGCACCACCAAATTCAGCACATGCGCCAAGCAAGGGATGTGCGTCAAATTGGCTAGTCCCAGAGCTGCAACGAGATTTCGCCCATTATCACACACCACCAGGCCGGGCTTGAGGCTCACCGGCAGCAACCACTCGTCGGTCTGTTGTTCAATACCCCGCCACAACTCCTGTGCGGTGTGGGGCCTGTCCCCCAAACATATGAGTTTCAGAATGGCCTGCTGACGTTTACCCCGGGCTGTGCTGAAGTTGGTGGTGAAGGTGTGTGGCTGACTGGATGAGCAGGTGGAAGAAGAGGAGGAGGAAGCCGAGAAGGAGGAGGTGGCAACAGGAGGCAAAGAATGTTGCCCTGCGATCCTTGGCGGCGGCAGGACGTGCGCCAAACAGCTCTCCGCCTGGGGCCCAGCTGCCACTACATTTACCCAGTGTGCAGTTAGGGAGATATAGCGTCCCTGGCCGTGCTTACTGGTCCACGTATCTGTGGTTAGGTGGACCTTGCTACAGATGGCGTTGCGCAGTGCACACTTGATTTTATCGGATACTTGGTTGTGCAGGGAAGGCACGGCTCTCTTGGAGAAGTAGTGCCGGCTGGGAACAACATACTGTGGGACAGCAAGCGACATGAGCTGTTTGAAGCTGTCTGTGTCCACCAGCCTAAATGACAGCATTTCATAGGCCAGTAGTTTAGAAATGCTGGCATTCAGGGCCAGGGATCGAGGGTGGCTAGGTGGGAATTTACGCTTTCTATCAAATGTTTGTGAGATGGAGAGCTGAACGCTGGCGTGTGACATGGTTGAGACGCTTGGTGACGGAGGTGGTGGTGGTGGTGTTGGTGGTACATCCCCTGTTTGCTGGGCGGCAGGTGCCAACGTTCCTCCAGAGGCGGAGGAAGAGGCCGAGGCGGCAGCAGCAGAATAGGCCGAGGCGGCAGCAGCAGAAGAGGTAGCAGGGGGAGCCTGAGTGACTTCCTTGGTTTTAAGGTGTTTACTCCACTGCAGTTCATGCTTTGCATGCAGGTGCCTGGTCATGCAGGTTGTGCTCAGGTTCAGAACGTTAATGCCTCGCTTCAGGCTCTGATGGCACAGCGTGCAAACCACTCGGGTCTTGTCGTCAGCACATTGTTTGAAGAAGTGCCATGCCAGGGAACTCCTTGAAGCTGCCTTTGGGGTGCTCGGTCCCAGATGGCGGCGGTCAGTAGCAGGCGGAGTCTCTTGGCGGCGGGTGTTCTGCTTTTGCCCACTGCTCCCTCTTTTGCTACGCTGTTGGCTCGGTCTCACCACTGCCTCTTCCTCCGAACTGTGAAAGTCAGTGGCACGACCTTCATTCCATGTGGGGTCTAGGACCTCATCGTCCCCTGCATCGTCTTCCACCCAGTCTTGATCCCTGACCTCCTGTTCAGTCTGCACACTGCAGAAAGACGCAGCAGTTGGCACCTGTGTTTCGTCATCATCAGAGACATGCTGAGGTGGTATTCCCATGTCCTCATCATCAGGAAACATAAGTGGTTGTGCGTCAGTGCATTCTATGTCTTTCACCGCTGGGGAAGGGCTAGGTGGATGCCCTTGGGAAACCCTGCCAGCGGAGTCTTCAAACAGCATAAGAGACTGCTGCATAACTTGAGGCTGAGACAGTTTCCCTGGTATGCATGGGGGTGATGTGACAGACTGATGGGGTTGGTTTTCAGGCGCCATCTGTGCGCTTTCTGCAGAAGACTGGGTGGGAGATAATGTGAACGTGCTGGATCCACTGTCGGCCACCCAATTGACTAATGCCTGTACCTGCTCAGGCCTTACCATCCTTAGAACGGCATTGGGCCCCACCATATATCGCTGTAAATTCTGGCGGCTACTGGGACCTGAGGTAGTTGGTACACTAGGACGTGTGGATGTGGCAGAACGGCCACGTCCTCTCCCAGCACCAGAGGGTCCACTAACACCACCACGACCATGTCCACGTCCGCGTCCCTTACTAGATGTTTTTCTCATTGTTATGGTTCACCACAACAACAAATATATTATTTGGCCCAATGTATTGTATTCAAATTCAGCGGGATATAAATTTGAGGCCTAGTATTTAGGCGCTGGGTGACCGGTATGGATTTAGTGACAGAATTAGACTTGGAAATGCACAGAAGCGTGTGTGTGAAGTTATTCTGAATGACCCAATGTGCACCTTGAATATTATATACCCTTTTTGGGATAGATTTCAAATAGCTCTGATATAGCAGGAACCACTAAATTATGAAATTGCTAAATTGGGAATTGTACTTCAACCCAGAACAAAAAAATGTGCTTTGACGGGCACTAAATAACTTTCCCAGCTACAACAGGACAGCGGTAACGAGAGATTTAGAGGGATTTAAATTTGAGGCCTAGTATTTAGGCGCTGGGTCACCGGTATGGATTTAGTGACAGAATTAGACTTGGAAATGCACAGAAGCGTGTGTGTGAAGTTATTCTGAATGACCCTATGTGCACCTTCAATATTATATACCCTTTTTGGGATAGATTTCAAATAGCTCTGATATAGCAGGAACCACTAAATTATGAAATTGCTAAATTGGGAATTGTACTTCAACCCAGAACAAAAAATGTGCTTTGACGGGCACTAAATAACTTTCCCAGCTACAACAGGACAGCGGTAACGAGAGATTTAGAGGGATTTAAATTTGAGGCCTAGTATTTAGGCGCTGGGTCACCGGTATGGATTTAGTGACAGAATTAGACTTGGAAATGCACAGAAGCGTGTGTGTGAAGTTATTCTGAATGACCCTATGTGCACCTTCAATATTATATACCCTTTTAGGGATAGATTTCAAATAGCTCTGATATAGCAGAAACCACTAAATTATGAAATTGCTAAATTGGGAATTGTACTTCAACCCAGAACAAAAAATGTGCTTTGACGGACACTAAATATCTTGCCCAGCAACAACAGTACAGCGGTGGGTAACGAGAGATTTAGAGGGATTTAAATTTGAGGCCTAGTATTTAGGCGCTGGGTCACCGGTATGGATTTAGTGACAGAATTAGACTTGGAAATGCACAGAAGCGTGTGTGTGAAGTTATTCTGAATGACCCTATGTGCACCTTCAATATTATATACCCTTTTAGGGATAGATTTCAAATAGCTCTGATATAGCAGAAACCACTAAATTATGAAATTGCTAAATTGGGAATTGTACTTCAACCCAGAACAAAAAATGTGCTTTGACGGACACTAAATATCTTGCCCAGCAACAACAGTACAGCGGTGGGTAACGAGAGATTTAGAGGGATTTAAATTTGAGGCCTAGTATTTAGGCGCTGGGTCACCGGTATGGATTTAGTGACAGAATTAGACTTGGAAATGCACAGAAGCGTGTGTGTGAAGTTATTCTGAATGACCCAATGTGCACCTTCAATATTATATACCCTTTTAGGGATAGATTTCAAATAGCTCTGATATAGCAGAAACCACTAAATTATGAAATTGCTAAATTGGGAATTGTACTTCAACCCAGAACAAAAAATGTGCTTTGACGGACACTAAATATCTTGCCCAGCAACAACAGTACAGCGGTAACGAGAGATTTAGAGGGATTTAAATTTGAGGCCTAGTATTTAGGCGCTGGGTGACAGGTATGGGTTTAGTGACAGAATTAGACTTGGAAATACACAGTAGCGGGTGTGTGTGAAGTTATTCTGAATGACCCAATGTGCACCTTCAATATTATATACCCTTTTAGGGATAGATTCCAAATAGCTCTGATATAGCAGGAACCACTAAATTATGAAATTGCTAAATTGGGAATTGTACTTCAACCCAGAACAAAAAATGTGCTTTGACGGACACTAAATATCTTGCCCAGCAACAACAGTACAGCGGTAACGAGAGATTTAGAGGGATTTAAATTTGAGGCCTAGTATTTAGGCGCTGGGTGACAGGTATGGGTTCAGTGACAGAATTAGACTTGGAAATACACAGTAGCGGGTGTGTGTGAAGTTATTCTGAATGACCCAATGTGCACCTTCAATATTATATACCCTTTTTGGGATAGATTTCAAATAGCTCTGATATAGCAGGAACCACTAAATTATGAAATTGCTAAATTGGGAATTGTATTTCAACCCAGAACAAGAAATGTGCTTGAACGGACACTAAATAACTCGCCCAGCTACAGCACTAGGGACAGATTTAGCTGGATATAAATTTGAGGCCTAGTATTTAGGCGCTGGGTGACCGGTATGGATTTAGTGACAGAATTAGACTGGGATATGGCCAAAAAATAAACAGACTATTGCTGGTTAAATGCACTTGGTGTGACAGCTTCACCCTGATGTAGGCTTTAGCCAAAAAACAACCACACCATTGAGGGTTAAATGCACTTGGTGACAGGCGCAGCTTGCCCCTGATTTTGTATATGGCCAAAAAATGAACAGACTATTGCTGGTTAAATGCACTTGGTGTGACAGCTTCACCCTGATGTAGGCTTTAGCCAAAAAACAACCACACCATTGAGGGTTAAATGCACTTGGTGACAGGCGCAGCTTGCCCCTGATTTTGTATATGGCCAAAAAATGAACAGACTATTGCTGGTTAAATGCACTTGGTGTCACAGCTTCACCCTGATGTAGGCTTTAGCCAAAAAACAACCACACCATTGAGGGTTAAATGCACTTGGTGACAGGCGCAGCTTGCCCCTGATTTTGTATATGGCCAAAAAATGAACAGACTATTGCTGGTTAAATGCACTTGGTGTGACAGCTTCACCCTGATGTAGGCTTTAGCCAAAAAACAACCACACCATTGAGGGTTAAATGCACTTGGTCGCAGCTTGTGCTGGCGCACCACAAGACACAAAATGGCCGCCGATCACCCCAGAAAAATGAGACTGACAAACGGTCTGTGCAGCCTAAAAACAGTGAGCAATTGAGGATCAGCAGCTCAATGATCCACAGCTGCAGATCGATCAGTTAATCAAGTCCTTTGGAGGAGTTAATCTGCCTAATCTCGCCCTACTGTCGCAGCCGCAACCTCTCCCTACGCTAATCAGAGCAGAGTGACGGGCGGCGCTATGTGACTCCAGCTTAAATAGAGGCTGGGTCACATGGTGCTCTGGCCAATCACAGCCATGCCAATAGTAGGCATGGCTGTGATGGCCTCTTGGGGCAAGTAGTATGACGCTTGTTGATTGGCTGCTTTGCAGCCTTTCAAAAAGCGCCAAGAAAGCGTCACAAAAGCGCCAAGAAAGCGACGAACACCGAACCCGAACCCGGACTTTTACGAAAATGTCCGGGTTCGGGTCCGTGTCACGGACACCCCAAAATTCGGTACGAACCCGAACTATACAGTTCGAGTTCGCTCATCCCTACTCCTGTAACCCACCTATATGGATTGTAGGGGGTTGTGCATGCACGCTGAAGCTCCATTCACAGGATTGAGGGCTGATTCACATGACCATAATAGGTCCAGGAAACACGGCCGGTGTGTCAACCACATGTTGTGGACCAACCGCGGCTCCGCTGACCAGAACTGACTGCAGTATAGGGATTTGTGATGCAGTTAACTGCTATCTGATCAGGGGTCTAATGTACTGTACTCACCATCCATCTGCATACAGTACAATTGACCTGTGATCACATACCAAGTGACCGCCATAAATTACTATGATGCAGTCAGTCTGGGTCAGGGGAGTCAAGGTCGGTCAGGAAGATGCGGCCTATACGGGGGCCATATTTCTCTGAATGATCATGGCCTTGAGAATCAGCCCTAAGGCTAGGGCTTCACTGTGACGTTTTGTAGCTCTACTGATTGACGTTACCTATCAAGAGAAGGCTGCAGATTAGGCTGGATGCCATCTTATGGACTGCAGCTCTCATTCAATAGTTAAAATCAATCAGTAGCTCTACAAAAAGTAGAAGTGTAGCCCAGTATACATATATGCAACAACTCAGACTATTGAGACGATTAACATGAAAGTCATACTATACAGTTGTAGTAACAAAAGATAACTTACATGTAAAGCTTTGTCAGTTCCCATTGCTTTGGCATAATACTCACTTATTCTTCTCTTTCTATGTATAATTAAACAAAACATATTTAGATATAGCCATATTTATATAACCACTCTTAATCATTTAATTTTTCCCCAATTTTAGTCCATTTAAATTAAGGAATTAACCATGTCTTGTTGTGGCACCTTTCTACTTCACCCTGTAAAGAATACATTTTGGCTAATTTCACATCAGTGAGTTTTCCATCCGGATGCAACGCGTGGAGCGAACGCATAGAATCTTGAATAAATCCTGACCCATTCATTTCAATGGGTCTGTGTCATCTTTACATTCAGGAAAAAATTGCAGCATGTTCTATATTGTGCGTTTTTTAAAGGCAGCCTTGGACCCATAGAAATGAATGCGGCTTGCGTGAAAAACTGCGATTGCATCCGAGCTGAAAAAACGAAAACACAGAACACAATTGCAGACAAAACTGACTGAATTTCCTGTAAAACCATCAACTTTTCCCTGAACAGATCCTGACTCATTCCCTATCGCTGATGTGAAAAAGCATTTTCAGAAAACAAAGTGGAGCTGCAAATACATTCATTTCATCACACAAACTGATTAAGGCTACTTTCTCACTGGCGTTTCTGGGTCCGCCTGTGAGATCTGTTTCAAGGCTCTCACAAGCGGCCCAAAACGGATCAGTTCCGCCCCAATGCATTCTGAATGGATAAGCATCCATTCAGAATGCATCAGTTTGCCTCCGTTCAGCCTTCATTCCGCTCTGGAGGCGGACACCAAAACGCTGCTTGCAGCGTTTTGATGTCCGTCTGACGAAACTGACGGATCCGCTTTTACTGACACAATATGGTGCAATTGAAAACGGATCCACCTCCCATTGACTTTCAATGTAAGTCAAAACGGATCCGTTTGCATTATCATGTTTGGATCATTTTGTGAATGCCATTTTATTTTTTGGGGATGTTAGAAGGCTTAGAAGTTTAGAAGCAAACTTTCAGGTCTGAAGTCACTTTGTGAGGCTTACATAATAGAAAACACACAAATGACCCCATTTTAGAAACTATACCCCCTCAAGGTATTAAAAACTGATTTTACAAATTTTGTTAACCCTTTATGTGTTCCACAAGAATTAATAGAAAATGGAGATAAAATTTCCGAATTTCACTTTTTTGGCAGATTTTACATTTGAATCAATTGTTTCCACTAACAAAGCAAGGGTTAATAGCCAAACAAAACTCTATATTCATTGCCCTGATTCTGTAGTTTACAGAAACACCCCATATGTGGTCATAAACTGCTGTACGGCCACACGGCATTGCGCAGAAGGAAAGGAAAGGGACGCCATATGGTTTTTGGAAGGAAGATTTCACTGGGATAATGTTAAGCCGTCATGTCACATTTGAAGACCCCCTGATGCACCCCTAGAGTAGAAACTCCCCCAAAATTACCCAATTTTGTAAACTACGGGATAAAGTGGCAGTTTTGTTGGTACTATTTTAGGGTACATATAATTTTTGGTTGCTCTATATTACACTTTTTGCAAGGCAAGATAACAAAAAATAGCTGTTTTGGCACAGTTTTTATTTTTTGTTATTTCCAATGTTCATCTGACAGGTTAGATCATGTGGTATTTTTTTAGAGCAGGTTGTTACGGATGTGGCGATACCTAATATGTATTTTTTTTATATTTATGTTTTACACAATAACAGCATTTTTGAAAAAAATCATGTTTCAGTGTCTCCATATTCGGAGAGCCCTAGTTTTTTTTTATTTTTTGGGTGATTGTCTTAGGTAGGGTCTCATTTTTTCGGGGATGAGGTGACAGCTACATTGGTACTACGTTGGGGGGCATATGCCTTTTTGATCACTTGGTGTTACACTTTTAGTGATGTAAAGTGACCCCCCAATTTTTTTTTTGCATACCGGTAGTTTTTTTTTTTTATGACTGTGTTCACCTGAGGGGTTAGGTCATGTGATATTTTTATAGAACAGGTTGATACAGACGCGGCGATACCTAATATATCTATCAATTTATACAATTTATTTTAATTTATTTTGGGAAAAACGCTATATTTTTTTTTGCTTGAAACTTTTTTGTCCCACTCTGGGACTTCAACTTTTGGGGGTCTGATCCCCTTTACAATGCATCACAATACATCTACATTGGCTGTAAGATGTATTACAGCCTGCTTGCCTGTGAGATCCAGGGGGCTGGATCACACAAGCTCTCGTGGAAGGCAGCCACGATGCCTAAGGAAGGCATCGGGCTGCCTTCCCTGCCAGCAGGGGTTAATGCGCTGGCATCAGTGATTTCACAGATGCTGGCGCATACAATAGGGGCCCGGCTATCAGTGGCTGCCGGACCCCTGCCACGGATCCTGCACCCGCCCGATCAGTGCGCCGTACATGTACGCAGCTGGGCGTGAAGGGGTTAAGGGGAGATAGTAATGAAATGTAATGATTTTTACATTCCTGCCTATAAATAAAAACCTTGCTCATTTGATCAAAACCCCCAAAAGACCCTTACCTCTCCTCCTTAGTAAGATGTGTCAATTTAGATGCTCTTCTGGATAAAATGAAACTAAAGAGAAGAAAAATAATGGATGTCACTTAAGATATACACAAGCTTATCAGACAATGAATGTCCAGATTGTTATTTTTCACACTGTATCTTCCTTTGGAACAACATTTCACCATAATGTACAGTTTCTGAAGCCCGGACCACATGATGAAATTTGCAAAGGTAAAAACCGCTGGGTATCTCTGGCTGTTATTTTTCAATGTAAACGCCATGGACAAGCTTGTGGCTTAGCACCATTGAATGGAGCTAAACCATGAATGGACACCTGCAGTGGTTTCCAGTGGCGTCCAGTCGGACACAGTTGGTGCAGTTATAAACTGTTTCCACAAGAACAGCAGTGTCGCCACCCATTGGATCCAAATCGGTGATGCTGCAGCTTCCTGGCACGGTGTCTGCATCACATTCCGCCGGCAAAAGACTTAGTGTGAGTTGGGCCTTATGAATACAGATTCCAAGGGCTTAAAGCTTTGATATCACTTGGCAATATCACTGACATTCATTTTTCTGTTGATTTTCATATTCTATTTTCTGTACATAATTATGAGGAGCTCATCTTTTCTGAGCTGCTGCTCTGCTTTGTTGAGAGCACTTAGAGATGCTTCACAACAGTCACAGGGACAGAAGACATTGGTGCCTGGAGAGGATTTACTGTCCTCTATGTGGCCCATGCAGCAGTCAAGGGAGAGGTAGGTGTCCATCACCTGTTGTCCGTGGTGGAACCTGTGTTATCTACTTCCAGCTTTTTTATGTACAGTAGGTGTTACAGTTAAGTGGACCTCTGCCAACCACTCTCTCCTTCCTGAGTGACAGGGCCAGGCAAGTTGACTATGCAGGAACCTGACCCTGTCAATCAAGGAGAAGGAGAGGCTGGCAGAGAAGCACGAAAAGCAAGGAGCACAGAGCTCTCATTGCACTGCTAATCTGCATACGGATTTAGGCCCCATTCACAGGTCCGCAATTCTGTTCCGCATTTTGAGGAACGGAATTGCGGACCCATTCATTTCTATGGGGTCAGACTTTGTCCCGCTCGGATCCGGAATTGCGGATCTGCACTTCCGGGTCCGCACTTCCATTCCGCAAAAATATAGAACATTGCGGACAAGAAAAGGCATTTGCGGACAAGAAAAGGCATTTTCTATATAGTTCTGTCAATGTGCGGATCCGCAAAATGCGGAAAGCACATTGCCGGTGTCTGTGTTTTGCGGATCCGCGGATCCGTAAAACACATACAGGCGTCTGAATGGAGCCTAAAAGTACATTTTCTCCATAATTAATAAAATCGATAGCTAAGTGAAAGGAATCATTTCATTCCGCTAAGCTAGCAATACAGGGTATTGTGCCTGGTTTAACATTGTGTTTGGTGCAACTAATCTGATACTGTGATCTGGAAAATATCTGGGTTGTGCCGATTAGACATACAAGCACTCATCTTTTCCCTCGTTTTTTTGGGGGGAAAAAAGGACACTCATGTAAAAGTTGCCCTTATTTTATGGCAGTGCGGCTTCCATTAGTTTCATTGTTCTGTCCTTTAAAAGGAGTAAAGCGATGGAAAAAAAATGCCACTGTTAAAATGTTCTGTATCACGCAGGGCAAGGGCGCCGACTTCTCTGGGGGCCGGGACTGCAGGAGTTTATTTTCCTATAGTGTGCAAGCACAGCCACCGCTGCGAGATTGTAGGGTGGTCGTAACCCCTGGATACAAGTAGTGCATAATGGGATGGTAAAATGAATTAAGCCAGCAAAGGAGGCAATATGGACAATCACAATACATTAGTGAGTGGCTTGTATTAAGTTTCTCTACATGATAAATGCTATTTGCTGAAGTGAGAAAACCCCTTTAACCACCTGCAATGTCACATTTCTATAGTTAACATTTTGCATTGATAACATTTTTTTACCCCATTATAGCTGGGCATGAACCATCAGGCTTTGTATCATCTAAGGTAATCTCAACTGGAGTGTCTTCATCATCAATAAACATAGCTCCACAGTAATCTTTTGAGGAAAACAAGGAATGAGAGAAAAGTAGTAATGAGCAGCAGATATAGACCATTATTTTCTGTTATACAAGTTTATAACTTATTTCTATACTTTATGTCCAGTAGGCGGGCACTTCCTGAGTATTTGTCATAATGTAAAAGGTCTGAAATACATGAGCAAAACGGTTCATTCAGTGAGATGTTGCATTAGTGCTGCAGGCAATGTTACGGCTGTATTAACGTTTATTAGCGATGATCTGGCAGTGTAAAACTGCCGCCGATTACCCAGTGAACGAGCAAACGTTTGTTCATGGGGAAATCCGAATCTTTTCACAGGTTTAAAAATAATCGTTTGCAGGCGGCAGATTGTGGTGTCTAATAATTTTCTGCTACTGGCAAACAATGATCCAGAATAGGGAAGAGCGATGACATAATGATAGCTTCTCCCTATACTGAGGGGGAGATTGCTGCATGTAATAGCAGTGGTCTACTCCACTAAGGAGTACAGGGGAACACAGGGGACCAGGTGAATCTCCCTAGTCCCCCACCACCTGCACAAGTGGCACATGGCACGGTACACTGACTGCACTACAGACAGATAGGCAGCCTACAGCACCTCAACAAGTCTATGTTCATATAAAAAGCTGGGTAGATTATGTAACATGTATTATAGATGCACAGGGTAGCTGCGATGACTTCTAGGTATACAGGCAGGCCAGCCAGTATCATCTTTCATCAGGAATCTACGTTCTAGAAGTCGTTGCACGGGCCCCCATAATTAATCTTCTTACAGAGTCTTGCTGTTGTCTGCTACTGCATGAGCAGATAATATTTGCACAGTAGTGTTACAATAGGCCCCCAGAATACATTTTACTGGTGGGCCCAAGGCATGCCAGTCCAACACAGGCCTTTAGATACAGTACACGCTTATACGCAGTCTATACAGCATTTGCAAACAACAAGCAGCAATGTAAGCAATTTAAGTTGACTGCCCATAACACTCTTAAAGAAGAAAACTTTGAAGTATTACTTCTACCTGAATCAATCCCTGTTTAAATGAGTTATTAAATTGCGCCATTTGCAGAATACAGGTGCTGCTTCAGGCAGCCTACATCCTGTAAGCTAGAACAGCATAATAGCAATCGCAGTGTCTATAAGTGTCACTGCCACTTCTGTGAGAAGGTCTGTTAGATGTTCTTCTCTACCTGCATGAAGTTCTTTGTTTTGGTTTCACTTTGTCATCTCCTTTCCTTCTCCCAGATGACACCTATTTACATTAATTGTCTCCCTTTATATTCCCTCCCATACTGCCTCACTTTGCGGTTTATACTTCTTCCTGGATTGTGTTCACTGCTGAAGGCTGCTTCCTCAGATAAGTCTGTTTCCTTTATTTGTGTTTCCTTGCTGGCTTGATTCTAGGTGACCCTGACTCCGTCCGTATTAAGTGCAGGGAGACGGTGGTCGTGTCCCCTCACAATTATAGGGTTTTCAGGTGTCACATAGTATGAGGTACATGGACATGCAATCGTCTACCATAAAGACCTTTGCATGGGCATAGCAGTCAGGGAGAGCTCTAGGGGTTTTATAGGGCTCACCCATATGCTCCTTAGTTTGGGATCAAGCCAGTCGGATGTTTATTTATAAGTTCCAGCTTTCTGCAACACCATCCGTGACAATAAGGCTGATACATTTCAGTATGATAATTATCAGTATCTACTCTTTTGAGAGTTATGGTTTATATATAAAGCTTATACTCGTAAAACACATATTAGCATACTAGTTTCAATGTATATTTACCAAGTTTTCTCCAAAATGCTTCCTTGTAATACATCATGGTCTTTATTACAGATCCCATTGGAAGCCTCTGAATTAACTGATTTCTAATAGGTGGCAGTTCAGGATTAAAATGAATCTTTGTAGTTAAAATTGGTGGTATAGCACTTATAACATACTTGGCCTGAAAAAAAAAACATTGATCACTATTACTCATAGTACTTCCACTGACCACTAGTAGCTCACAGAGTATTGTCTAAACCAGGGATCAGCAACCTCCGACACTTCAGCTGTTCTGAAACTACAACTCCTAGAATCCTCTTTTCACGTCTATGGGAGTTACAAGAACAGCCAAGAAAGTGTGCATGCTGGTAGATGTAGTTTCACAGCAGCTGGAGTGCGGAAGGTTGCTGATCTCTGGTCTAGACTGATGCACTGTAAAAAGCTCATCCTGACTAAGTTCTGATCATTTTCGTTGTCAGTTCACTAACTGCAAGCATAGAAGCAGAGAACTTGAAAAATAAGCATGAAATGATAATACATTTTTCCATACATTTTTAGATAATTATTCATACTGGACAATGCCAGTGACATCTTGCACATGGTCCACAAATGGTGTAGCTTTATATAGAGATTGTGCAATATACTCCTATAAACCAGATGTCAAACAGCACTAAACTTAAAAAATACATATATAAAAACAAGGAACTTACCTGATAGACTTCATGGTTTAAGGTCTCCACAATGACATTATCACCAGTCTGATCAAGCCTCACCACTGGTCTCTCTAATTTAACACGATCCTTAAGAAGCTCCATTAACTTCTCACTAACCTGACCAGCACCTCCAACAAACTTTCTCTCCTAATCAAAATAAAAAATAATAATAATGAAAAGAAAATGCAGATAATACAGTAACAAATTATCAATTCACTACAAAACAAACCAATTTCAAAATTATAATAATAATTATAAATCTTCCCTCTTCTGCTTCTTTCCTTGGGAATTCAGGCAGTTTTAGCAAAGGCCATTTTCCTTCTAACAAGACGTATGTGCATCTTTCTCTTAAACAGGCCTTCCTTTTATCTGCCCTGCTGTAGGACAGGAATCCTTGTCTGTAGGTCCTCAGGCCTCCTTCTGCTATTGAGAAGGCGATTTTCATTTTCTTGTTCATTTGTACTCTAGATTTTTTTACTTTTATTTGGCATGCAGGGGTGCACCTAGCCTGTCTGCTGCCTGAGGCAAAAACTGAAATGGCGTCCCTCCCTCCCCAAAGCCAATTTCTAAACCTAACCCCTTCCCTTAAAGGGAACCTGTGACCTCCCAAAACCATCCCAAGCCACCAGAAGTACCTGCGTGTAGCCAGCAGTGTGTTTCTGATGATGCCTTTCTTCCTGAAGGCAGATGCAGCAAAAGTACTGAAAACGTTGTTTTATCCCCTGCCCGGCACGCTTCTCCGCACATGCTTGAAGTCACGGAGGCAGCGGCCTCTTTGCTTCAATTCACGGTAACCACGCCCCCTTCCCTGCCTCTTCACTGTGACTGACAGCGCTTATGCAGAGAGTTCGGCAAAGCCAGCTGTCAGTCACAGCGAAGGGACAGGGAAGGGGGCGAGGTTACCATGACTTGAAGCAAGGAGGCCGCTGCCTCCTTGACTTCAAACATGTATGGAGAAGCGCGTCGGGCAGGGGATAAAACAACGTTTTCAGTACATTTGCTGCATCTGCCTTCAGGAAGAAAGGCATCATCAGAAACACACTGCTGGCTACAAGCAGGTACTGCTGGCGGCTTGGGATGGTTTGGGGAGGTGACAGGTTCCATTTAAGCCCATGGCCCTTAGGTTGCCCCTCTTGCCCCTTCTTGGTGCTGCCTGAGGCGATTGCCTCACCTGGCCTTATTAGTGGTGCACCCCTGATGGCAGGGGCTGTATCTGATTTTTTGTCTTCCTCCTGGTAAGTGTATTTTTTCCCTAGGGGCCAGCCCCTCAGGATCTCATTGAGGTAAACCATGATTCTTTGGACTCTACCTTGTTTTTGAGCACTCATTTTTTTCCAATCTACCAGATCTATTCTATGGCAGTTTGCATGGCTTTTCTCTTCCCACCCTCTCAGGCTGCTTTGGATGTCCCATTGTGCTGTGTCACCAAAAGAAAACTGGATTTTAGTATTTACTATAACGTCCTTTTCTCGCTTAGTTCATTGGGTGACATAGATACTGCCCTCCATTTTCTTGGTTTCCCTTCCTGGGTTCAGAACATGTTGCTTTCTTCTTGCAACTATTTGTATTGTCTGTCTCCTACTGCTATTGGTACAAACTGATTACATTTGTGTCTATGGAAAAGGTATAGTTCCCCTGGAGTTCTGCAATCATATATTTGCTTCACAGCAGTCATATGGAGATGGGAAATCTCAATCAGGAGATGACTGACTTCTGTGGGTAGATGTGTTTGCATGCTCTCTGACCAGTCACTGTGCAGGGAGAATGGGGGATATGAGCTGTGTCTATCACCTATTGGCAATGGTGTCACCCTGTGTTACTTGCTTTGATATTTGTGATGATAATGTGATGACTACTAAGAATTGATATCTACAAAACGGGAAGTCTTCAGTGGTGACGTTCTGTACACAGAATATACAGGACATCACTGCTGAGGCCAGTGATAGATCACTGCTGCAGCCAATGTGCTTGAAACCTAACTGCTGCAACCAGAAAAACAAGACAGTGGGGAAGACCAAAGCTCAGTGTTGGAAGAAGCAGAGGAGAAAAGGGTTGAGTATCCATTCTTGTGTTGTTTTACCACATGTATAGGGGTTGCCTGACTTTTTAACTCCTACAACTCTTTAAACATTACTAGAACTTATATGTCTAGCATTATTTTATAAAATGTGTCCTAACAATTTTGGATCTGTGAAGAGAGTGCGAGAGTTAGAAGGAGAGAGATGCTGCGATCAAGCTTCCCCATGTCACATTCAGAACATATTCTACAGACGTACAAGTCTCTATTATACTCTGTAACATTAGTACTTCTGCACTCCGGGCAGCGAAAATCCTGAATTTGAAACAGGAGAGTATGACTCTACTACTCTGCTCAGAGTAAAAATCAGGCTGAACTTTAGAAAAGTTGTACTTATTCCTGTCTATGTAGTATTACTTTAAACTTTGAGCCTTTTTATGGGCAGACATGCTTTCCTGGCAATAACTGAGGTTAGCGATTCTCTGGCTTACAGCAGAGAATTGGCTTCTGCTTAAATTATGGCACAATTTCAAAGCAATTTCACCCGCCATTGCTATTTTTACATTTTATGATTTTATGAGAATTTATCATGGGGAAACTTTTTAAGTCAGTTTTTTTTGTCTGCATTGATGTATTTTACCAAAGGTCGTACATTGTTTGATACATTTGGTGTATCTTTACAAAAAACACTGTAGTCTACACATGTTACTCTATTTTTGCTACGTCCCTATTCACCTCTTTTTCGGACTTTGATAAATCTGGTGTGTGTCTAACATAGCTAACCACACCACAAATGGCGAGAACGGTGTTAAATCACAAAAAGTTGCAATTTTTGTCCAAAAATGGCATGAGCCAACATTTGTGACTTTAATTTACATATTGAATCTTGTATTTGCACTATAAAACATGATTTTACCTGTCCTCCATTTTCCACTGAAAACATTCGTTGTGTTCCGCCACAGAGTTTAGTATACCAGAGGAACCATAGGACAGAAACATGTTGCGTTTCAGAAGTGACATTCACATTTACAAAAAGCTGAGCAAATCTTTTAGCTGCCCTGTTAAAATACATGTAAATGTTTGATTTTACATACAGTCTTATTAAAGCATTCTTCATCTACAAATGTGGAGACCATAATAAATACTGTAATAAAAAGTGTAATCATGACCACATATGGCCATACATGTCAAAAATGGTACGACAGCAGGATCAGGTAGTCACAGGGATTTTACATCAGTTTAGTTTAAAGGGATTTTCATAATAAAGAAATTTACCACACACTGTACCAAATGGATATGTCTGATGGGTGCAGGGTTGGCCCGCTGGGACCTCTAATTATGAGACATTTGTCAATATTCCATTTGTGTCCACAGCCTATAGGGAGAACCCCCTTAAAGAGGTATTCCAGTTTTAATGATTACATTTATTTATTTATTTAGAGAACCGGATATTGAACAGCTTTCTAATATACATCTATTTAAAATTTTGCTTGCAGACCATTAATATATCCATAAAGCAGCCTCTCCCTAAAGAAAAATGGTATGGCCCATTTAAGTCCTGTAATATGCATCCATATAAGAGCTGGAAAGGACTAAACATTGTGTCAGTCATGTGAGCCGTCATGTGACCCTCACAAGTATCATGTGACCTGGATTCAGTTAACTGCCCAGGTATCTAACAGGTGAATAGCAGTGTATTGAGGAGCAGAAACTTATGCAGGATATAGAGCATTACTACCAGCAGCAGTATCTCATTTTGTCTGTCAGTGTCTGTGTAGAAACAGATTTGTGTGTTGTTTTTTATTTTTTGCACTGAACTTTAACTTGCAACATCACCTAAAGACAAGGTTTTATGTTTAAAGGGGTTTTCCTAGACTTTTCTACTGATGACATATCCCCTGGCACTACTGCGAGCGCCGAGGTCTTCTCAAACAGCTAATCAGCGGGAGTCGGACCCCCACCGATCAGATACTGATGACCTATTCAGAGGAAAAATCATATGTAGAAAAGTCTTGGAAAACTCTAGTTAAGGTCTCATGTACACAGCCGTTGCCCAGCCATGCCCATATCGTGGTGCTCAAACAGCGGGTCCACCATATACGGGCACCAGCTGTTTGTGCAGGCATCAAGGACGTGGACCCATTCCATGTGGTTTCTCTTCGTGCCTCTGCACCACAAAAAAATAGAACATATTCAAGTTGAATGGGTCTGGATCTCTCTGCTGCAGCCGCACAGATGGTGCCAGTGCATTGGGGACTGCAAATTGGGGCCGTGTACATGAGGCCTAACAGTGCAGACTAGGATGGATAGCAGCTGACCAATCCCATCTGGTTCCTAGGAAAACACTGCATAACAATCAGTCTTTTCTAAGGTTTTGTCAGGCAACACATCCTTAGCAAACTGTCTTGGTTCTCCATCCTCAGTATAGTTCATCAATATCTGACTGGTGGGGGTTCAGCTATTTAAGGGGGCTGCCCCACTGTGACGAGTGCTGCAGCCGTACACTGTATAGTAGCTGTGTTTGGCATTGCAGTTTAATCCCAATCAATATAATTGGACTGAGCTGCACAAAAAAAAATGTTAATGATGGCTGTGATGGTTGAAGACAACCAGGTGCAGGACTTTAGCAAGACAGATTCCTTTTCAATCCTGACAATCCCTTTAGGCTACGTCTACACAACGACATTTGTCGCACTAATGTCGCATGACAATTTTTATAATGGTAGTCTATGCTGTTGCACTGCAACATGCAACATGATGTGACTGCGACGCAACAGTCGCAGAAAATCCATTCAAGATGGATTTTTCTGCGACCGTTGCGTCGCAGTCGCAGCATGTTGCAGTGCGACACCATAGACTGCCATTATAAAAATTGTTGCGCGACATTAGTGCAACAAAATGTTGCGTTACAAATGTTGCAGTCTGGGACTTCACTAGACAGGAAACTGCTTGCAAATGAATATTTTCTAAATTAACTACGGTCTTACAATATACTGAACACTTAATCATTACTTTGTCCAACAAACTTTGTCTATAAACTCCTTCATTGTCATTTTGTCCCACTCGTCAGCATGTGGTGCTTTCCAAGGAGCGTCAACTGGAATCTAAACGAAAATAAATAAATAGTTACCATCATTTACAATTTTCATCGTTACCAGAGCTGTATTTACCCCTAGGCACTGGCATCGTTGTTAGTTAAAAATAAAAATAATTTAAAAATAAAATACTTGGCTTTAATTAAACAATTCTGTTTATAGCTATAAGTTCATTACATGAACATAGATATCATTTTATGAATTCATTTGTATGAAATGATATAGACTATGTAAATTCTGAAGCTGCACAAAAAGTATGAAATGCATTAGAAGTACAACAGCCATATGCCGACTTCCCCAAAAAGGCATACAGACCAAAAAACAAGCACATATAAAATATATAGCAAACAATTCTTGTGCCTTTAATTAATGTAACCCAAAACACTAAAAAAGAAACTTTAAATTATCAGGTTTAGAGGGGTTTTCTAGGACTATTTTTCAGACTACAGGCATATACCTAACTACAAGACAACAGAAAATGATACCTATTAACCCTTCCCTAGTTGGTCACTAAGGATATTGTCACACTTGCAGCAGAGTGATCCGGAAAGCAGTTCCGTCGCTGGAACTGCTTGCCAGATTTGGCAAAATGTATGCCAACTGTTGGCATTTGTAAGAGTGGTCAGGATCCTGATCAGTCTTACAAATGCATTGAAATGCCGTATGCGTCTTTCCGGTGTCATGCGGAAAAACTGATCCGGCATTTATTTTTTTCAGATTTTTTTCGGTTTGCGCAGATCAGAAAGACGGATCCGGTATTACGGTATTTTGAATGACGGATTCGGCAGTAATATATTCCTATGGGAAAAAATGTGGGCATTCAGGCAAGTGTTCAGTTTTTTGGGCCGGAGATAAAACTGCAGCATGCTGCGGTTTTATCGCTGTCCTAATCCGTCAAAAAGACTGAACTGAAGATATACTGATGCATCCTGAACTGATTGCTTTCCATTGAGAATAAATGGGGATAAAACTGATCAGTTATTTTCCAATATAGAGCCTCTAGGGTGGAACTCTATGCCGGAAAAGAAAAACGCAAGTGTGAAAGCACCCTAACTCTGCGGTTTAGCATACGGGGGTTAATAGTTTTGGTCATCTATGTGATATTTGCTGACCATTGAAACAAAACAGCAATGGGGCATGTGCTCACCTCATTAAATGTATCCAAGTAAATGAATCTCCTGTCATTGCTCTGGAGAAGGCTTGAGCGAAACAAGCTTTGGTTCACAGATCCGAAGTTGATTAGTTAAAAAACATCATTGTTAATAAGAATACGGTACTAATTCCCCAAAGTCTCGCGTGACATAAGCAGAGACAAATTTTACCTACACAGAGCCAATACATTTAATGCTGCACAGTATGATCCCAAAGCTCGATTCACTCAAGCCTACTTTGTAGTGTCCTGCCAGATTATATATTTTTTAGGTACCCCGACACGGCCACTATACAGTGGATGGAACCTTGTGCCTCCAGTTCAGTCCTATGTATTGTTTATGGCAACGGAGGCTGATTGATGAGAGGGCGGGGTGTGGAACCCCCACCGATCTGGTATTGATGAGCCATTTTAATGACAGGCCACCAATATATAAATATCGAAAAAAAAACTTTAATCCATATTATTATGTTGCATATATCATACATTCACATATAACTTAAATTTGCTATATACTTTACCTCCTTCCCCCATTCATCAATTGTCCTCCATAGATGGTTGTAATCCAAAATGACCAAAGGATTCCACGCTGGTGGAAAAGCTCCACGAAATGCATAGGTTTTTCCCTAATAAAGGAAAGAAAAAAAAAAGATAAAGTACTAGAATATACTACCAACTACTATAGAAGTGAAAATCCTTCATATCAAAGCAAATGCAGAGATGTTACACATTTCTATAATTATGTGATAACAAATGCAGAACACATATTCTGAAAATGAAAGCAAAAAAAAAAACAATCAAATGACAAGTCTCTTTGCCAAGGCTTCATTGATGATGTTAATTAATTATATTTTAATTCATTACTCACAGGAACCAGCGGCGTAGCTATCAGCTATCAGTCACTGTACTTCATCACCCAGGGCCCCTGCCAGGGCGGCTGCACTAATCTGTCACTGACCTGACATCAGTGACATTGCTCCATCTCTCCCCCTCCTCAGGTCTGATGATGGACAGTCATGTATATAAAATACAGTTTCACTTGTAAACAACTTGAGTGCCGTGATTTCACAGAATCTGATTATACTAGGTTCCCACCCTATCAATGAGCAACATACCTAAGTGGAGTGCCAAACTTTTTTATTAATACTATGATGATAGACAGTGACCAGCATAAGGTAGGCCTGTTGTGGGTGGAGCTAACATAGCCCCACCCCCTTTTCCTACCCACAATTCCTGTAGCCTGAACCTTCAATGCCCATCATTTGGATTGCCACAACGCCGCCAGTGATGCGAGTGGCATGAGAACTGGGGTAATCAGAAGGTTAAATAAAACAAACACTATTGAAAGATATGGTCCAAATAATGAATAATCAAAATAAAATCCAAATCAAATGATTTCATTATTTTGACCGGATCTTACAACAGTGTTTATGTTTTGTTGTGCTTATAGAAAGAGCCCTTGCATATTTATGGGCATATGTACATAGTAGGGATGAGCGAATCTACTTTGGATGCTTCATCCAAAGTCGATTCGCATAAAACTTTGTTTTAATACTGTACCCCTCCGTGCCCATTAGGTTAATATTGTACCGCTCCGTGCCCATTAGGTGTCACGGTGCCCATTAGTATCCTGCCACTGACATCCAGCCACCACCGCATTCGTTTGCAGTGGTGTCATGAATGAGAAACCTGGACTGCTACAGACCGGAACCGTATTGTCTTTAGAGACAAATCCAGGTTTAGTTTGGTATCCCACGACAGTTGGATTCGAGTATGGCGACCTTATGGTTAGAGCTTCAATCCTGCCTTCCCTATGTTGCAACACACTGCCCCAACTGCTGATGTGATGATCTGGGAGCCATTGCAGATATGTGCAGGACATCCTGCGGCCACATGTGTTGCCTCTCATGGCAGAGCTTACAACTAGCATGTTTCAGCAGGATGATGCTCACCCACACAGATTGCAACACTTCCTTGACCTGCTCGGTGGCAAAATGTATTGCCAATCAAACTTTTATGGGACCAGCAGGGATGCCAACGTTGGGCAAATGTGCAACATTTGGGGGCAAATGTGCCTCAGGATACCATACAGAACCTGTATGTCTCTATGACCAACCATATATAATTTTGTATCGAGGCTAGAGGTAGCTCAACATGGCACTTGAGCCTTCATTCAATTGTACAGTTTTCCCCAATAAATGTATCCTTTCATTCTAATATTGTAATCGCTTACATATATCATTACATTCACATGTATAAATATTCATTCGATTCCAACAACTCCTTCTTGGAGCATTGTTTTTTGTAAATGTACATTTCTCATAATTCCTTGTCTACACTTTCCTTGTCAAGTACATGAGTCGTCTAAAACCTGGGAATCAAACTGTACATGTACAGGCCCTGGGTATGCGCTGAGGAAATGCAGAGTTAGATCCGAGGCCAGATAGAGGGTTTCAGGAGTACGGAGCAGTCCATTCTTCGGAGGCCCCCAAACTAACGTGAAGCCCGCCTCCACCACATACTGGACAACTTTTAATAAGACTTGTACACTTCTTTGGAGTAAATCATGAAGAATTTGCATTGCAGTGTGCACCATACAGCCAACATGAACAAGCAGGCCATCTTTTTCACGTGTGGTCACAACCCCTTTTTGTGAGACCCCTACATTGTATGCCCCACCCATTTCATGACATGTCCTCCATACCCTGTGCAGGTGATTTGCCAGCACCGATGGAAATTTGCTCCCCTTCTGGATGTTCCAGGAGGGTTGGCCAGTTTGTACTATAGATATAACAACATCTACATACATACCTACTTACAAACACTCACTACATGTACAATTAATTATAGAATGTAGTGTTAATAATAAAAAATAAAAATAGTAGTGAGTTTAAAAAAAGCAAATAAATTGCAAAATCATTATAATAACTTATTTCCATAAATGCAAATGCACTGGAAATTTACACAGCGAGTCAAACCAATAAAACTATTTATCCAGTTTGTGTTAATCCTTTACAGAAGGTAAAGAAAAAGGAATATTAGGCTGTTCAAAAAATAGCAGTGCCAGCATGTTTCTTTAAAAACTGAAACAGTCTCTACAAGTATCTGATCGTCAGGGATGGCAGGTGTCGGACCCCCACTGATCAGATACTGAGGTAGGCCTTTAGTATCAAAATCCTGGAAAACCCCATCAGCCGTAAACTATAAAATAAAAATTTGGTTGCCTTAAAGGGGTATTCCGGATATAAGAAGTTATCCCCTATCCACAGGATAGGAAATAACTATCAAAGCAGTGGGGGTCCTATTACTGAGACCCCCACCGGTCACAAGAACGGCGGCTATATTCAGCCATCTCCAGCGCTCCCATAGAAATTAATGAGGCTGCGGATGCAGAGAGCGCTTTTCCGTCTCGGCCATTTCACGGGGAGCTTCACAAGGTACAAGGCCCACGTTCTCGTGATCGGTGGAGGTCTTGCAAAACAGAAATGTAGGCAGTAGTGTGATTGCTGGCTAGGGCCAACGACTGTACTTTTTCATAGCACTAGGTCTGTTCCATAAAGAGGAGCCATTATATCAATACAATAGGTTTAAGTGCAGCTACTCAGAATGCATTTTTCCGAGAATATGTTCGCTGACCTTCAGAAAGCACTGCAGGCGCAGATTAGTTTACAGTGTACTTACTGTACTGCAGGCAGAAAGAAAAATATATAAAGGCAAAATGTTCAATCTGTTTCCCAATATGAGCAGAATTCTATAATTTGTATCACTGTGCCAAAGGTGTTATGTCTGGCTCAAATTCAACTGCAGGGATCGTCAATGGAGCTTGACAAGAAGTAAGATTTAATGACAGCCAGGGATCAATGAGAAGCACAATGACTATTATGGAAGTGTAATTATTATTGAATGCTGAAATCTAACCACACTGGAGAAAAGAGAAGATAGATGACAGGGGAGTTGGATCCGCAGTGTACGTGACAGAGCAGAAGTACAACAGTGCATCCATAATAAACTGCCTTTGCTTCTTGTTTCCATAAAAGCGTTGGCCGTATATTGGAGCCATTAATCATTAGATCTGGGAAACCTTGCTGTGAACCATAATGCTTCACAAAGCTATCTTTTCTTATCTTTCTCACAAAGAGCTCCAGAGGAAAGGTTAGAACATGAAAAATAAACTTTTTTAACCTCCTTGTAAAATAGATTGCACTTCCATAAAATCACAGGAAGATGGAAATTACTTTGTATGTTGTTTCTAAAGAGAAACCACACATTAAAGGAACTAAGCAAAAAGATTAGCAAAAATTATGTTCAGAATCATTTCTCCATCTCTGACATTCAGCCTAGACAGTGGTTAGAGGGGTTTTCCCACAGCCAAGAAACAATATTCTTCTAAATCCTTTTAAGCACCATTCCTTATAGGTACATGTGCCAATTTTAGGGTACTTTCACACTATCGGTTTTTTGATTCCGGCAAGTAGTTCCGGCGACGGCAAGCTGTGTACAAACGGAAAGCCATTTTTTCCGGATCCGGATTTTTTCCAGTCTCATCCGGAATACCAAATCCGGTTTTTATAGATCAAAAGAAAAAAATAGCTCCTCCTATGTCCCGGTGCATGCACAGAGTGGAAAACCGGATCAGGCGATGCAGCATTTTCCGGGACACTTGGTACCGGATCTGGCATTAATATATTTCTATGTAAATTAATGCTAGATCCGGCAAGTGCGGTATTGTTTCAGGATTTTGGTCGGAAAAAAATTCTGCAGCATGCTGAGGTATTTTATCTGGTCAAATACCACACAAGGGATGGAACGGAAGACATCCTAATGCATACTAAATGGATTGCTTTCCTTTCCGAATACATTAGGACAGTGCTCTTCAAATCCCAGGCGCCAGGTCGCCATGGCGATCAGGAATTTTATCCTGGCGCCTGGGTATTTGCCCCTGCTTAAAAATAGGCCCAGCACACCAGCAGCCAAGTGCAGTATCACTTTAAGTTTAGAGTAGACGCGGCGTCATGCAGGAGTCCACGTCTACTAGGCCCGCCCCTCACGCTTCCCGCCCCAGACTACAGTGAAGAGGACCACTACTGGCATAGGCTCCTCATCGCTGCGGAGCGTCTCCTTCTCAAAACTGTGACTCAGAACTGTGGCAAGTGGCGGTACAATAGGGACGGCCTCCCTACTGGGGAGGGTGGGGGGAAGGGCGCACTGCCCACCAATGATTTTAATACCGGGGAGGATGCACTTCCCTCCAATGATTTTAATACCGGGGAGGGGGGCGCACTGCCCACCAATGATTTTAATACTGGGGGGGGAGGGTGCACTGCCCACCAATGATTTTAATACTGGGGGGGAGGGTGCACTGCCCACCAATGATTTTAATACAGGGGAGGGGGGGTTCCTAACTTTTTTAGCTGGCTCCTAGATTCCAAGGAAATTTGTCAAGCCCTGTGTTTGGACAATGCATTCTTACCGGAGACCCTTTACCGGATTTCAATACCGGAAAAGAATAACGCTAGTGTGAAAGTACCCTTATCTGTCATTTTACCTGCCCAAACTATTTTATTTTTATATTGACATGAAACCAAGCAAATTCTGCAGACCCACTCTTCTTCCTTTATGGTTAAATCTATTTTTATTGAACATATTAGAAGTTCCAACATGTGCTTGACAGTTGAAAGGTAATACAAGAAAAAAAAAAAAATAATCATCATATATATCATCCTCAGGACGAGGAAGGAAAGAGAAGAGCAATCACAATTGCCTGGTACATAAAGGTCAGATAAAATAACTAAAGAAATGGATAATGAACAAAAAACTAACAGACAGACAAAGACTATACAGGATCCAAGGGGTGAGGAAGTAAAGTAGTGAGAAGAGGAATAGGGAGGATCACTCTCTTTTTATGAGGCAGGACTTAGGGGGTCATTTACTAATCTGAAATACGCCTATATTAGGAGTACTTCAGGCGCAGATAGTGAAGCAATGGTTAATTGTGTCGCTATCTGTGATTTTCCCTGCTCACGCCAGGTTAAAAATTGTGGGCGTGGCATGGGCAGGAAAGGGGACGAGCCGGCAGGTCCGTCTCATTCATAATTTTCTACGCTTATTTTAGGCATAGAAAACGGTCAAAATGTAAGACAGCTCAGAAGCTGTCTTACATTTAGAACTGGCACTGGATACGCCAAAGTTATGGAGAGGCCTGCTCCTCTTCATAACTTTGGCAGATCCATCATATCCTTATTTTTTCAACAGGTGCAGAAGGTTCAAGTAGTTTCTACCACTACACTGCTTATGCGCACAGTGAGCTGTGACCAAGTTATGTGGCTGAATGGGCCTGGTGATCGGCCTGCGTGGCCATCCTCCATTCATTCTTGTGGGAACGCCGAAAATAGCCATGAGGCACCCTTGGTTATTCTTGGATGTCTCAGCAGCCACTGTTCATTCACTTCTATGGGGCTTATGGAAGTAGCCAAACCACCGCTCGGCTATTTTTGGCACACCCATAGGAATAAAAAAAGGGCGGCCACGCATGCACGATGCGCCCCTCCGGCACTTTGCAGACATTGGGGGCATACCCTAGCGATATTCCCCCTAATGTCGAAGATGGGAATACCCTTTAAGGCTGTGTCAACATATTATCAAAGCAGATGACCGTATACAGTTTCCAGGAACAAGTGACTTGTGTTCAGGAATGAAGGATCCATGGACTTTAGAACATAAAAGTAGATTAGCACTGTAAAATTAATCAACACATTCATTTTTGACCACTGGGTAAGAATTTTTATTTAGGATTTACAGTTAGAGATAATCGAGTTCTCATGTACTGATGTATTTGAGTCTTTTCATTATTACAGACTATGTAAGTACATAGGAAATATACACAGTCAAGTCACATTATTATGACTCCCAACTAATATCCAGAGTAACACTGTCTGCAGCAGGGACAGCAGCTAGATGGGCTGGGAGCGACCTAGTAAGGTCCTGGTAGAATGTCACAGGTATTTGAAGCCATGCTGACTGCAGTGCATCCCACAGCTGCTGAAGATTGTGTGGGGAGAATTTATAGAGTGAGCATGACAACCGAGGTGTCCCACAGATGATCAACTGGAATAAAGTCTAGGGAATTAGAGGGCCAGGGTAGTACTGAGAAGTCTTGGTCAAACAGCTGTCGGACATTTGAAGCCATGTGACCTGTTGCATTGTCTTGCTGGAAGATCCTATCCACCCCAGGGAAGACAATCAATGTTTGGGTGTACATGATTTGCAAGGATGGATTCATACCAAAATCGGTTGAGAGTACCTTGCACATGGATGAATGGGCCCAGAGAATGCCACTAAATCATTCCCCAGACCATAACGCTGCCACCAACAGCTCGTGTTCTTCCAGCAATGGTTGTAGGGTGTTTGTTCTCTAATGTTTCTTCCCTGATATGCCAATGCCTATCCGATCGATGAAGCAGAAAATGTGACTCATCAGAGAAGGCAACCCTTTGCCAATCAGTTAAGGTTTAATTTGATACTGCTGTGAAAATTGAAGCCTTTGACTATCTCTTTCTGCTTCGGAGCCCCATACGCAGTAGGGTTCACTTAACTGTTGTTTGAGACACAGATCTTGTAGACAACTGGTTAAATTTGGTGGTGAGCTACCCCACTGTATCATGTTGTTCTGCCCTCGTGCACCTTCACAGCCGACATTCACCTCTCAGATCAACATCAGGTGGTGCTCCACAGTTTCCATGTCACTTTTTCTCAATGGTGCCCTTTGTCCACTCACGATACACTTTCACCGCAGCAGCACATGAAAAGTTCACAAACTGCGCAGGTTCAGAAACCCTGCCAACTTGGCCTGAAAGCCAATAATCATCCCTTTTGCAACTGTGATAAATCGCCCCTTTTACCCATGACAGCAACAAGGGAGGTGTGTGACAGCCTATTGCAGTGGTGGCGAACCTATGGCACGGGTGCCAGAGGCGGCACTCAGAGCACTGTCTGTGGGCACCCGCACCCAGGGGTGCACCACCAAGGAGGCCAGGTGAGGCGATTGCCTCAGGCAGCACCAGGTAGGGGCTAGAGGGGGCAGCGGAAGGGCCATGGAGAATGAGGGCTTCCATTGTGGCAAAGAGGTTAGGTTAAGAAATTGGCATTGGGGGGGTGCACTATGAACAGCTCAGGCAGCACACTGAATGTAGGCAGGCTATTATAGCTAAGTGATAAAGTACATGGAAGATATACTATGTGGGACTGTAGTATTCAGGTTAAATAGCCGTGTTGGCACTTTGTGATAAATAAGTGGGTTTTAGGTTACAGTTTGGGCACACGGTCTCTAAAAGGTTCGCCATCACTGGCCTATTGCAAACATTACATAACCACCGAGCCAGCTCACAACACATGACTTCCTTCATGATGTGCTGTACCTGCTGCAGACATCGAAAGTAGGAAGTGGTCATAATAATGTGAATCGACTGTGTATTTGCAGTTCTTGAACTTCTCTATCTAAACATGGGCGCAGAACTTGTGACCCGGTACATTTCTTTGCGGCTTGCAACAATTGTGACACAAACAAGCTTGTCTCACAAAGACAACCTTTATTTCAAAAGAAGCAAGAATGGTGATCAGCTGTTTGCTACAGATCCAGCGTCTCTAACTCCCTGTATTCAGCTGTTACCCCTGGGAAGTTGTGTTTGGCCATACAAGTCACCTCTGACGATGGAAAAATGAAGCGGCAAATGTCGGCCATTCAAAATGTCAGGAGAAGTTCACATCAGTTATAATGGCATCTGTTGTTCTTTTAAAGAACAAAGATTTTGTTGTTGTTGCTATAACCACCATTGATTTCAAGGGTATAATATCAGAACCCATTATGCTCAGTTGGACTCTGTTTCGGCATATGTCCATTATTTTTGATGGGACAAAAAGTACTGCCTGCATGACTTATTCCATCCAAAATAATAGAAACATGACAGAGCTCTCCAATTGTTTTAATGTTGAAATCAATGAATGAAAGATAGAAATGGAAGGTGTTCCGTTTGTGTACGTTATTCATTTTGGGGGGTTTTTGGTCATATTTCTGACGAAACAGAACAGAAAAGTATAAGCGAATATGAACATTGCGTGAATTTGCAATAATTGCCAGAGCTCTTACATTGTAGGTAGGGGGAAGCCACCACTATATAGTGTCCATGAAGAGGTGTTGTCCTTGTGACAACACCCTGCTTTCCCACTGCCTTGCCCCTGGCTACAGAAAGGAGCGGAGCTTGGATGCAACAAGAGCAATGGTGACAACCTCACTGCACCAAAGGGCAAATTTGCATCTTAAGAAAAAGTATAAAAATGCCTCATTCACACGTCAGTGTTTGGTCAGTAATTTCCATCAGTGATTTTAAGCCAAAACCAGGTGCTGTTCTAAACACAGAACAGGTGCAGATCTTCCCCTTAGACAGTATGTTTGTTCTTCCTGATCTTTCCTTTTTAGTCAGATCAGGACCAGTCTGGCCTTACATCATGGATGGAAAAATCGACGACCAATACTGTGCTGTTTTTCCGTGCATAACTCAGTGTTTTAATCAGGTGAACCACAGCTACAGTATGTTTCTATGCAAACAAGTTTGATAGGGAGGTTGCTGGGACAGTTTCCTTTCAATGCATTCAAATATACTTTTACAACTATTTTCCACAATAGAAAATACATGATTGCATATCCAATTAGTATTTGTTGGCTAAAAGTGAATGTAAATGGCCATTTTAAATACACAAGCTAGAAAAATGTCACCCATCGGTTTTAACACAGCAGAGGAAATGAACACTTCCACCATTTGTGTTTCAGCGCTGTATAAACAAACCTTAAACTGTATGTATTTCATAGATGACCAGATAACAGCAGTTCGATGAATAATTCACCACTCAGATGCAGGGACGGACTTAGAACTTAAAGTGGCCCTGGAAAATAAACTAAAAGTGGCCCCATGTTACAGGCGAGGCCAACATACGTAGGAGAGGTGAGTAATACCATATTGTGGCACAAAATACCATCCCAGAGCCAAATACCATAGTGCAGAACAATATACTCCCATGGAGAACCATGTATCGCAGTGCAGCATAATATACTGCCCCAGCAGAACCAAATACCACAGTGAAGCATAATATACTGCCCCAGCAGAACCAATACCACAGTGCAGAACAATATACTGGCCCAGCAGCACCAAATACAACAGTGCAGCACAATATACTGAGGCACAGCAGAACCAAATACCATAGTGCAGCACAATATACTGCCTCAGCAGAACCAAATACCAGAGTGCAGCATAATTTACTGCCCCAGTAGAACCAAATACCACAGTGCAGCAAAATATACTGCCCCAACAGAACCAAATACCACAGTGCAGCATAATATACTGCCCCAGCAGAACCAAATACCACAGTGCAGCACAATATACTGCCCTAGCAGAACCAAATACCACAGTGCAGCACAATCTACTGCCCCAACAGAACCAAATACCACAGTGCAGCATAATATACTGCTCCAGCAGAACCAAATACAACAGTGCAGCACAATATACTGCCCCAGCAGAACCAAATACCACAGTGCAGCATAATATACTGCCCCAGCAGAACCAAATACCACAGTGCAGCATAATATACTGCCCCAGCAGAACCAATACCACAGTGCAGAACAATATACTGGCCCAGCAGCACCAAATACAACAGTGCAGCACAATATACTGAGGCACAGCAGAACCAAATACCACAGTGCAGCACAATATACTGCCTCACCAGAACCAAATACCACAGTGCAGCATAATTTACTGCCCCAGCAGAACCAAATACCACAGTGCAGCACAATATACTGCCCCAACAGAACCAAATACCACAGTGCAGCACAATATACTGCCCCAGCAGAACCAAATACCACAGTGCAGCATAATATACTGCCCCAACAGAACCAAATACCACAATGCAGCATAATATACTGCCCCAGCAGAACCAAATACAACACTGCATAACAAAATAATGCCCCAGCAGCAGAAAATACCTCCCCAGAATATGCCCCTCTGTCTTGCCATGTTCTGTCTTTCTATTCCAGTTGCCTCAAGATGGCAATATAGTTGATACAGCTGAACTCAGGAGGGGGGTGTCAGAGCACTACTTACCTGGCTGGTGTCTGTGAGGAGGGCTCAGGCGACCCATTGGGCCTGTCCACCCCTGCTCAGATGCCACAGCCAAAATAAACCACAGTATTTCAGCAGTTAGAGAGAGTGGGCTTCCTCTGTCCTCTAAATGGCCTCCATGCAACACAAATTTTTGATTTTTAATTTCAATTTTCATGGCAGCCTAGGGTTTCTTACAGGGTAACTGTAAAATGACAACACATTGAAATGAAGTACTGTATTGAAGTGTACTGTACAAGCGATCAAATGATCACAGGTTCGGTTCAATAGGGACATTTAAAAAACTGTATACAAAAGTATTTAAAAATATTAAAAGATATATTAACCCCTTCCTGACACATTACATACTAGTATGTCATGGCGGCAGGTGACTTACTGCATTTTGACGTACTATTACATCACGGTGATCAGACGGGTACCGCAGAGGTGCCCCCCAGATCACTGCAGGGGCCCGGCCGTCACTGATTGCCAGCCCCTGCTGTATTTGCCGACATAGCTGTAAAAACCGATGCCAGGGGACTAACCCCATCTAAGCCGCGGTCAGCGCTGACTGCGGCCTAGAAGAGGTTTGCGGTCAGTGCTCTGCGGTGATGGGGATCAGATGGGTGAGAAGCAGGGCTGTGGAGTCGGAGTCGAGGAGTCGGAGTCAATTTTGGGTACCTGGAGTCGGAGTCGGCAAAAAATGAACCGACTCCGACTCCTACTAAATTTAAATTGGAATAAAAAATAAAAAAATGCAAGTTTAAATGTCCGAATTCATAAACAGTTATAATTAATGACTTCTCTACTGTAAGAATAAAGGCCAATGCATGCAGTGCCTCACGTAACCGCAAAACAAACGCGTTCAGTGATGTGAAGAAGATTAATATAAACCATTTCTAGGTTTTACAGATTTTGTTTTTGGTTCATATAGATAAGCTTTGTTTTTATTCTAAAACAACCAAATAATGTGGTTTGTATTTTTTAACTTGTAAAGTTCCTGATGTTTATGCCTGCTGCTACTATCCAGCCACTTGATAAAAAAAAATGAATAAAACTGTTGTTTTCATTGTGTTTGTCTTTTGCTTAAACTGTTCAATACAGTAGACTGTTGGCTTCCCAGCCAGTAGTCATTTGGTAATGACATGTATGTTGCCTTTCTTTCCTTCAAGGAATGTATAAAATACATTCGCATATTAAATACAGAGGAGTCG
The DNA here is from genome assembly GCF_014858855.1 of Bufo gargarizans. Lineage (NCBI taxonomy): Eukaryota > Metazoa > Chordata > Amphibia > Anura > Bufonidae > Bufo > Bufo gargarizans. The sequence continues at coordinate 457,550,229 of NC_058082.1, forward strand.
GAGTCGGGGAGTCGGAAGTACAAAAAACTGAGGAGTCGGAGCATTTATCTACCGACTCCACAGCCCTGGTGAGAAGGCAGCCAGATGCCTTGCTGAGGCTGCCCAATGCCTTGCAAGGCATCGGTACCTGCCTTCTATGGAAGCCTAGCAGATCCAGTCCCAGGCTGGGTCTCCTAGGCAGCCTAGGCAATGTATTATAATGCATTGCAGAGGTGATAAAACCCCCAAAAGCCCCAGAGTGGGACAGAAATAAAAGTTGAAAAAAAAGTTAAAAAAGTGTTTTTAATAATAAGAAAATAAAGTTTCAAGGAAAAAAAGGAAAAAAATAAAAACGCCCATTTCCCCTGATCTTATAATAAAAAAAGTAGAAAATAATAATAATAAAACACACACATATTAGGTATTGCCATGTCCGTATCGACTGGCTCTATAAATATATCACATGATCCACCCAGTCTGATAAACACAGTATAAAAAATAAAAATAAAAAAAATATGTAAACAAAATTTTTGTCACCTTACATCACAAGTGCAACACCAAGAGATCAAAAAGGTGTATGCCCTCCAAAATAGTACCAAACCGTCACCTCATCCCACAAGACCCTACCTAAGACAATCGGCCAAAAAATAAAAAAGCTATGGCTTTCAGAATATGGAGACACTAAAACATCAATTTTTTTGTTTCAAAAATGCTTTTATAGTGAAAAACTTAAAGAGGACCTGTCACCTGAAAATGCAAGTTAAACTAAAGATATAACCTTACTTGCCGGCCCCCGGGGGCCGGCAAGTAAGGGTATATCTTTAGTTTAACTTGCATTTTCAGGTGAAAGGTCCTCTTTAAATAAATAAGAAAAAGTATACATTTAGGTATTACCACATCCGTAACCACATCCATTGTAAAGGATAAGACCCCCAAAAGTTCAAGTCCCAAAGTGGGACAAAAAAAATATAAAGTGAAATAAAAAAGTTTAAAAAATAACGTTTTCCCCCCAAAAATTAAAAGTTTCAAGTAAAAATAAACAAAAACATCATTTTCCCCAAATAAAGTAAAAAAAAAGTTGGTAAAAAATAGGGGGGGGGGGAAAGTATACATATTCGGTATCGCAGCGTTCGTATCGACCGGCTCTATAAAAATATCACATTACCTAACTCCTCAGGTGAACGCTCTAAAAATAAATAAATATAAACAGTGCCAACAACCAATTTTTTGTGACCTTGCCATATAAAGTGTAAAAATAAATGATAAAAAAATCATATGTACCCAAAAATGGTACCAATAAAAACATCAACTCTTCCTGCAAAAAACGAGCCCCTGCACAAAATGATCGGCAGAAAAATATAAAAAAATATGGCGTTCAGAAAATGGAGACACAAAAACATATTTTTTTTCAAAAATGCTTTATTATGTAAAACTGAAACAAAAAAAGTTGACATATTTGATATCATCGCGCCCGTAACAACCTGCTCTATGAAAATAGCACAATATCTAACTTGTCAGATGAACATTGTAAAAAAACAAAAATACAAACGGTGCCAAAACAGCCATTTTTTGGTTACCTTGCCTCACAAAAAACTTAATATAGAGTGATTAAAAATCATATGTACTGCAAAATAGTACCAATAAAAACAGTCACATTTTGGGAGTTTCTACTATAGGGGTGCTTCAAATGGTATATGGTGTCTAAAAACCAGTCCAGCAAAATCTGCCTTCCATAAACCATACAGCGTTCCTTTTCTTCTGCGCCCTGACGTGTGCCCCTACGTCAGTTTACACCACACATATGGGGTGTTTCTGTAAACCGCAGAATCAGGGTAATAGATATTGAGTTTTCTTTGGCTGTTAACCCTCGATGTTTTAAAGAAAAAAATGTATTCAAATGGAAAATCTGCAAAAAAAGTGAAATTTCATCTTCATTTTCCTTTAATTCTTGTGGAACACCTAAAGTTTGTAAAATCTGTTTTGAGTAACTTGAGGGGTGTAGTTTCTAAAATGGGGTCACTTATGGGTAGTTTCTACTATGTAAGCCACACAAAGTGACTTCAGACCTGAACTGGTCCTTAAAAAGTGGGTTTGGGAAATTTTCTTAAGCCTTCTAACGTCCCAAAAAATAAAATGACATTTACAAAATGATGCCAACACAAAGTAGACATATAGGGAATGCTAAGTAATAAATATTTTATGAGGTATCACTTTCTGTTTTTAAAGCAGAGAAACTGACATTTGGAAAATTACAAATTTGGTAAATTTGGGATTTTTTCAGAAATAAAGGTGAAATATATTGACTAAAATTTATGACTATCATGAAGTACAATGTGTCACGAGAAAATGGCTTAAACAAGTAAAAGTGTTCCAAAGTTATTACCACATAAAGTGACATGTCAGATTTGCAAAAAATGGCCTAAGCAGAAAGGTGAAAACTGGACCAGGGTAGAAGGGGTAAAAACAATTCCCAGTTATCCTAAAAGCATAAACATCACTGGTATATGATTAGTATATGATTAAAACATCTTATTATTTATCCAGCATGGTGAACAACATAACAAAATTTCAATGTAGAATTGCCGGCTTTTGGTCGCCATGCCTCCCCCCAAAAATATATATATATATTTTTATTAAAAGCAATGCGTCATTTTTTACCACATAGTGAATGTCATAAAAAGGAAACACATAAAACAAAGGCAGAATTGCATTTCCTCCACAAAGATTTTTTTTGTAGTATCTCATCAATTATATTTTCCACAAAACCAGATATGTCTACAGAAACATAAAAAAAAAAGTTATGGCTCTTGGAAGGAGTGAATGGAAAAACTAAAATGTCACCATCAAAATCTGCTTGATCCCTAGGGGTATTAAAAATATTCTACTTGTGATTAATAATGCAATCCTGAGACATACTGTTAATGTCTGTTAGGTCCTGACAAACACAGCTTTTACTAGTAATGGTCATTCAAACACCTTTTGACTGCCAGAATGCTTCTGTGCAGGAAATTAATACACTACATTCATAAAGATTACTTACCCTAACATGATGGATAACTCGTTGTGACACATTCACTTTGTAGGTCTTTAAACCTAGCTCTTTTGCTACGCGTAGAATGCGATTTTGAGTCGGTCCCACATAGGCCCCACCAACATCCACATACTGAACTTCTTTGTTCTGGGCAGAAATATGAAAAGAGAAATTATTACATGATTATGATACCTCCATTATCAAGGATGATAATTAAATAATCCTTCAGAAGAGCATCTGGAACTATAGGACTCACAGTTGTTCTCTTGTATAAAGTCTTTTAAAGGGAGTCTCTCAATTCATTGTAAAATCAGGCACAATGCCTTGTAGGGCTAGCTCAGCTTAACCACTTCAGCCCCGCTAGCTAAAACCCCCTTCATGACCAGGCCACTTTTTACACTTCTGCACTACACTACTTTCACAGTTTACCGCTCGGTCATGCAACTTACCACCTAAATGAATTTTACCTCCTTTTCTTCTCACTAATAGAGCTTTCATTTGGTGGTATTTCATTGCTGCTGACATTTTTACTTTTTTGTTATTAATCTAAATGTAACGATTTTTTTGCAAAAAAATGTAATTTTTCACTTTCAGCTGTAAAATTTTGCAAAAAAAACGACATCCATATATAAAATTTTCGCTAAATTTATTGTTCTACATGTCTTTGATAAAAAAAAATGTTTGGGCAAAAAAAAAAATGGTTTGGGTAAAAGTTATAGCGTTTACAAACTATGGTACAAAAATGTGAATTTCCGCTTTTTGAAGCAGCTCTGACTTTCTGAGCACCTGTCATGTTTCCTGAGGTTCTACAATGCCCAGACAGTAGAAAACCCCCACAAATGATCCCATTTTGGAAAGTAGGCACCCTAAGGTATTCGCTGATGGGCATAGTGAGTTCATAGAACTTTTTATTTTTTGTCACAAGTTAGCGGAAAATGATGATTTTTATTTTATTTTATTTTTTTCTTACAAAGTCTCATATTCCACTAACTTGCGACAAAAAATAAAAAATTCTAGGAACTCACCATGCCCCTCACAGAATACCTTGGGGTGTCTTCTTTCCAAAATGGGGTCACTTGTGGGGTAGTTATACTGCCCTGGCAATTTAGGGGCCCAAATGTGTGAGAAGAACTTTGCAATCAAAATGTGTAAAAAATGGCCTGCGAAATCCGAAAGGTGCACTTTGGAATATGTGCCCCTTTGCCCACCTTGGCTGCAAAAAAGTGTCACACATCTGGTATCGCTGTACTCAGGAGAAGTTGGGGAATGTGTTTTGGGGTGTCATTTTACATATACCCATGCTGGGTGAGAGAAATATCTTGGCAAAAGACAACTTTTCCCATTTTTTTATACAAAGTTGGCATTTGACCAAGATATTTTTCTCACCCAGCATGGGTATATGTAAAATGACACCCCAAAACACATTCCCCAACTTCTCCTGAGTACGGAGATACCAGATGTGTGACACTTTTTTGCAGCCTAGATGCGCAAAGGTGCCCAAATTCCTTTTAGGAGGGCATTTTTAGACATTTGGATCCCAGACTTCTTCTCACGCTTTAGGGCCCCTAAAAAGCCAGGGCAGTATAAATACCCCACATGTGACCCCACTTTGGAAAGAAGACACCCCAAGGTATTCAATGAGGGGCCTGGAGAGTTCATAGAATTTTTTATTTTTTTGCATAAGCTAGCGGAAATTGATTTTTTTTGTTTTTTTCTCACAAAGTCTCACTTTCCGCTAACTTAGGACCAAAATTTCAATCTTTCATGGACTCAATATGCCCCTCACGGAATACCTTGGGGTGTCTTCTTTCCGAAATGGGGTCACATGTGGGGTATTTATACTGCCCTGGCTTTTTAGGGGCCCTAAAGCGTGAGAAGAAGTCTGGAATATAAATGTCTAAAAATGTTTACGCATTTGGATTCCGTGAGGGGTATGGTGAGTTCATGTGAGATTTTATTTTTTGACACAAGTTAGTGGAATATGAGACTTTGTAAGAAAAAACAAACAAAAAAAATATATATTTCCGCTAACTTGAGCCAAAAAAATGTCTGAATGGAGCCTTACAGGGGGGGTGATCAATGACAGGGGGGTGATCAATGACAGGGGGGTGATCACCCATATACACTCCCTGATCACCCCCTGTCATTGATCACCCCCCTGTAAGGCTCCATTCAGACGTCCGTATGATTTTTACGGATCCATGGATACATGGATCGGATCCGCAAAACACATGCGGACGTCTGAATGGAGCCTTACAGGGGGGTGATCAATGACAGGGGGTGATCAGGGAGTGTATATGGGTGATCACCCCCTGTCATTGATAACCCCCCTGGTAAGGCTCCATTCAGACGTCCGTATGATGTTTACGGATCCATGGATCGGATCCGCAAAACACATGCGGACGTCTGAATGGAGCCTTACAGGGGGGTGATCAATGACAGGGGGTGATCAGGGAGTGTATATGGGTGATCACCCCCTGTCATTGATCACCCCCCTGGTAAGGCTCCATTCAGACGTCCGTATGATTTTTACGGATCCATGGACACATGGATCGGATCCGCAAAACAAATGCGGACGTCTGAATGGAGCCTTACAGGGGGGTGATCAATGACAGGGGGTGATCAGGGAGTGTATATGGGATGATCACCCCCCTGTAAGGCTCCATTCAGACATCCGCATGTGTTTTGCGGATCCGATCCATGTATCCATGGATCCGTAAAAATCATACGGACGTCTGAATGGAGCCTTGCAGGGGGGTGATCAATGACAGGGGGGTTATCAATGACAGGGGGTGATCAGGGAATCTATATGGGTGATCACCCGCCTGTCATTGATCACCCCCCTGTAAGGCTCCATTCAGACGTCTGCATGTGTTTTGCGGATCCGATCCATGTATCCATGGATCCGTAAAAATCATACGGACGTCTGAATGGAGCCTTACAGGGGGGTGATCAATGACAGGGGGGTGATCAATGCAGGGGGTGATCAGGGAATCTATATGGGTGATCACCCGCCTGTCATTGATCACCCCCCTGTAAGGCTCCATTCAGACGTCCGTATGTGTTTTGCTGATCCGATCCATGTATCTGTGGATCCGTAAAAATCATACGGACGTCTGAACGGAGCATGACAGGGGGGTGATCAATGACAGGGGGGGTGATCAGGGAGTTTATATGGGGTGATCAGGGGTTTATAAGGGGTTAATAAGTGACGGGGGGGGGTGTAGTGTAGTGTTTTGTGCGACTTTACTGAACTACCTGTGTCCTCTGGTGGTCGATCCTAACAAAAGGGACCACCAGAGGACCAGGTAGTAGGTATATTAGACGCTGTTATCAAAACAGCGTCTAATATACCTTTAGGGGTTAAAGAAAAAATCACATCTCCAGCCTGCCAGCGAGCGATCGCCGCTGGCAGGCTGGAGATCCACTCGCTTACCTTCTGTTCCTGTAAGCGCGCGCGCCGGCGTGCGTTCACAGGAAATCTCGGGTATCGCGAGATGACGTGCCGATGCGTCCAGGAGGAACAAATCAACCAGCTCCCGGACGCATCGGCGCGTTAGGCGGTCGGGAGGTGGTTAAGGACACCTTTCAATTCGGGCAGGTTCACATCTTTACTAACGGTAATCCGGTAGTCTGTTTCGGCAGAAGAATGGACTACCGGAGTTACTGAGGGCTTTCCCACATACCAGTCTTGATCCCATTTGCGCCTGAGTGAGATGTGCAAATGCCTCTTAATAAATAAGGCGCATATCTGGCATTCAGTGCTCCAGAAACGGATGTCTACACCAGCTAAGGGCTGGCGCACCCTTCTGCTATAACTTACATCAGTTTCTGCCTTAAGTTCTAATAAATCTGGCAGGCCGCATGCAGCCCTGTCCTCTTACACTACCTCCCACCTCCTTTTCTTGCCGTTTAGAATAGCAAATTATGGCAAACTTATAGCATGCAGCGTAACTTGCAACTTTACGCCACTATTGTGACATTCACTCTTTAGTAAATGTCCCTCACTGCCCAACATTGCAAGATATTACTGCACATTGTTGGATTTCCACTGACTATAATGGGATCCGGCAGCTTTCCAGCATAAATACCGGCTTTCTGCAGGACAAATTCTACATGCAGCTGTAGTGTATACTAGTGTATTACTGTACAGGAGCGGCTGCATGAAGCGCACGGGGTCATAGCAACCAATGACGCCATGCGCTCATGCTGTCAGGAAGAATCCCAGTCGGGGTTCCCACGGTCCGCTCTCGGCCGCAGAACACGGGCGTGTGCATGAGGCCTTATACTGTATTAAAGAGTGGAAAATTTTATGCACAGGGAATTATGGTTGCCCCGGGTATCAAATTTTCGATACCCAATCAATACTTTTGTACCCGTATCGATACGATACCGGGATATGCTATTTTATGATACTAGGCTGCGCTACTGCACTGCTTTTCTAGTTTATTTTTCATTAACTGCAATTGTGATATCTGATAAAACAAGAGCAAATAGGAAAGATACATAAGGAGATGATGTTATGTTTTGGTGGTTGTTTTTGTTTATTATTTTTTTTTGTATTTGGATTCTGGCTTTAGTTACTCTTTAAGGGAAGGAATTAAAACATTGGCAATGTTAGGCTAGTTTCACACTAGCGGCAGGGGAGTCCGGCAGGCTGTTCCGGCGGGTGAAGAGTCTGTCGGATCCGTCCTGCCGCTAGTTCACTTGTGCCCCCGGACTAGTGCAGACAGTACTTTTAGTCTGGCTGCCTCTGGCCGTGCGCTGCCGTCGGAGCTCCGCCCCCGCACCCATTATAGTCAATGGGGATGGAGCGGCAGTCCGGGGGCACACGTGAACTAGCAGCAGGACGGATCCGTCGGGCTGCTCACCTGCCAGACTTCTCGCTAGTGTGAAAGTACCCTTAGAGCAAGATTCTGGAAGATTAACTGAACAAACCACACATTTATGGGGTTATTTCTCAAACTGGGGTAAAGTAGAACTGGCTTATTTGCCCATAATCAACCAATCAGGTTCCACCTTTAATTTTTGACAGCTCCTTTGTAAAATGAAAGATTGAATCACTTCAACAGCCAGTCAGTCAGAAAATAACAAATACAAAAGAAATATTAGCAGTTAGCATCATGGTTCCAGTGCACTGAGCAGTCTCAGTACTGTCTCCTACTTCAGGCATGTTTGCAGAGACAAAGTACCACCATAATGGCCCCTTTTATACAATTCCGTCCTCCAGACCTCAGATCAGAGGGTGTCAGCTACCTGAAATCTGGAGCCAGAATCCACAGCACTCAATAGTCACAAGCACAACCGCAACCGCACGCCAGAAGACCTAGACATGAAGCAGGCATTTACACAAGCCACGCTGCATCGGGCCCCCAATGACATCACCCACTGGAGCTGAACTTATTAAGAGACCAGCGGGACTCCCTAAGTGTCTAGTCACCATGCGGCACCTGACTGCCTGGCACAACATGGGGCATGTCGGTGGTGAGGCACATCCAAGGCCCCTAGATGCAGGCCTCCTTTTGCCCACCTTAAAGGGACATGAAGACACTGAGGAAGAACTGGAGTAGGATCTAATTTATTCCTCCCGTACCTACCTAGTGGGAAGAGGGTCATCTCAGCCTAAGTGCCGCCATAGAGGATGATTTCTGATCCTCCTCTCCCTTGCCATCTGCTCTCAGGTGAAAGTGAGGAATCCCCCATACAGATTACATGGTTAGCTTATCCCACCAAAATCGGTAAGTACTTCCAACATCCTGTACATCTAAGGCTACTTTGACACTCACATTTTGGGTGGATCACTCATGGATCTGCAAAAACTGTTCAGTTAAAATAATACAACCGCATGCATCCGTCATGAACGGATCCGTCTGTATTATCTGTAACATAGCCAAAACGGATCCGTCATGAACTCCATTGTAAGTCAATGGGAGACGGATCCGTTGTCTATTGTGCCAGAATGTGTCAGAGAAAACGGTTTCGTCAAGCGGACAAAGAAACGCTGCAGGTAGCGTTCTGGTGTCCGCCTCCAGAGCGGAATGGAGACAAACTGGTGCTTTCTGAGCGGATCCTTTTCCATTCAGAATGCATTAGGGCAAAACTGATCCGTTTTGGACTGCTTGTGAGAGCCCTGAACGGATCTCACAAACGGAAAGCTAAAACGCGATGTGAAAGTAGACTTAACAAATCTGTTATCTAAGTACGGCATAAAGGTTTCCAGTGCCATTGAGACGACACCAGCTCAATCTGCAGTTATCTTGAGTTCCAAGATATACTGCAGTGCAACATCTCATCAGAAATTACCATCTGCATTCTGAGGGTTGCTAGACGGTATGACTGTGTAATTCTGAAGAATTGGTTTTTGTACCAAAAACTTATGGCAGGCTCACATTTCTGTTGTTTTGGATGCAAACCGATTGCCATAAATTCTGCATAAATAAAGTGAATCTGTTGCAATAAAAAGGTAGTATAACTTGGGTTTTATTCATTTAAATCTTTGCTTGGGAGTCGAGTGAGCGATTCAGTAGGTGACAGCTTACCCTGTATGAGTGTGCACCGGGATAGCTGTCAATCACTGAGTAGGACTGCCCACTGGACTTCTACGCACAGTATGAACCAGAAGTGAAAGGAGTAAAATACAAGTTATACAGGTCCTTCTCAAAAAATTAGCATATTGTGATAAAGTTCATTATTTTCTGTAATGTACTGATAAACATTAGACTTTCATATATTTTAGATTCATTACACACCAACTGAAGTAGTTCAAGCCTTTTATTGTTTTAATATTGATGATTTTGGCATACAGCTCATGAAAACCCAAAATTCCTATCTCAAAAAATTAGCATATCATGAAAAGGTTCTCTAAACGAGCTATTAACCTAATCATCTGAATCAACTAATTAACGCTAAACACCTGCAAAAGATTCCTGAGGCTTTTAAAAACTCCCAGCCTGGTTCATTACTCAAAACCGCAATCACGGGTAAGACTGCCGACCCGACTGCTGTCCAGAAGGCCATCATTGACACCCTCAAGCAAGAGGGTAAGACACAGAAAGAAATTTCTGAAGGAATAGGCTGTTCCCAGAGTTCTGTATCAAGGCACCTCAGTGGGAAGTCTGTGGGAAGGAAAAAGTGTGGCAGAAAACGCTGCACAACGAGAATAGGTGACCGGACCCTGAGGAAGATTGTGGAGAAGGACCGATTCCAGACCTTGGGGGACCTGTGGAAGCAGTGGACTGAGTCTGGAGTAGAAACATCCAGAGCCACCGTGTACAGGCGTGTGCAGGTCAAGCCACTTTTGAACCAGAAACAGCAGCAGAAGCGCCTGACCTGGGCTACAGAGAAGCAGCACTGGACTGTTGCTCAGTGGTCCAAAGTACTTTTTTCGGATGAAAGCAAATTTTGCATGTCATTTGGAAATCAAGGTGCCAGAGTCTGGAGGAAGACTGGGGAGAGGGAAATGCCAAAATGCCTGAAGTCCAGTGTCAAGTACCCACAGTCAGTGATGGTCTGGGGTGCCATGTCAGCTGCTGGTGTTGGTCCACTGTGTTTTATCAAGGGCAGGGTCAATGCAGCTAGCTATCAGGAGATTTTGGAGCACTTCATGCTTCCATCTGCTGAAAAGCTTTATGGAGATGAAGATTTCATTTTTCAGCACGACCTGGCACCTGCTCACAGTGCCAAAACCACTGGTAAATGGTTTACTGACCATGGTATTACTGTGCTCAATTGGCCTGCCAACTCTCCTGACCTGAACCCCATAGAGAATCTGTGGGATATTGGGAAGAGAAAGTTGAGAGACGCAAGACCCAACACTCTGGATGAGCTTAAGGCCGCTATCGAAGCATCCTGGGCCTCCATAACACCTCACAGTGCCACAGGCTGATTGCCTCCATGCCACGCCGCATTGAAGCAGTCATTTCTGCAAAAGGATTCCCGACCAAGTATTGAGTGCATAACTGAACATAATTATTTGAAGGTTGACTTTTTTTTTGTATTAAAAACACTTTTCTTTTATTGGTCGGATGAAATATGCTAATTTTTTTAGATAGGAACTTTGGGTTTTCATGAGCTGTATGCCAAAATCATCAATATTAAAACAATAAAAGGCTTGAACTACTTCAGTTGGTGTGTAATGAATCTAAAATATATCAAAGTCTAATGTTTATCAGTACATTACAGAAAATAATGAACTTTATCACAATATGCAATTTTTTTTAGAAGGACCTGTATATATATTATTCTTTTTTCTCACAGCACTGATCTGCTCAGCTCCTACTGTTTTATAAAATGTTGCCTGTGGATCAGATTGAATGTTTAATGTGAAAGATTCCCTTTAGAGAGAACATGTAATCTTAGTCCATAAACAAATTGGTTATTGTTAATGAAGCCTCTCCACTAGAAGCAGTCAAATGTGGCTTTTATAGCGTTTTCACATATTTGTCAAATCACATACTTACTCTTATAGTATGTGTTCTGCCTCCAACTCTGTCTCTTGCCTCAAGCACCACAACACTCAGTCCGGAGTCCACAAGTAGCTTAGCAGCAGTAAGACCTAAAATGGTAAGAGTAAAGTTTTTAAAACCTAAGACACTGGAGTCACCTTTACCAATACCAGCAAAAAGTAACATGTTTCCCCTTAAACCACTCAAGTGTTGCTCTAGCAGTGTGTTTGGGGTCATTGTCCTGCTGGAAGGTGAACCTCCATCCTAGCCTCAAATCACACACAGAGTGGGACAGGTTTTGCTCAAGAATATCCCTGTATTTAGCACCATCCATCTTTCCCTCAACTCTGACCAGTTTCCCAGTTCCGGCTGCTGAAAAACAGTTCCGGCTGCTGGTGTTCTTTGGGTGATGTGATCTGTTGGGTTTGCCAGAGACATAGCGTTTTCTTTGATGGCCGAAAAGTTAAATTTTAGTGTCATGAGACCTGAGCACCTTCCTCCATACATTTTGGGAGTCTCCCACGTGCCTTTTCACAAACTTACAACCTTTTAGTTTTTTGCTGAAAGTAATAGCTTTCTTCTGGCCACTCTGCCATAAAGCCCAACTCTATGGAGCGTACGGCTTACTGTCGTCCTATGTACAGATACTCCAGTCTCTGCTGTGGAACTATGCAGCTCCTACAGGGTTACCTTAGGTCTCTGTGCTGCCTCTCGGATTAATGCCCTCCTTGCCCGGTCCGTGAGTTTTGGGGGCGGACGCCTCTTGGCAGGTTTGCTATTGTGCCATGTTCTTTACATTTGGTTATGATAGATTTGATGGTGCTCCTGGGAATCATCAAAGATTTGGATATTTTTTTTTATAACCTAACCCTGACTTGTACTTCTCAACAACATTGTCCCTTACTTGTTTGGAGAATTCCTTGGTCTTCATGGCAGTGTTTGGTTAGTGATGCCTCTTGCTTTGGTGTTGCAGCCTCTGGGGCCTTTCAAAAAAGGTGTGTATATGTAATGACAGATCATGTGACACTTAGATTGAACGCAGGTAGACATCATTTCACTAATTATGTGACTTCTGAAGGCAATTGGTTGCACCAAAGCTTTTTATGGGCTTCCCAACAATGGGGGTGAATACTCACGCACATGGTCATTTTCTGTTTTCTATTTCTAAACAATAGTTTTATTTATATATTTTTCTGATTCCACATCACCAACTTATACTATTGTATTCTGATCCATCACATAAAATTCATATTAACAAAACATTGAACTTAAGGCTGTAATGTAACAAAACATGAAAAAAGTCAAGGGGGGTGAATACCATACTTTTGCAAGGCACTGTAATTAGTAAAAAAGAGTCCACCTGTGTGTAATTTATTCTCGGTACAACTGCAGCTGTTCTGTGAAGGCCTCAGACGTTTGTTAGAGAATAATAGTGATCAAACAGCATCATGAAAACCAAGGAACACACCAGACGGGTCAGGAATAAAGTTGTGGAGCACTGGTCAATCCATCATCCAAAAATGGAATTAGTACGGCACAACTGCACACCTACCAAGACATGACCATCCATCTCAACTGACAGCTCAGGCAAGGAGAGCACTAATCATGACCCCCAATGCAAGTCAATGGGGCCGGATCCGTTTTCTCTGCCACAATAGAAAACTGATCCATCCCCCACTGACTTTCAATGGAGTTAATGACGGATCCGTCTTGGCAATGTTAAAGATAACACAACCGGATCCGTTCATAACCGATGCAGACGGTTGTATTATCAGTAACGGAAGCGTTTTTGCTGGACCCTGCCGGATCCAGAAAAAACGCTAGTGTGAAAGTACCCCAAGAATATAAATACTCCATACTTTAAGTGCACTCGGCCTCTGCCATTATCCTGAATGTCATACAAACAACACAACTCTCCCTCTTAAGCCGTTTCAAAGCTAAATGCATTAGGGTGACTGTGTCAAAATAAAATATCTGAAGGGACATGAGTAGGGAAATGTTTAGGGTACTTTCACACTTGCGGCAGTATGATCCGGCAAGCAGGAACTGCCTGCCGGATCCGCCGATCTGGATGTGACTGAAAGCATTTGTGAGACTGATCCGGATGCAGATTCGTCTCACAAATACATTGCAAGAACGGATCCGTCTCTCTGCTTGTCATGCGGATAGACGGATCAGTCTTGTATTTTTTTTCAAAGTTTTCCCGTTCTGCGCATGCGCAGACTGGACGGACGGATCCGTCCTTTAGGTGTTTCTTAATGCCAAATCCGGCACTAATACATGTCCTCCTGATGCATCCTAAACTGATTACTCCCCATTCAGAATGCATGGGGATAAAACTGATCAGTTCTTTTCCGGTATAGAGCCCCTAGGACGGAACGCAATGCCGGAAAAGAAAAACGCAAGTGTGAAAGTACCCTTAAAATCTTGGGCCCCTGGACTCCAGAGTTGTGTCACATATAGGGAAGATCAGAGCTCAGACATAGGGAACGTGTGAGATTGTATGACTGATTTTGGATACAATTATAAATTGATAAACCGTGAATTTAAAATCTCCAGTAATCATTTACTCTTAGTAACAATTTCCTGAGTAGACATTTCTACTTAGATAACCAATTTGAACGCATACATAAAAGTTGTTTTTAACCTTAAGTACACTTTTCTTTCCAGTAATAAAAGTTGAACCAGAATAAAGTGATGCAACACGATGGCGAGGACAAAGTCAAGTTACTTTGGTAAATGAACAACACAACCTGCCCATTAAAACTACCATTTTACGACTTCTTAAAGCCAGGATTCTAGAGAGCAGGAATTGCCCATACAATGTCTTCTGAGAGATAACTGAGAATTAGAGATGCAGTCTGTAAAGGAGAAAACTGCTACAAATGCCAGATACAATACATTCTGAAAGTCTTCAGACCCTTTCTCTTTTTTTACAGTTTGTTATGTTGCAGCTTTTCCTCAATCTGCACTCAATATCTCATAACGAGAAAGAGATAAAAAAAATATATATTTGTAAATTTATTAAAAAAAGTAAAAACAAAAATTGTGCATGGACAAAAAAATTGTAATGTTTTATTTTACCACAAGGTCGCAACATAAAATGTGCAAAAACTAAAAAGGTCTGAATACTTTCTGAATGCATTGTACATAACCAGTCAAGTCACATTATTATGACCTCAAGCTACGATCCAGGAAAACCGCCGTGTGCAGCATGGACAGCAGCTAAACAGGCTGGGAGTACCTCAATAAGGTCCTGGTGGGTTGTCACAGGTATCTGAAGCCATGCTGACTTCAGTATATACAGCCAAAGCTGCTGGTGGGTAAGTGGGGGAGGATCCATAGAGCGAACATGAAGATCGATGTGGTCCCACAGATGCTCAATTGGGTTCAAGTTTGTTCAACGTCCATTCATTTGATGAAGCAGAATGCGTGACTCCTTGGAGAAGGCAACCCATTGCCGATCAGCAGAGGCCTAATTCAGATACTGCTGTGAAAACTGAAGCTATTTTTGCGGATGTAACTTTGTTGAAGCGGTGCAGTGACCCTCCATCTGCTTTGAAGCCCAATTCGCAGTAAGGTACACTGAACTTTTGCTTTCGACATGTCTAGTAGCCCCCTGGTTCATTCTGCCCGTGAGCTGCTACACTGTAGAGTGCCGGTATTTCCTTGTGCACCTTTGTAACCAACGTTCCTCTCTCTCATCCTTGGCACATGGTGCTCAGCAGTATCCATGTCACTTAGCAATGGAGCCATTTGTCCACACATGATAAACTTTTACCACAGCAGCACGCAAACAGTTCACAAACGATGCAGTTTCAGAAATACTGCCACCCTTGGCCTGAAAGCCAATAACCATCCCTTTTTGCAACTCTAATAAATTGCCCCCTTTACCCATAACAGTAACGAGGGATATGTATGCAAACGGCCTATCACACACCTTATATCCCCAACAAGCCACCTCACGACTTCCTTCCTGTCGATAGTAAGAACTGGTCATAATAATGCAACTTGAATGTATAATGGCCACATAAAGTGCTATTACTCATGTATACACATATGGAAGATTATCCTGAAAAGTTTAGATACGCTTTATTATTTTGCAGCTATATATATAGTGACATTGTGAGTGGGCCTTAGGTCACGGGATCCCCATCTTCGGGGTTAGAGGATTAGGCACACCAGGAATTTCACTTAGACACATAAGCTGACCTCTATTCTTTTGATTCACAGAGCTGTAGGTTAAAGGGGTATCATCATCTTAATGATCACTGTTAAATCTGTTTCTAAATATATTTTATTAACAAATCCCCACAAAAAAATAAACCTATACTTACCTGACTGTTGTCTTCCGTCTCCCCTGGTTACGGCCACCGCTCTTCTCATGAATTGCGGTGGCCGCGCATGCGCAGACGACTTTTCTTTTCTTCTCCCGGCCGGCCGCGCGCTGTACTGAACGCGCACGCCGAGTCCGCGCATGCGCCCTGGTGACTTCTTCCTGGCAAGTATACTATACTGGCTAGGAAGAAGTCAGCAGGGCGCATGCGCAGACTCGGCGTGCGCGATCAGTACAGCGCGCAGCCGGCCGGGAGAAGACATCAATGAAGATGGAGTCCGGCCCCTGCCGAAACTAGGAAGTGGACGGCGAGTCGGGAGCAGGTAAGTATGAAACGCTGTGTTGAGAAAACCCCTTTAAAGCCTGAATTTACCTGTCTCTGAAAATTAGGGACAGTCCCTGCAAATTCAGGACTGTTGGCAACTATGCACAGAAGTGACTGGAGTGGTGGACTGACATGCACACTACACACCCCTACATATAGACAGGACACTTGGGGACCTCCATTCTTGGGATCGCTGGGTGATTCCAGAAGTTGGACCTCCAGGATCCAATATTTATCACCCATTCGTAGGATAACCTCTTAAAGGGACTCTACGCTTTTCTTTTATATTGATAACTTATCTTCAGGATAGGTCTTCAATATCAGATGGGCAGGGGGCTGACTCTTGGCACCGCCGCTGATCACCTGTATGAAAAGAACACAGCACTCGTATGAGCATTGCCTTCTCTTCACTGTTTACCTGCTCGCCGTTTCAATTGCGATTACAATGCCACCTCCCCATTCACTACAATCAAACATCTCCTTACTCTTCAAATGAAGCAGCCGTCACATTGCAGTGAATGGGGTTAGCAGAGATGTAATTACACTTGCTTGGTGCTGCAATTGCGACGGCGAGCAGGTAAGGGTACTTTCACACTAGCGTTAAAGTTTTCCAGTATAGAGTTCTGTCCTAGGGGCTCAATACCGTAAAAAAACGCTTCAGTTCTATCCTAATGCATTCTGAATGGAAAGCAATCCGTTCAGTATGCATCAGGATGTCTTCAGTTCAGTCACACTTACAGTATTTGGCGGGAGAAAATACTGCAAAATTACGGAACACTTGCCAGAATACTGGATCCGGCATTAATTTCCATTGAAATGTAGTAATGCCGGATCTGGTACCAAGTATTGCGCAGACCTTTAAAAATGTGAAAAAAAAATAATACCAGATCCGTTTTCTGGATGACACCGGAGAGACAGGTCTGGTATTTCAATGCATTTGTCAGACAGATCCGCCTCCGGATCCAAATGCTATACGTTTGCATATGGATTTCCGGATCCAGCAGGCAGTTCCGGTAACGGAACTGCCTGCTGGAA